>NW_028263381.1:24223333-24542500 GCF_051168715.1 Poecilia mexicana
CTAGAGAAATGCAGTCCTGACCAAAAACAACCAATCAGAAGAGGGACAGTCTTAACGCTGTCAGTCATCCTCATTCACTCACTGCTAAGTGTGCTAATGGAAGATTTTATAAAGAGTGTTTGAATTTCTGTGAGGAAGTGTTGCAGGTCCCAGAGGGAAATAACCAGTTTTAACAGGAAAAACCGAGTGAGCCACAGGAGACTTTGGTGCTGGTAGCTCTAAACCGAATGGAGTGGAGCTTCCTCGACACCGAAATCTCGCACTGTCAGTCCCGTAAGGGCTCTCTTCCGCCATCTAGCGGCGTATTTGTGTTATTGCGTGACGTTGCTCCAAAATGTCCAAACAAGGTCAGATCCTAAACTAAAATCACAATTTAATCCAACAAATGTGACCACACTTATGGGGGACAGGGAGTCACGCAAGAAATAAATTGTTGTTGTTGTGTAACTGTAAAAATAGTGGAGAGATTGGGAAAATCCACACAGATTCCCTGGAATGATGCTAACTAGTGGGATAGTTACAGAAAATTAAAAACGGGTAAAGTAAATGTGGAAAAAAGGGATAAAAGTTGGTAGTAAAAAACGGTAGTTTCCCTGCCAAAATGGAAGACTTCACAGGTGCGCCTTGCCCAGCCATCTATAGCTTTTTTTTAGCAACAGGATTTGACACCTTCGTTCGTCACTCAGAAACTCATCGACCAGCCATGTACCGCCAGGATGATTTCTGCCTTCCGTTTGTTGAGATGAAATGATATGAAATGTACTGAGAGGTTTGTCTGTAAAGCTACCTTTATACTTTAAGCACCAAATGCTCAGCCTACCCGCTTACCTGTTCGCTCTGAACCAGAAGCTCCCGGAGGAGAAAGGCTGCCGAACTCCAGGCATCACCCCAGTCGTTTTAAGGATGCTTATTGGTCCCCTGAAGACAATGAAAACCCGGGCATTATCGTCAATCAATAAAATCCCAACGGCCCAACTTGAAAATTGAACATTATGCCGCTAAAGCTTTTGTCATGTTGAAGAAGATTTTAAGTTATAGTATATTTTTGGAAATGTCTGGCTCTATCTTCCTCTTACTGATCCCAGGTTCTCTCAACCTGGGATCTGTTTCTGTGTGTGGCCACACAGAAAACAACAACGAGTCACAGAATTACAGAGTTTAATCCAATAGAAGACAACGTATGAAATCACAACAGAATCTGTAGAACAACAGAGACATGCATTCATTTACCTGAGACAAATGGAAAAAAGAAGAAAAGAAAGAAAGAAATGCAAAGACGGAGAATTGCAAGAGCAGATCTAATTTGTTTCTCCTGTGTACAAAGTTTTATAGTAAAGGTGTATTCTTGTCTTTAATTTATTCAAATAAGGCACATCTTTTCTCATCCAACCGGGAGCTGTCTCTGACCCTCTTTAAAGATAGAAACTCACAGCAATTTGTTTTCAAGATCAAACACCAGTTGTCCCCATTATCTAAACAAATAGCTTCTCCTGAACTTCTGCTGTTTTATGGCTTTTCACAGATCAGTGTAAAAGCTGGAACTTCTCCTGTTTTCCCACACAAAGGGCAGATCGAAGATCTTAGCAAACAATCTGCTGTAACTACAGGTAAAATATAGGTCAATAGGGCAGAATAAGTTGTTAACTTTAAAACTATAATTAGGCTATTTCAATCAAGACTTGTTAAGTTTTAAAACTAGCATATTCTAAATATATTTTCTTAACAGTCAACAACTCAGAGGTGGAAGTGAAAGTGTTGTGCAACGCAAATAAAGTCCCGTCCAGAACAAACTGTGCTAAATAATAAAACAGCAATTTAAATAATCGAGGTACTCGAATCATTCGAGGAATCGTTTCAGCCCTAGATGTAAACGCCGCATGCAAATATTTGTCCACAAACATAAATCATTTTCACCATTCCTCAGCCGCCTATCAATTATTATTGATAGGTGTTTTCCTCAAACCTTCATAAAAGAACCACAGACAACGTATATGAATTTTATGGCCAAGCTTTTGCAAAAGGAGAAGACTAAGCAAACTGTTCCTCCGAGCTGTTCACAGACCGTTCTGAAGACCTTTGGTTACAGCTTGTCTTTTATCAAGCAAAAAGGAGGACAGAGAAGAAAGACAGCAGATGAAATACGACTGCACACAGACAGTATCTGTTAGGTAAATTGTATTATTATCAACTATTTGTTATACTGTTTTATATGTTCTTAGTTTATGTACTCTTATTTGTTTAGTCATATATTTTAAGAACTATTTCTGTATATTAATCATTCTGATTTCCTTTCTCAGAGGGCCTCTCTGAAGAAGAGCAGTGACAGCAGCTCTTCACAGAACGCCCTGCTTTGACCTCTTAGCTATAAAACCATCGCCATGAAGATTCACAACTTGTCCTGTTGATCCTGGGTCAGGAACTAGATAAACTAGATTAGATTGTGTTGTTAGTTAGCGATAATCTTGGCGCTGTGACTGTGTGATGAAGTGTCTTTCCCCTCCTTTAGTTACAGCGCTCTCTATGATTAGGGATCCTAAAGACAATAAAAAGAGAGGGGCAGGCAAATGTGCTTCAGAGCAGTAAGAGATTTGTAACTGGAAGCACATCTCTGTCTGTTCTCCTCGCGAGTATTCAGAATCTAACTTTCTCTTGTCTTTCCTGTGTTATTTGCTGTGTTTAATAGGTGTCAACTCTGACAGTTTCTAAGGTAGGGAGTATTCCGGTTGATAAGGAGGCACCTTTGGAAACATAATTCAAGGTCTGGGAAACACACAGCTGTTTCACATGAAGACGAACAGGCAGATGTGACCTCCAGGTCAGTTTATAAGAGAACACTTTAAACTGAAAATCACAATAGTACTGAATGTTGATTAACTATTGATTAACATCAGACTTAAAAAGAACTAAAGTAATAACAAAATGATAATACCAAAACATCTCTAACAATTATTATTATTATTATTATCCAAGTAACATAACCAAGCAACGCTTATCCTGACGGAGTAAAGCCTGGTGGGCTGCCAGGCTTATAATACACTGAGGGGAAACCCTGCTTGCACCGTCTGCAGTCATGCTGACATTAAGTTCATGTTCTCTCTCTGTTTCTCCTCCTCATAGCAGCCTCACCTGGGCTCATTTCTGTTCAGCTGTGACCCCTTCCTGGAGGGAAGCTGAGCTGCTGCTGCCAACATCATCAGGTTCCCTTTCAGTGGATGACACACCTGGATCCACTCCGGCCACAAGCAGAACCAGGACTGAACTAAACACAGGAACAACAGAGACTGGTGGAACCTCTGGATCCCAGTAGGCCCAGTATGAACCCATCTTCACGATGAGCTCCTAGGAAGGAGACGTCGTCTCTGAAAGCAGCCAAAGACCTGAACTGTGACGTTCAGGAAGCAGCAGATAAAAAAGCTTAAAGTAGGAAGTCTTCAGAGTCTGGAGCCACATCCTGATCACATCAAGAGACGAAGCTTCACTCCACATCAGAGGAAACATGGAGCAAACGGCTCTGATGCTGCTTCTGTGTCTCTGCAGCTCAGGTAGGACTCCACTTTCATCAAACACTAATATTCACTAGAGTTCAAATTAAAAATGATCTGCTGATAAACATGTTAAATGTTACAAACTAAAGAACTGGAAACAGTTTCTGGTCTCAGATCATAGAGCTGCTGCTACACAGTTAGTGATGTTTATATTTTCTACTTGCTGCTGAGGAGCCAATAAAACCAAGAATGGTTGTTTTTTGTGTTTGAATGATGTAAAACACTTCGAACAGCCTTGTTGCTGAAATGAGCTATAAAATAAATCTGATTGGCTGATTGATAAGGAGAAGCAGCAGAAACTCTGCACCAGCGCTGAATCTGTGCAGTAAACAGGTGGAGCCTCATAAAATGGCTCCTTCTGCATGAAATCTTCCTCTTGACTCCACAGGTTCTCTCTGAGGTTCTGGTCAGGCCCGTTTGCTGGTCATTGGACCAGCTTCTGGTACCGCCGGTTGTGTTCGTGAAAACGTCTGAGCTCCGTCTGACGTGGGAGCGTCTCAGGCAGGATGTCGAACTGCCTGCTGCAGATTAGAATCAATCAACCAATCGATCAAGTTTATTTGTGAAGCACATTTCAGCACCAAGGCGGTTCAAAGTGCTTCAGTAAACCAGTAAACGGTACATTCAGTCAAAGTGCCGTCGTCACACATCAAAATGTTGTTCAGTGTTTCATTTATTTAGTTTCAAAGCAAATCTGACCAGCCGGGTTTTAGTCCAGATTTAAAGGAACTCAGTGTTTCGGTTGTTTTGCAGTTAATTGTTGAAACAGCTTTTCAGTCATTTTGCTGATGAATGAAAGGTTGGAGATCGGCCTGTAATTCTGCAGGAATGATTTGTTCAGATGGTTGTTTTTATATCAGTGGTTTGAAAACTGCTGGGGGAAAACGCCTGATGAGAGCCATGAGTTACTATTTGAATCAGATCAGATGAAATGACAGGCAGGACTTTCTGAAGAAAAGCTGTGGGTGTGATATCAAGGCAGGAGCTGAACTTGGTTATAATTTATTCAAAGTTTTTATAGTTGAATATTTGAAATTGTGTATTTTATTCTGCCTTTGTTATGTTCAGGTGCAGCATTGATATTGGATTTAATGTGGATGTGCAGATTAATCCTCTAAGTTTCTAATTTCCTCTGAAGAAATGTGCAGGCCGTGTTTGACTGCAGGTCAGCTGGTTTGTGAGCCTGTCAACTGTGGCAAATAAAACTCAATCATTCTTCATGTTTCTGTTTGCGGTTTCTGCAAAGAGCGTTTCCCTTGAATGCTTTAGTTCAGTCTTTATAGATTTCATGATAAACGTGAAGTTGAGTTTTACTCCATTTACGGTCGGTTCTACCATAGAGTCGTCTTGCAGATCCGACTGTTGGCACATATGTTGTTCTTACAGACACAACCTTCACTTTAGTGGGAGCAATTAAATCAATGATATCTGAGATGTTAGGGTGGAAGTTATCTAGCAGCTCATCTGCAGGTGGCAGCATGAAGGCGAAGTGGGGAAATATAACTGATTAAAGTTTCTGCTGTGTTTCAGTAGAAGAACATTTTATACTGAAGCTGTTTGGCTTAATGATTATTGTGGTTTCAAAGATATCAGTGAAATAATCAGACAGGGAGACATCAGTTACAGAGACGTTGGAAATATTCACACCTCACTGATGACCAGAACCAGAACCAGAACCATAATGTGACCTTGATTGTGTGTTGCTGGGTTAACAAGCTGAATTAAACCAAAATGATAAAGAATATCAGCTTTTAATCTCCTCTGTCTTCAGGTTCGTTAAACAAGGATGTTGAAATCTCCCACAATTATCTATCAGTCATGATCAATGCATATAACGGATAAAACCCATTAAAGTCAATAAAGATGTTTTCCACTTATGATGGGATTTTCTGCTGAGGAAGCTGAGCCTGGGGACTTTGGGTTGGGCTCTCCAATCTCTGGGGACGAGGTCGCCGAGGTGGTCAAAAACATCCTCGGTGGCAGGGCCCCGGGGGTGGATGAGATCCACCCGAAGTTCCTTAAGGCTCTGGATGTTGTAGGGTTGTGTTGGCTCACATGACGCTGCAATATCGCTTGGACATCAGGGGCAGTTCCCCTGGATTGGCAGACTGGGGTGGTGGTCTCCCTGTTCAAAAAGGGGGACCGGAGGGTGTGCTAAAATTACAGAGGGGTCACACTCTTAAGCCTCCCTGGTAAGGTCTATTCAGGGGTCCTGGAGAGGACAGTGCATTGGATAGTCGAACCTCGGATTCAGGAAGAGCAGTGTGGTTTTCGTCCTGGTCGTGGAACACTGGACCAGCTCTACACCCTCAGCAGGTCCTGGAGGGTCTGGGAGTTCGCCCAACCGGTCTACATGTGTTTTGTGGACTTGGAGAAGGCGTTCGACCGTGTCCCTAGGGGGGCCTTGTGGGGGGTTCTCTGGGAGTATGGGGTACCGGGTCCTTTGATGCGGGCTGTCAGGTCCTTGTATGACCGGTGTCAGAGTCTGGTCCGCATTGCCGGCAGTAAGTCGGGCTCATTTCCGGTGAGAGTTGGACTCCGCCAAGGCTGCCCTTTGTCACCGATTCTGTTCATTACTTTCATGGACAGAATTTCTAGGCGCAGCCGAGGTGTTGAGGGGATCCGTTTTGGTGGCCTTAGGATCGCATCTCTGCTTTTTGCGGATGATGTGGTCCTGTTGGCTTCATCGGAACATGATCTGCAGCTCTCGCTGGAGAGGTTCGCGGCCGAGTGTGAAGCGGCCGGGATGAGGCTCAGTGCCTCCAAATCCGAGGCCATGGTCTTGAGCCGGAAAAGGGTAGAGAGCCTTCTCCAGGTCAGGGGGGTCGCCCTGCCTCAAGTGGAGGAGTTTAAGTATCTGGGGATCTTGTTCATGAAGAAGGGAGCGGGAGATCAACAGGCGGATTGGGGCGTCTGTTGTGAAGCGGGCGCTGTAATGGTCCGTCGTGGTGAAGAGAGAGCTGAGTCAAAAAGCGAAGCTCTCGATTTACCAGTCAATCTACGTTCCCACCCTCATCTATGGTCATGAGCTTTGGGTCATGACCGAAAGAACGAGGTCCCGGATACAAGAGGCCGAAATGGGTTTCCTCCGCAGGGTGGCTGGGCTCTCCCTTAGAGATAGGGTGAGAAGCTCGGTCATCTGGGAAGGACTCAGAGTAGAGCCGCTGCTCCTCCACGTCAAGAGGAGCCAGTTGAGGCTCGGGCATCTGGTCAGGATGCCTCCTGGACGCCTCCCTGGTGAGGTGTTCATGTCCCACCAGGAGGAGGCCGCGAGGAAGACCCAGGACACGCTGGAGGGACTATGTCTCTCGGCTGGCCTGGGAACGCCTTGGGATTCCCCCAGAGGAGCTGGAAGAAGTGGCTGGGGAGAGGGAAGTTTGGGACCTCCCTTCTGAAGCTGCTGCCCCCGCGACCCGACCCGGATAAGTGGAAGAAAATGGATGGATGGATGGATGGATGGATAGATGGATGGATGGATGGATGGATGGATGGATGGATGGATGGATGGATGGATGGATGGACAGACAAATCAACCTAACAGTTTTTATCAATCCTCATATATTGTAGCAACTCCTCCTCAGATTTCATGTTTTCTCTTCTCATGTAAAAGTTGCAATTAAAAATCACAGATTCAATTAGTTCAGATGAGTCATTATTGATATCCAACCATGTTTCTGTCAGGAACAGAACACCAACGTTCTGCTCAGTGATGAAGTAACTAATAGTCCTCTTGCTGGCAGTGATCTTAAGTTCAGCAGAACCAGTTTAGTGACTTGGTGGCAGAGAGTTCATGAATTTAAGCTTTGATTTTAGACGGCTGCAGTCAGTATTTCTGTTTCTGGTAGATTGTTTTAGTGATCGGCCCAAATGGGTCCAGTTCCTACTGCTGGGGGTCCGACTCATTCTGGAGGAAGACAGATGTTAAGCTTATGGAACCCGATCTGAGGCTGTTGAGGCACATAATGATGATCGCTCTGCACTCAGAACCAGAACCAGAATTAGAACCAGAATCAGAACCAGAATCAGAACAGCTGTGTGAAGCTGACACCCCACCCACGTAAAAAAAATGCAGCAAATAGTCTGAATGGTTAGTGCTCCGTTTGTGCAGGTTTAGTTTCTGATAATTTTTGCCGATGACATCATCAGCCGTCCCATTTTACATGTAGCCTATAGTGAATTTTACTCTAACTGTGTTGATTATGCCGCAACTTATACTGTAGTGCCTCCTCTACAAAAATATAGCAACCCAGTTGCATAAAAATGACACCGAAAACAAGACTTACGTGACAGGAATGTGCAACGAACGAAGAACTAAAACAGGAAGTACAGCCTGCAGCAGGTGAAATTAATTGTCCCCTAATTAGGTGAATGTGATCGACTGAATCTTAAACTCTGAAAGCACAAAATAAATTTAAATCAGATTTAGTCATTTGTATAATATAATACTTGGTGACATTGTGGTCCACACTACATACCAGTTGGTGGCGGTGACGTAACTGTGGCAAGGCAAAATTTTTAATGTATGGAGCTGATTACATCATCGGCAAAAATTATAACTTTTAATATCTCAGAAACTAAAGCTGCACAAACGACAGTTTTAACGGCACAAACCTGCACAAACGGAGCACTAATCATTTGCTGCATTTTTTGACGTGGGTGGAGTGTCAGCTTCACACAGCTGAACCAGCTCCAGAATCAGAATCTGAACCAGAACTAGACCCAGAACCAGAATCAGAATCAAGTGGATTTGACAACTTTTACACAAAAACAATGAATTTGACTTCCGTTGGTCTCAGTAAACACATAAACATAAATGGAAAGAAAAGCTGAATGACATAAAAATGTCATGCATTACTACAGAGCATAAATAACATTTAGGTCTGGGCTTTAACTAGGCCATTCCAGCATAAAGATGGTGTGATCAGAACCATCCCTGATAGCTCTGCCTCTAAGAGAAGATCACATAAACACCATCAACAGGATCCTGTCAGCACATCCTACATCAATCTGTCTCTGCTTGTTGTAAGCCAACATGTAAATGTTGTTTCTTCCAGCTCTGTCTGATGAAGTCAGACTGGCAGCAGGAAGGAGTCGCTGTGGTGGCCGACTGGAGAAGAAGGATCTGGGAGACTGGAAACCAGTGAATTATTGGAAGTGGGACCGGAACCTTACATCAGCAGCTGTAGCTTGCAGACAGCTGCACTGCGGATCTGTGGTGTCGATACAAAGAGATAATGACGACAATCTACAGATCATCTGCTCAGGTGATTTCACATCCTGGTCATTTCCTTCCTGTTCTGAAGCAGTCTGGGCTTCTTCTCCTTCACCTGGATTCCCTCTGGTAGATTTTCTACTGGACCAATCAGCGAACAGAAGAAGTTTGAACGAAGGCCTTGATTTGCAGCACAGGAAGTTCAGTCCATGTTGGCAACACGTCCAAATACTGAATTAACATGAACAGCCGCCTCATTCGGCTTTTCTCTCTTTTGTGGTGGACAAATTATTGCAGGTAAAATCTGCTGGTTATATTGTCTTCATTCTAAATGCTGGTGAACTCTCACCAAGTGAAGCTGTCTGGGTTAAAGGTTGGGAGATGTTTTCCTGCAGCTGCATGAGAACCAGACCCTCTCCCTCAGCCTTGGTATAAAACTCATGTTGTCTCTGCTGGGAGAGTTTTCAATCAGAAATGTTTCACTATTGATGGTCTTATATGCTCTCTGTGTTGTGCACAATATGCAAATGAACCTGATGGAGTGACATCATCTATCAGTACTTGGTGTTTGTTATTCTGCAATAGCCAGCCACACCCTAACTTCACCACCGACTGACTACTGACCAGTTCTCTATCTAACAGGTCCGAAAAATCCCTAAAACCTGGGTCTTACCCTATCATAGGTTTATTAGAGAGATTCTGTTTAAACTGGTGGCGGAGAAAACTCGTCTAGCACTGACTACCTTCGGATCCAGAAGTTACGGCCCTTTCCAGTTGAGAAACAGTCGGCAGAGTAGCCCTCGCTACCGCGTTGCTTCAACAACCACTCCTGTTAACGGTAGCTTTTCTCCTGAAAATAACGTGCATTTGTTATCGGCTAGATTGGATTTAGTGACTTAGATATAAGTCCCAGGGCCATTATTCTTACTCACCAAAGGAAAGTACGAAGCCTCCAACTTCCTAGAATCATGCGTGTAAATTTTTCTTAAACCAGAAGAACTCTCAACAATCGATGACTCAATTGAATTCAATGTCCACAACCTCTATTAATATTTTTGTTATATATTTTATTAAGCAAGCTTTAGCAGGGGTAAATGACAAGCAGGTTTAGTCGAAGGAATTATACAATTGTAACAAGTATAATCTCTAATTATAAAATTAACCATACCCTTTCCTCTTTCTAAATTCCTAACCTGTGTCACTATTCTCACTGAGCGAGGCTTTAGGGGCAGGACAACTCACACCCGTTGCTGGTCGATCTTGGCAGCCGAAGCCTTTAAACGTCCTTGGTCAGAGTCTCTGTCCTGGCGGGGCAAAGTCCTCTTTCAGAAAAGCAACAAAGTCAATCCGTCCGATCTCTTTTAGACGGACAGAATCTTCATCACCTAGTGACCTTTGTCTTTTCCCCAAGTCTGCTGCAGTTTAACAGTGATCGTAGGGTGGAGGCAGAGGAGACGGTCAGATTCAGGGGCCAAGGTTGGGGCTGACGGATCTTGTCCTTTCTTGCGGCGTGAAGTCTCAACTTTTCCCTTGGTCCCAGGGTGTGGTCCTCTGCTGTTCTTTGGTCTGCGTCCTCTTGTTGACTCTCCTTCAGCGCCGCGGACTAAGAACGGTTTCCTCCTCAGCTCGCTGGCTTTTAAACCCTCTTGGCCCATAGTTGTGTATGGGAGAGGTCTCATGACTCATCCTTCCCGATTATTCAATCGGAAAACACCCATCTTCCCCAAACTCCACTCCACCCTGAATTTGGAAATACCCAAATTTTTCTTGTCTGACTATTGCAACTCTTGTCCAATACTTCTCTTTTTTCTCCTGTTGGCCATTCGGCAGTTGTCCTGGGGCCTCCGCCCAGCTCAGTGTACTGCCTGTGACAGTCCTTTTTTCCTTCTCATGCACTCAAACCTACAGTCCTCTTATAATGTATCATGAAACACAATCAACTAGTTTTGTCATTATCTGAAATCATACAACAATCAAGTTGTCACTGTTATTACAGATCGTGAATACAGAGTACAGATTATATATTTCAATTATTCATCGTAATCACAAAACCTCGATCATTCCAACTATTACACACATATGTATTTTGTATTTCATTTCTTTAATCATCCTTAAATCAATATACAGGATCACTGTTATTCCTCAGGCCTTTACCCCGCTGTCTGCGTGTACCTAGAGAGATCTCACAAGTTCATGCCAGTTCTCTTGACATTGGTAATGGATTATTTCTGTATCATGTTTGTTGCCCATGAAACTTCCAGTAAACTTCTTAGTGTGGATCTGATGCATTGCATATAATGGACAAACTTTAGCAACTGGGTAAAATTTAAACCTCAACACAGTCCAGACTCTCTGGACGAAGCAGTGTAGAACAGAGGGGCTGGTTTTTACCAGGTTAGTGATTTAATGAACTTTTAGATTAAAGGAACCAGTGGATCAGATTCAGGGTTATAAAAACCTGGATGTCACTGAGAAGAAGCTGACAGCCAAGAGGCGGAACAAAGATTGCACTTCCTCCACAAATTAAGTTTACCGTGTAAAAAGATGATGATAGTTTTCTATTATTCTGTGATTAAATCTGTTCTCACATTTGTTTTTATCAACTGGTTCAGCAGCAGACAATAAAAGGGTGAACTACTAATGAATAATTGATCATTTATAGGTTATTTGTTCTGTTGTAATTTTCTCTGTTTAAGTTGATCTTTTTCCACTGATCTCCAGGGCCTGCAGCACAGGGAGACGATAAGAACATTAAACACTAGATTTATTAATGAAACTGCCCAGCTCCCCTCTCTGGTTCGTTCCTCCACTCAGAGTCTGCAGTGATGTAGCTTTGCTGAACAAACTGGAACCAAATTCAGTGAAAATGTTGAAGAACCTTTTTTCTTTCTGCATCCTCAGACTCAGTCAGGCTGGTTCAAGGGACCAACCGGTGCTCAGGCAGACTGGAGGTGAAGACCAACCAGTCGTGGTCCTCAGTGTGTGAAAAAGACTTTGACCTGCAGGATGCAGAGGTGCTCTGCAGGGAGATTGGCTGTGGGCCTCCTTCAGTCCTCCAGGGGGCGCTCTATGGAGAAGCAGAGGCTCCAGTGGGGAGCAGAGAGTTCCTGTGTGAAGGCAGTGAGTCTGCTCTGCTGAACTGCAGCAGCAGGAAGAGTTCAGTTAGAAACAGCTGCTCACCTGGTCAAGCTGTTGGACTCACCTGTTCAGGTAGAGGAGGATCTGCAGACCTGCTGCTGTTCACTGCTTCACTTCCTGCATTAATGAACTCTCTGTCTCTGCTCAGGTTCAGACAACATCAGGTTGGAGGGAGAGACCAGCCGATGCGCCGGGAGACTGGAGATGTTGCACCAAGACTACTGGAGACCACTGGCTGTTAGGTTTGATTACTGGGACAAGAACTCAGCTGCTGTAGTTTGTGCTGAACTGGACTGTGGTTCTGCTGTTTCAGTAAGAGATTCAGAGGAAGCTTCAGAGAGACCAGTTTGGGGGATCATGTCTGACTGTTTGAAGTCAAGATCTACACTAAAGAACTGTATACCTGATGATATAAACTTTGATCGGAGCATTGAGTTGATCTGTTCAGGTAACTCTGAACTCTCATATTTCTGTGTTTTAAAATGTTTCCTCATCAGGTTCCAGATGTCTGCAGAGAAACCGTCACCTTTAACTAAGAACCTGAAACCTTGAGGAGAGGGAAACTAAAATAATTTAAATATCCAGATTAGGTTCTCAGTTTAGCCCAAATAGATGAACAAAAACTCATCATTTTAATAACTTTTAATCTCTGCTGCTTTGAAGTCGATGCATCAAAATCCCAGGAGGAGTTCAAGGAAATCAGACATTTTCAAAACCTGAAAATCTACAGAAAATTTTATTTGATCCAAAATGGTGGACTTCCTGTTTTTAGTGCAAATAGCAGGAAAACCTTTTGTTTGTTATGGTTGTTGGCCTTATTGAACTAGGGGGCGCTGTTGAGCAAATTTGCAAAGTTTATTTTCAATTCCACTGAAATATTAACAATTTCACAGAGCCTAGATATTGTTTGACATTTTGTGAGTTTCTGAACATGTTTATGTCCCAAAAATATGATAAATTGAGCAGAAATAAAAATGATAAAATCCCAGATACAGTCGGTTTCAGTCCACCTTTGATGCTGTGAACCTTTCTAGTTTGGTTTTATTAACATTTTCTTTGTATTATTTTCAAACCGAGAGATGTTTCCATGTGTATCTAGAAAAATAAAGTTCTGAAGGATTTTAAACCTTTTTTCTTTCTGCATCCTCAGACTCAGTCAGGCTGGTTCAAGGGACCAACCGGTGCTCAGGCAGACTGGAGGTGAAGACCAACCAGTCGTGGTCCTCAGTGTGTGAAAAAGACTTTGACCTTCAGGATGCAGAGGTGGTCTGCAGGGAGATTGGCTGTGGGCCTCCTTCAGTCCTCCAGGGGGCGCTCTATGGAGAAGCAGAGGCTCCAGTGGGGAGCAGAGAGTTCCTGTGTGAAGGCAGTGAGTCTGCTCTGCTGAACTGCAGCAGCAGGAAGAGTTCAGTTAGAAACAGCTGCTCACCTGGTCAAGCTGTTGGACTCACCTGTTCAGGTAGAGGAGGATCTGCAGACCTGCTGCTGTTCACTGCTTCACTTCCTGCATTAATGAACTCTCTGTCTCTGCTCAGGTCCAGACAACATCAGGTTGGTGGGAGAGAACAGCCGATGCGCCGGGAGACTGGAGATGAAACATCAAGAAGACTGGAGACCAGTGGCTGTTGGGGGTCCCAACTGGGACATTAACTCAGCTGCTGTAGTTTGTGCTGAACTGGACTGTGGTTCTGCTGTTTCAGCAAGAAATTCAGAGGAAGCTTCAGAGAGACCAGTTTGGGGGATCATGTCTGACTGTTTGAAGTCAGGATTTGCATTAAAGATCTGTTTACCTTTTGATACAAAAATTGATCAGAGCATTGAGTTGATCTGCTCAGGTAACTCTGAACTCTCATATTTCTGTGTTTTAAAATGTTTCTTCATCAGGTTCCAGAGAAACCGTCACCTTTAACTAAGAACATGAAACCTTGAGGAGAGGGAAACTAAAATAATTTAAATATCCAGATAAAGTTCTCAGTTTAGCCCAAACAGATGAACAAAAATTCATCATTTTAATAACTTTTAATCTCTGCTGCTTTGAAGTCGATGCATCAAAATCCCAGGAGGAGTTCAAGGAAATCAGACATTTTCAAAACCTGAAAATCTACAGAAATTTTATTTGATCCAAAATGGTGGACTTCCTGTTTTTAGAGCAAATAACAGGAAAACCTTTTGTTTGTTATGGTTGTTGGCCTGGCTGCAATAGGGGGCGCTGTTGAGCCATTTTGCCTCATTTATTTTTAATTCCACTGAAATGACAATTTCACAAGGAACAAAGATTGTTTGACATTTTGTGAGTTTCTGATCAAGTTTATGATCCAAAAATATGATAAATTCAGCAGAAATAAAAATGATAAAATCCCAGATACAGTCGGTTTCAGTCCACCTTTGATGCTCTAAAGTTTTCTCGTTTAGTTTTCTTGACCTTTATGTTTTTCAAACCCAAAGTTGTTTCCATGTGTATCTAGAAAAATAAAGTTCTGAAGGATTTGAAACCTTTTTTCTTTCTGCATCCTCAGACTCAGTCAGGCTGGTTCAAGGGACCAACCGGTGCTCAGGCAGACTGGAGGTGAAGACCAACCAGTCGTGGTCCTCAGTGTGTGAAAAAGACTTTGACCTGCAGGATGCAGAGGTGCTCTGCAGGGAGATTGGCTGTGGGCCTCCTTCAGTCCTCCAGGGGGCGCTCTATGGAGAAGCAGAGGCTCCAGTGGGGAGCAGAGAGTTCCTGTGTGAAGGCAGTGAGTCTGCTCTGCTGAACTGCAGCAGCAGGAAGAGTTCAGTTAGAAACAGCTGCTCACCTGGTCAAGCTGTTGGACTCACCTGTTCAGGTAGAGGAGGATCTGCAGACCTGCTGCTGTTCACTGCTTCACTTCCTGCATTAATGAACTCTCTGTCTCTGCTCAGGTCAAGTCAACATCAGGTTGGTGGGAGAGACCAGCCGATGTGCCGGGAGACTGGAGATGAAACATCAGGAAGACTGGAGACCAGTGGATACTTGGATTCATGACTGGGACAAGAACTCAGCCGCTGTTGTAGTTTGTGCTGAACTGGACTGTGGTTCTGCTGTTTCAGTAAGAGATTCAAAGGAAGCTTCAAAGAGACCAGTTTGGGAGATCATGTCTGACTGTTTGAAGTCAGGTTCTGGATTAAAGAACTGTTTACCTCATGATATGAACAGTGATCAGATCCTTGAGTTCATCTGCTCAGGTAACTCTGAACTCTCATATTTCTGTGTTTTAAAATGTTTCTTCATCAGGTTCCAGATGTCTGCAGAGAAACCGTCACCTTTAACTAAGAACCTGAAACCTTGAGGAGAGGGAAACTAAAAATGGTTTAAATATTACTGACAGACTAAAAATCTGTCATAAAGGTGCTAGTAACCCTGTATAAACATGCTAGCATGACAACCAGTCTGATGAGCTCCTGTCTCGTTCTCATGCATGCCATCTTGTTTTCCACCTGGGATTAGATCCAGTTGTCTCTGTGTTTCCTCTGCGTTCCCAGGTCTGCTGGTTGAGCCGCTCATCTTCCTCTCTTCCTCCACTGACGGGGTCTCCACAGCCAGAAAGCAGGGGTCTGAGCTCCTCATTGGCTCAGATTTCAGCATCATGTGCTCCATCAGACCTCAGTATGAAGGCGGCTCCTTCCAGCTCATCTTCAGCTCCTCTAACTACACTCTGAACCACACCCTGCCAGCTGTTAATCACTCCGCCCTCTTCCTGTTCGCCGCTGCTGGCCACGCCCACCAAGGAACCTACCGCTGCGTTTACCACGTCTACGTTTTCTCCCATAACTTCTCCTCTATGAGCCAGCCTCTCAACCTCACTGTCTCAGGTAAACTCATGGAGTCCATCAGGAGAAGTTCTGCTTCAGGTGAACCAGCAGCTGTCTGCCTCAATCATGAGGTCAGAGAGGAGGATTGATGATGTCAATGTTCATGATCAGATCTGCAGGCAGCATGAAAACAAGGGTCTATATGATTATTGTACATTTCTAGTTTGACTCGTCTGATGAAAGCTGATCCTGAATCTGTTTCGTTGGGTTTCAGCCTCTCTCACTGCTTTGATCATCAAACTGGTTGTCGTCCTGCTGGGTTTGCTGGGATCAGTCCTGGTCCTCTACTTTAAGGTACTGCATGTATCATGCATGATGTGTTCAGTTGGGAAAGTTCTTGCATTGAAGCTGAACCATCCTCTGTTTCCAGGCCAGGAGAAACCAGAAGTCTGGACCAGAAAACAGCCATCATGATGAAGGATCCAGAGCTGAAGGCAGCTTAGAGGAGGAGACTGCAGTCTGAAGGAACCAGGAGAAAAGGATCTTCATTTCACATCCACAGGAAGGAGCAGAGACGTGTTTCAGACTCCTGGAAATCTATCCGTCTGCGTATCTATGATGAAACGTCTCTGTGCTCCTGCAGCAGGAAGGAAGTTCAACATTCAGAAATTTGTATCTGGACTAAACCTACTTAAGTAAAACTTATAAAAGAAGCAAACATTCAACAAAATGTTACAGAAAACCCACTTCATCAAAATCTGCTCTTCATCAACCTTGCAAGGATAGCATATGATAGGATATTTGGGGTTGATCCTGGCTTGTAATACTGTGACCTGCCTGTAGGTGGTGTATGTCTTCACTGCCATGATAACCGATCCAATACATCCAGTTCCATCAAGTCTGAACCAGAAGTGATCCGCGCCATCTTAGTAGGGAAGTGCATGTACAATGCATAACGGACCCATTGCTTTGAGAACAACAAGAAAACATGTGGACACTCTTGACCAAAATACCAGAGAGAGATACATGAACAAAATGGCTGCCGTTGGGATCAACCTGTACGAGAAGGAGGAAGAAAATATGTCAGACAATGTGGACAAGCTGCCTCCGATCTCCTACTACGATAACGTTAACTACTAATCAACACGAAGAGTGCATACGCTGTAAACGAGCTTCACTGCCTGAAATTCATGGATGCATATAATTATTATTTCAACAGCTTTGTAAAGGACAAACGAACTCTGTGTGAATAATGAGGTTCTGGTGACTGGCAGACCAAGTACAGGTAGCAACAAACAGGTCGGCTACATGTCTGTCTTAGCCTGCAGATGGGATGGAACATTTTATGGTTACTATGATTATGAGTGGATCAATGCATAACAGTGTTATGATTCTTGTGTAAAGCTTGTGATCATGGGAAAGTCTTCTGAAGCCGTTTCTCTGAACTCTGGATTATTATAGAGTTGTAGAATATTTTCTTTTTGCATTCTTATGACATCCATAATGTTTAATTTGCTTTATGAAATAAAATGCGTATGCTTGCAGTCTGTTTTGTAGCTAAGTAGATTGTTAAACTGTGTGAATTCAATGAAACGTTTCCTATAAACAGTTTGCTGTGTTTTGCCTGAGGCTCTTTCTCCTGACTGTGTTTAGTGAGCAGAGACTCCAAATGCTGTAAAACCTACAAATAAATATTGACAAAGAATTTATATTCTCTCTGGTTTTTATACAGTTTTCCTCAGACTGTTAAAGATAATTTCACCACAAACAGGATCCAGCGAGTTGGAGAGGTCGAGGGCGACAGGAGATCGGATGCATCGACCAGATGAAGGAGTTAAACTTCAGTCCAACTGCTATTTGGATGAGGGGAGTCTGAGATCTGAAGAAATGTAAATCGAAGAAAACAGGTGCAAACATAGCTTGGTGAGAAATGCAAAGAAACAAAAAAGGCAGAAAAACTAAAAAGAAATTAGAGAAAGGAAAAATATGATGAATGTGTGGATGAAAGAAGCTGAATGCAGAGTGGAAGGCAACAGTAGCTCACAAACTGTTTAGTTTGTGTTAATCATTCACAATCTGGTGGAGCGCTGCAGACGGACAATGGGACGATCAAAAACAAATTGGCTGCATGTTGTGTAGAAACAAAGCCGTCAGTGTCACCTATGTTCAGTACCCGGTACTCCTGCAGATTTCTCTGCAGAAATCTGCAGAGAAGATTTCTGCAGAGAAATCTTCTCTGCAGGAGAAATCTGCAAAGATCCAACAATACTAACAACTAACCTAATGGAAGATAACATGTTAGAATATTGTAAGTCTCTCTCTCTCTCCCCCATCAGGCTGTGAAAGCTGCTCTCCCTCCTGTCCTCACTGCCACTGGAAATCCAGGCTTTGGTTGGGACACTTCCAGGTTCTCCTGGCCACTCACACAGGTCTAAAGGTCAAAGGGCACTTCCTGGATTCACAACAGCCACTGCAGGCCATTCAGCACTGAACCACCTGCTGTTGGAAACCCTGAGGAAGGTCAAGGCTGCAGAACCTCCTCCCTAAGAGGAGCTTCCACCGTTCGCCCACCTGGCTTAGTACAGCAGGGCAGCAGGAAGCGCAAAGGAACCCAAGAAGAGACGGCAGGACTCCTGGATTCATCACCAGTGATGACATAAGATGAAGGTTGACACACTCATCCTCATCATTCTTTTTGCAACATCAGCACATAAACTATTGACCCAAAAGCTCTGTTGCATCCGAGCTTGTCGAGAAAAGTGGAGCTCATCCCACTTCCTCATGCTGGAGATTTCAGTTTAATAATAACAATAAATAAAGTATCTTTAAAACTGATTATAAAGGTGACATCAAGACCCAACAGTAGAGTCAGACGGTAATAAAATTAATCTGGTTGTGTGTGTGTTATTGTGTCTTGCAAACTTTGCTTTAATTCTACTTGTTTCTATTTAATCATAAAAATCATAGTCTGACAGAAAGAGAATTATGAAACAGGAAGAGCAGGTTTCCTGAAGAAAGAGGAAGTTTCCAGCCTGCTTGTGTTTAAAAATAGTTCAGACTGCTCATTTCAGGGCATTGAAGGTTTAAAGAATAAAATCTAAACATTTTGAGGAATTGGATAAAACCCAGAGTAAAATACTTAAATTAATAATGATAACTTATGATTAAAACAATAATTAATATTGGTTTAACCAGTGGTTGATGTTGGTTTGATTATAAGAATATTGACAAAGAAAAAGACCAAGGCAAAGATGAAGATAAAGACAAAGGCAAAGAGGAAGAACTGGTGTGTTCCTTCCGTGAGACCAGCTCTTCTACATCTCCATGGACCAGAAAGATGGTGAGACGAGGAGAAAGGAGCTACAGAGCTGCAAGACAAGAAGGAGAGGGCTGCTACGCGCCTGAGGAAGTCACCCTGAGGCCCGAGATCTGCCGCTCTGACTCAGTACTCTTCCTGTACTGGGAGCCTCCTGCTGCTGCAACACCTTTTTCATCATCAGGCCAGTTCTGGGGTTCAAAATGCCAAACTCCGTCCGTCTCTCTCAAAGTTTTTCTTTTTTAGTTTACAGTGTCAGCGTTAGGGACAGATAGATTAGATTATTGATTTTACTTATTTGATTATTTCTGCTACTGACTTAAGCTGTACTGACCCTTGCAAAACTGCCTTACTAATAAAATAATTAGCATTAAGGAAATCTGAAAGATGTTGTGGACATTCAGTTAATGAGTCACCTTAAAGTTCTTTGATGGTTGTAAAATAGCTATGAAGTTTGATTCTGGGAGGAGAAGGTGGAAAATGTTTTATAGGTTGCTTTTAGCCAAAACTAAAACAACACCCTTGGGACTCGCCCGAGTCACTAAAACCTACCTGGTTCAGTAACAAGTGCAAGTTGTAATAAAGAGAAAGAGCGACTGGTAACAGGTGTGCTCTGTGAAGCTGATTGCGGGCTGCTTTATCTGGCTAAGTCACCGGGTGAAAAAGGGTGGGACATCTGGGTGGAGGTCGTTAGAAACCAGGCTAGAGAACAGAATGTTCTCTATATTCTCATCTGTAGTAATACTCAGGAGTTAGAGGCTTCTCGGACCCGTTAGACGGAGAGCTGGAGAGCAACATCTCCCTCCTCTCAGAAGGGGAAGTAGAGAGAGAGAGAAGGGGGGGGGGGGTTGCGCAACAACAAACATATGCATATGAAGTGGACCGTCATGAACCAGCAGACAATGTGTGGTAGCAGTTAGCTCAAAGAAATGACAAATGAAAGTTGCTTTGTTTATTCTATGACTCCATTTCCCACAGATCCTCTGCTGATGCATGTGTCTGTCTCTTTGGCAGAATCGCTCGTAGTATTACTTTCTAATGTTAGAAATGTTCAAATAGTTTTCCCATGGGTGTCCAGTGTCACATTCAGACCAGTGCGAGATCCCAGGCATTTCTCTGCTGAAACCAATCAAACTGGTTGCTGCTGGTGCCGTATATAAGTGAGAAGGTTCAACCATCCTTGGTTCCAGTCCAGTCTCTACATTTCACAGCCACATCTCACTTCTGTCTTTAGGCCGAAACCAGTGGCTGTAATATTACCCTGGATGTGTCCTGTTCAGGGGCAGCTTGTTGGCAGCAGTGGGAGGCTCACTTAATCACGTTTCTACAACTTTATGAGGATCAATCTATTAAACTTCCTGCTCCAAATGTGGTACCATTCAATTTCACAGCTTTTCCAAATGGCTCATAATTCATTCTGATGCTTCTACAATATGAGCAAAATTCATGACACATTAATTAAATTGCTAAAACAACAAAAGTTGAACGTAAAGGTTGTGTTTTGATTATCTGTGCAGTGTGCAATCTACATATCTATGCTTTACAGATAAGATAAAAACATTAAAAACATCGAAGACATCAAAACCCTAATTTAGCCATAAGCAACTCTAAACAGGGTTTTAAGTTGAGATTTAAAGGCTCTCAGTGTTTCAGCTGCTTTACAGTTTTCTGGAAGTTTGTTCCAGATTTGTGGTGCATAGAAACTGAATGCGGCTTCTCCTCGTTTGGTTCTGGTTCTGGGGATGCAGAGCAGACCAGAACCAGAAGATCTGAGGGGTCTAGACGGTTGGTACAGCAATAACAGATCTTTAATGTATTGTGGTGCTAAACCGTTCAGTGATTTATAAACTAACAACAGTATTTTAAAGTCTATCCTCTGAGCTACAGGGAGCCAGTGTCGGGACTTTAAAACTGGTGTTATGTCTCTATCTTCCTGGTTTTAGTGAGAACAGCAGCAGCAGCTTCTGGATCAGCTGCAGCTGTTTGATTGGTTTATTAGTCAGACCTGTGAAGACGCTGTTGCAGTAATCAATGCGGCTAAAGATAAACGCATGGATGAGTTTCTCTAGATCTCGCTGAGACATCAGTCCTCTAATCCTGGAGATGTTCTTCAGGTGATAGAAGGCCGACTTTGTGACTGTCTTAATGTGGCTCTGAAGGTTCAGCTCAGAGTCCATCACTACTCCCAGGTTTCGGGCTGATCGCTGGTTTTCAGTTGTAATAACTGAAGCTGAGCATTGATTCTAGTTCGTTCCCCTTTAGGTCCAAAGATAATAACTTCAGTTTTGTTTCTGTTCAGCTGGAGAAAGTTTCTAAACCTCACAATAACTTCCAAGGTAAGTTAATAAATCTTTTATATTCACCATGATGCCTCATATGTCTCACGTACGTAGCTAACAGGGACAAGCTATGTAAACGTTATGATTAGCTCTGCAGTGTGCAATCTACATATCTTTGCTTTATAGATAGATAAAGATATCTATCTATATAAACATATATAGATCTGTCTATATTGTGCCCCAGCTATCGGTCGAAGCTGACGTTAGCTTCCGAATGTAGCATCTAATTCGGAAAATAGCTAAAGGGCGATTACACTAAATTTTTCGCTATCTTGAGCTTTTTTTAATGAGTTGTACTTTAAAAGCTACAACATCTAGACATTTCAAACCTAACTAGATTATTCTGTACTGACAGCAGAATAAATAAAACATTTGTGAAACCTTCTAATTGGTTTGTGAAATTTGTGAAATGTCAATAGATTCCAGAACGCATTAGATCTGAATTATTAAATTGGTATTATTTGTTATTTTAACTTTCCGTTTTCTTTCTCTTTTTTAATCTTTATTATAGTTGGAGTTGGACAGGATTTCTGTTTCATGGCTTCCTGGAGGGAGAGATTGGCTGAGCTAATGTTGCTAACAACTTTTCTCCTGCTATTAACGTTTTTTGTTTTTCTTTATATAGAAAGTATTTATATCAGTTGCTTTTTCCATTTTCTTTACAGTATTTGCTCTATTTTTTATTTTTACCTTAATCCTTCCCTGGTCAGTTGAGGTGGAAATCTGCATCCTCTTGATTGCTGACAAATGTCAGAACCACATAGACTGAGCTGGTTACGTCAGATCAATCTGAATCTTTATTTCTCATTAAAATATCTTGTAATTTTAAGACATTGTTATAAAATTGCATCTTTATTCTGCTGTAACGATGACTGCATACTTGCAATTAAAATTTCTTGTATCCTGACCGTAATGCTCCTTTATGCAACTCACAGAACAGATGATTGAATAAAGGCACTTTTTGAAAGTATTTTCTGTGATTTTATTATAGAAACTGAGGATGGGAGGAATCGATTAAAATCAAATCTGGTATGAAAAAAAATCTTGTAAGTTATATTATTCATCCTTATTCAGTATATTAAATTATATGACTAACTACAAGACCGGCTCAGCCCGGTCCAGGATGACTGCAGTCTCAAAGTCTGCAGTGTCTACCTGCAGACTTTGTCTGCCAACAAAGTCTGCAGGTAGATTTTTGCATATCTGGTGCTCCGGTTTCAAGATCATAGTTTAACCAAGTACTGTAAATAAAACGTTAGTCCATGTTGTGATGATCCGGCAGGCGGTGGACTGATGGACGCCGTCAGCAGGTCCAGGTGCTTGGATCCAATGGAAAGGTAATCAGCACAGCGATCATGGCTCAGAAACACGAGGTGTTGCGATGCAAACCTTAAAAACAAACAAAAAACTAATAAATGTCCATATTTAGCTGCACAATGTAATCAAAACTAATAAATCCTCAGCTCTTTTTGAGAGTTTTGCTTGAAAATAAATTGACAATATCTCAGGAAATTAAATGTTTAAGTGAAATAGTTCTGGTATCACAAAGAAACTGCAAAAAGTGTTTCAGAGGTGTAACAACACTGAAGTCACTGAGTAAGAGTGAACTAAAATACTACATAGAAAATGCATGTTAAAATCTGAATACCCTTGAAAGTGTGCAGCTGAAATTAATTTAAACTACTAGCAGGCAAAGCATAATGTTCGCCTAATATCTGCACCAACAGTAAGACAAAAAATGATGCATACAAGAGGCATTAGTTTATAAAAGTTGAGGCAAACCTAAATATATTATTTTAAAAACAAAAAGCAGCAGGAGGATGTAACTTCATAACCTCATTTTTTAAACAGAATCTCAAAGGAAAAAAGAGAAAATACGTAACGCAAGAACAGATTAAAGCAGCCAAGTGGAAAAATTCACTCTAACGTGGATTATAATTATGAATCAGCAAATGTAGATGTCATATTTTTGGGATTTAGGAAATACGTGATTTGAACAATTTGTTCGGTGGTTTTTCATGTGGATCGGTGAAACTTAAACGGCTGTAAAGCGAAGGTTTTGGACCTTAATCTGACTACCTGTGTGGTTTGGATCCGGCTGAGGCGTTGCTGCTGTCGGCTGTTATTAAATTACCTGCTCGGTATCGCTCCGACTGCATGTTAAATGTATTTTATATAGTTGTCATATAAACAAAAGCTAAGGAGTTGCCTATAAACAATTTCATACATTAACACACGTATTGACTTACCTTGTGCCGAATCGCTGCCGCTGTTCTCAGCCTGTTCCCGTAGCAGTGGAGTTCCTCCGGCATTATTTTCCTCCAACAAATTATTCCACCGAACGAAGCACGAACAGCTCCCTTTAAACCTCCGTCTCCCATCTTCAATATCCTCAAGTTTGAAATAGCAGGCAGCTACAAACCGCGTGTTAGCTGTAGTGGCTAAGTTTTGGCTACAGTCCGCTGTCGCCTTAATATCAGCTGGAAAATGAAAAAACTAAGCACTGGATGGTACCGACTAATTACTGGACACAACGGCACACCACAAAACTCAGTTGTTGTACCAGCAGCTCGCAGATGTTTTAAGTTTTGCGTCTTTTTCATGGTACAGATCTTGCAACTTTGGCTGAAAACAATAGGAGCCAGCAGGACCCGGAACCAATCTATGTGGAATAAATCCAAACGGAAATACGTCACCACCTCTCGTGGCATACATAGACATAAATACATATATGATGTCTAAGGTTTTAGCTAATGTATGACCCATGAGCCCATGCTAACATTAGCATATTAGTCTGTAAAGACTTTTATGCTTCATCATTTTTGAGAAAAATCAACCTGTAACTATACATGCGAGTAGTAAAGGCAACATGACACATGAAAATATACTAAAGACGAATAACTCACCTTTAATGAAGCGCTGCTTATTCCAGCGTCAGCGAACATTCTGGAAGCTTCCGGCACTTTGCTGCGCATGCGCACTGCTGAGCTCCAGTAACAAAAAAATCCAGTTTATTTTTCTCAGGCCAAACATGTACATTACTCACATTACTTGAGTTGAATTAACAATTCATTGAGAGTTGAGTAAAGCATTTTAGAGTGTAGTACCAGAAATTAATATAAAAATAGGAAAACAAACTACAGATGGATAATCAGTATACACAGGAGAATTGTTGGCAATATTAGCTTTACAATAGATATAAAATATAAAACCATTAAAAACTATATGTTCAGATTCAAGCTCTGCATTATGTTTAAAATATAATTAGACAGTAGGATGGAACATATTGTAGGAAATGAGAAGGCAGATAAAATGGCAATGAGGGGAAATTCAAAATCCTTTTAGTAAAAGTAAATCTGAGGGAAAGAGTTTTGTTAAAGACAAACTGATGAAAAACAGCAAAAAAGGTGGGATGAAGGAAAACAGGAAGACAGTTTAATAAAATTCAAAAGATTGTTAAATAAAGAAAAAAGAAGAAAAGACTGATAACAAAGTTGATATTTGGCCAGACATGATTTAACTATACACTTTAAAATTCAAAGGCACAATACTGGCAAATGTGATCACTGGAAATTATTAAACAGAGGATGTTGTATCAGAATGTCATAAATATGAAAAGAGAGGAAATACTTGAAGAGAGAGTTTGAAAGAATTAAGGAAAATGTTAATTTATTAGATATTATGAGGAAGAATTTGGATAGCAAGCATATAAAAATAGCTCTTTGTTTTTTGAAGAAAGTTAAATTATTTCATGGAATTTGATTAATTGTCGTGGTGTGTTTTTAAATGTGTGAATGATAAATAGATGGATATTGTAAAAATACATATAAAAGTATGTATATTCATATGTATGGGTGTGTATATTAAATGACGTATGTTTATACATATAAACATATCCTCATATCTACCTATGAAATATAAAATAAAATTACAGTAGGCCTACTAGTATATTTTAAATAAATTTGGGAGGCTGGTAAAAGTCAGTCTGGGAGTTGCAGGTTTTAGTAATCCGTCGGTTCCCCGCCCTCTACATTCAGCAGACATTTATTAGAATTAAAAAAAAATTGTGACGGATTGAGCTCAGCAGTGTATCTTAATTAGACCACCACGATCCACACTCCATACCAGCAGGTGGCGGTAATGCTACTAAACGTTTGTTGCCAACCGTCAATAAAACCAAGAAAAAGAAGAAAGAAACAGTAGAAGAAGAAAAAAAGACGAAGAAGGAGAAGAGAAACTCCTCTTGCCTATAATGCCTATAATGATGTGAATTTATTTGAAAACTAATGCCCCTTTGTCTCCTTTTTTTTTTTTGTTTTTTTTTTTGTTTTTGTAATTATTTTCTCATATTTTTATGTGCCTTAAGCCTATAAAACATATTGTCTCTATGTATGTACATGGCACGTGATCCTGTACAGTTGTTCAAAATTTTCAATAAAAAAAAAAAAAAAAAAAAAAAAAAAAAAAAAAAGAGAAACTCCTCTTTGGGCGGAGTGACACCAACAGGAACATCCGGGAAAAACAGGAAACAGTTTAGAGAGAAAAGACGGAGGAAACGCACGTGGATCATTTTCGTCTCGGACTGAAATCAAACTAACACTGAACAAGGAGAACAGAGAGAGAACTGAGCGACTAGAGACACAAACTGCTGGAGGACGAAACAACAAGCAAATCAGAGTAAAAGTAAGTTCAGAAAGTTTCTACAGGAGAGAAAGTGACTTCATGGTTTAACTTTCTGTCTGCTGTGTTTTCAGCTTCACTCTGAGGAAACAAAATGGCTTCCAGATCAGACGATGATCTCTGCTGTCCGATCTGTCAGGAAATATTTAAGGATCCGGTTATTCTGTCATGCAGCCACAGCTGCTGTAAGGAATGTCTGCAGAAATGTTGGAGAAGAAGAACTGGTCGCTCATGTCCTGTTTGTAGGAAAAGATCAGCATCAGTTTCTCCTCCCTGTAATCTGGCTCTGAAGAATCTGTGTGAGTCTTTGTTACAGCAGAGAAACCAAAAAGCTTCAGAGGGTCTCTGCTCTCTGCACTCTGAGAAACTCAAACTCTTCTGTCTGGACCATCAGCAGCCAGTGTGTCTCGTCTGCAGAGATTCAGAAAAACACACCAAGCACAGATTCAGACCCATCGATGAAGCTGCTCAGCAACACAGGAAGAAACTTCTGGAAACTCTGGAGCCTTTAGAGGAGAAGCTGGAGCTCAGGAAGAAAGTTCAGGAGGAGTTTGATCAGACAGCAGAACACCTGGAGGTCCAGGCCCGACACACAGAGAGGCAGATTAGGGAGCAGTTTAAGCAGCTTCATCAGTTTCTAGCAGAGGAAGAGGAGGCCAGGCTGGCTGCACTGAGGGAGGAAGAGGAGCAGAAGAGAGGGATGATGAAGGAGAACATGGAGGCTCTGAGCAGAGAGATAGCAGCTCTTTCAGACACAGTCAGAGCCACAGAGGAGGAGCTGAGAGCTGCAGACGTCTCATTCCTGCACAACTACAAGGCTGCAGTGGAAAGAGTCCAGCGCTGCCCCCTGCTGGAGGATCCACAGCTGCCCTCAGGAGCTCTGATAGACCAGGCCAAACATCTGGGCAACCTGGCCTTCAACATCTGGAGCAACATGGAGACCATGGTGACCTACACTCCTCTGGTTCTGGACCCAAACACGACTAGTCCATTTCTCCATCTGTCTGAAGATCTGACCAGTTCGACTTTAGGAGAGGAACAGCAGCTTCCTGATAATCCAGAGAGGATTGATTATTACTGGTCTGTTCTGAGTTCTGAGGGTTTTAACTCAGGGAACCACAGCTGGGATGTTGATGTTAGAAACAGTTCATTCTGGGATCTTGGTGTGTTGGAAGAGTCTGTAGAGAGGAAGGGAGTCATAGAGTCTGGGTCTTTTGATATTTGGTTCCATTTAGGTGAATACTCAGCACATTCTCCACCAGCTCCTCCCACTGGTCTCTCAATCCGGAAGAAAGTCCAGAAGATCAGAGTGAATCTGGACTGGGACAGAGGAAAGCTGTCCTTCTCTGACCTGGATACTAACACACACATACACACCTTCACACACACCTTCACACAGAAGATGTTTCCATACTTCTACATTAATAAGACATTAAAGATCCTACCAATGAAGATCTCAGTGATCAAGCAGCAGCTCTGATGATCTCAGCATGAAGAACAAATTAATCCTTATTGATCAGATGATTGATTGGTTTTATGATTGTTTGCTGGTCTGTTGAATTTCTCCTTTTTAAATTCTGTTTTTAATCAGGAAACTGGAGATGATCTGATGATTTAGGGACTTTTTCCATTTCTGTATGTTTTTTACTGAAATGTTTTGAATGTTTATTTACAGCTTGATGTAAATAAATTACTATTAGATCATTGAAAGAACAATGAGAAGCTTAGTAAACATATTAATACCTAGTAAGAGTATTGTTTGTTTTTCAAGACTTTTTAAAATCAAACCACCAAAATCTTCAGTGAGTTTAACTTTTGCTGTTTGTTTTATTTATAAAGGATTAGAAAGTTAAAACAACTTTTTCATCACAACATGTGTCCAACCATCTGCACTTCTTGACTGGTAAACAAAATAAATGTACACAAAAATCCCAGATAAACAAAATTAGAAACATAAATTTATTACTTCATCTTCATTCTCTGGAAAGAAATAAAAAATAATCTATTTCAAATGATTATATTTCCTGAATGTCTCTTGTTGATCTGAAACAGCAAAAATAAAACCAAATAAAACAGATAAAGTTATCAGGTTTGTTGGGATTAATGGCTTCATGAATCTGCAGCTAAAAATCCTTCTAACACCAAAATGTGAAAAGTTCAGGCCTTTCTGCTTGACGTCACATCAACACAGTGTTTACTGATCTGCTGGTTATTTGTTATATTAACCTGTTACAGATAAACTACAATAAAAAGTCTGGCCATATGTGAACCTGTATAAGTTTATTACAGTTTAAACTATTACAGTTTATTTGCCACTAATATTGGTAAAAATTAAAAGGTTTCTAATGTAATGGGGCGACATGCAGTACACCCTCCAGTCCAGCAGGGGGAAGCAGAGCACATGTCTTCAACATGAGCCTGCGCCTACAGAGGATCCCTGTGACGTGGAAAACATCCTGCATTGTTCCGGTACCAAAGACTGAGCGACCCTGTGACTCCAAGGACTCCTGTGACCTCTGACCTCCCACATGATGAAGACCCTGGAGAGACTGGTCCTGGAGCCGCTCCGGACTCTGGTCCAACCACACTGGACCCCTTGCGGTTCTCCTAGCAGCCCAGACTGGGAGTTGAGGACGCCATCATCTTCCTGCTGAACTGTGTAAACGCTCACCTGGACCAGCTCTGAGAGAATCATGTTCTTTGATTCTCCAGCACATTCAGCTCCATCCGTCCGGCTCTACTGGGTCAGAAACTGATGGTGATGCAGGTGGAGCCCCCTGGTGTCCTGATTGTTGACTATCTACCACAGTTGGTGTGTCAGACAGTGTTGTCAGCAACATGGGGCTCCACAGGGAACTGTCCTCTCTCCTTCAGGCTCTATCCATCCGACTCCAGCTGTTGCTGGATTTGGATCCAGAAAATAACTTTATTTATAATATTGTTAACAAGTGTTGCTACTATTCTACTCAGCAATACAACTCGATTTTCCATCATTTCAGCAGCAGGAGCTTATATGTTAATTTGAACAGAATCAAAGTTTGTCTAAGCCAGTTCATTAAGCCTTTCAGTGTCATAACCATTTCTGAAACCTGGGTTAATATCAAGATGGACTTTAACTAGACAGTTATGAAATTAGTTATATTAACAGAGACGGAAAGACTGACGGGAGAGTAGCTGTACATGTGGACAGCAATCTTTGATATATAATACTGGAAAACATGACTAAAGTGGTAAAAGATATGTGGAGTGCTTAACAGTTGAAATATATATGAAAAAAAATTGTTAGTTACATGTATTGGGTCTTTTTTTTATCAGTGGTGATTTTAATGTTGAACGCTATATGCAGTCTGAGCTCTTTCCCTAAAATTACAAGACCTAACAGGATCACATGTAACAGCGCAACATTAATAAATAAAATATTTACTGATTTAATACATAACAGTTCAATACGTAGATTATTAGTTTATGATATTAGTGACCACTTACCAGTTTTTGTTGTTTGTGACAGCTGCTAAACCCATTTAAAAATTATTTATCTAAACAATCTAGGAATCAGCATTGAAAGAGAATGACATGGATAACGCATAATTTTATAACTATTTTTTGCCATAACTGCCATAACAAAAAGAGTAAAATATCAAGTTACACCGTCAGGGGACGGCCCCATACTCACACACACATTCTGTCCATTATTCAACTTCAGGACACAATGATCAAGTTACACCGTCAGGGGACAGCCCCATACTCACACACACATTCTGTCCAACATGCCCAAATAGGATTCAATGATATCCAATCCTCATAGAGGACACTGCTTGTTTTCCTCTCACTGTTCTTAGCAGGTTGACGATGGGTTGTGTTTGAGGGGTTCCACTCAAGGTTCCAGATCACCAAACACCTCACATCCAGTTGCCCCCTCCTAACTGTTGGAAATAACCTCAAGACCTCCCTGTTTGTTGATGTGAGGAAAAAACACAGAGTCAATGAATGAAACAATGAACCAATTTATTCCAGTAAATACAAAGATATACCTGTGGAGACTGCATTGCATGAAGAAACACTGTCTCAATTTGGATGCATAGTGACCTGATCTAAACCCGGTACTTCACCTCATTATACATTGTCCACCCCAGTTATGTAACACAAAGGCTCTTTCTAGAAGATTCTCCATTTGCCTAAAGGGCTATCCAAAGCTATGCAGTGGCCTGTGAGAGGTGAGACAGCCTTATGTCGTCAGATTGAAACCAGGGCCTCAACCATATTCGGTAAAGACATCCAGAGGGATCCATTTCCTTTGATGGACAGTTTGGCATGATCAGCAGAACTGAGGAGCCAACTGAGTGGAGTTCAGGAATGGTGGTTGTGCTCAAAGGATAAGTGGTGTGTGTATGCATATGTGTCAACCTTTCAACACTGAATGAGTCCATGTGTAATGAGAAGTATCTTCTTCCTTCTGCAGGTGAAACACTCAGTAAGCAAGCACGCAGGAGCTAAGGCCTTCAACAAATTAGATGCTAATGTGGGGCAGAGCGCAGAAGAAGTTGGTGATAGAACAGCTGGGGAAGATTTCTGGTTGATCAAACAGTTGTTATGAATAATAAACTTGAATTAATTAGTTTGCCCTCCTTTGGTAAAAAATGGAGGGTTTCCTTGGAGTTATGGCACGTTTACAGACTCTGCATCCTGTGCTGGTTAACTGATGGGAGAATAATGGAGGAGGCGGGCCGCTGAAGATCAAAATGTCAGAGATCGGGATGAGTTTAACTACTAGAATTAAAAGCTAGAGAGAAGCCTCGCTGTAACTTTGCTTCAGCAGCAAATACATGGAAAACAGTTGATCTCCAGGCTATTTTATTATGGCCTGGGTTCATTAAATGAAGCTAATAAATTAAAATTATATCATCATTCTATTTTAACTGAATTATTATCACCAATAAAGAGCACAACAGGAAATATAGACTATTTTTTATTAATAAAACTTTTAATGTAATATTTTTTGGGAAGAAAATGCTTGGAACATTTAGAAAAATACCTTGTTTTTGTTTTACTGACAATCACCTGCACCTGCTTAGAGAAAATAACCTAATATCAGTTTATTAAAGCAACTTTTGGGCCAGATATGATTAATGCTACAGAGGAAATTATGGAAAAAAATTCAGGTTTATCAGCAATAAAGTGACAGAGGGAAGCATGGAGACTCACATAAAAAGGTGAAAGATCATAAAAAATAAAACTGTACAGTTGGGGCAAATTTATTACAACAGAAAGATATTGTACAGATATCAAAAATAGGATACCCAGGTTAAAAGAAGTGTGAAAGAGAGCAGAATAGTTTGAAAAATGTACAAAATTTGCACATATATTTCAGACAATTTCAAATAAATTCATAAAAATGTGCAAAAAAAAAACAAAAAAAACAAACAGTTGTAACGATAACACTCTTGTGTGCACTTTGGATACATCTCTCGCTTTTTTTTTGTCCCAAGAGTTTTTATGATGGTAACCATGGAAACAAGGTGTTTCTACAACAAGCTGCAGCTGATTACCTCACAAAAGCTGAGATAAAATCTGAACTATGACCCCAAATATGTAGGAGGAACTGAAACAGAGGCTTCATGTAGGCAGAGCAAGAAGAGATGTTCAAACGTCTCTTCTGACCAAACAGAGATTTAAAGAGGAGCAGCAAAAGCTCGTCACGTAGGTTTGTGTTGCTGAGCTCTGGATGTCAAAGTTTGTTTTTTTTTGCAGTGTTTCCTAAACAATGACAATAACCCCCTTTTCCCCTGTTGCAGATGATAAAATATGATTGCTTCCTTTTCTTAATTTTTTTTGTTGTGCTTTGCATGTTTGGATTGTTTTTGTTTTTCCCTTTAACAACCCAAACGCACTGGACTGAAGGCGGCCGCTTAAGGAGGCGGAAACCCTCCTGCTCAGGTGTCAGCAGAAGCTGATTGAAGTCAGAATAAAAGGAGCCCGGAAGGAAGGAGAAGAGGACTGATCCTGCAAGCGACAAAGACGGATGCGTTGCCGAGCGAGGGGCGGACGGAATCTGCACGCCAGGCGCAGAGCACCGAGAGGTGAACCGACGGTCCAGAGCAGAGGGGAACCTCTACCCGCGCCCGTAAGTAGCACTCCACTTCGATTAGAGTTCCGGCAGGGAATACGTCCCTCGACGGCGTCTTGGTGCGGGGATGATGGCGCTTTCCTGCTTCTTTCTTTTAGCTGGATCGGTCTGAAAGGTGCATGGCACGCCGAAGAGCAGAACAGTGCTGGAGCGTCGCAGAGTCAGCTAGGGATCAGCAAACGAGCACATTACAGGCGGATCGCCTTCACCTGGAGCAGAGTGACAAGTGGAGCCCAACTGGTGGCCTCAGATTGGCAACTTTCTTCTTAGGACAGTTATTGAACCTTGGATTGTTAAAAAGAACAGGACTGTTTTTATTCTGTCACTAATGAAAGTGGCTGTTTTTTGTAATAAAACATTTTAAATCTGATCTGCCGTTTTTGGTTTTTGAGTGTTTTGCTCCCCCTTGTACCAAGAACGAAATGTGGGGCCATATTGTTCACAGCCCCACAAACCAAATTTGTAGCCATCATACATGCTTTTCATGTAATAAAATACAATATTTGAATCGTCGGGGCACTGATCTTAAAATTCGGGCCAATATCAATATTTGATATGAAACACTTTTGACGTTTTTATCCTTTTATTTATGCCTAAAACTGTCGAGTGCCTAAAACAAAACCACACAGCTTTTTTTTTTTGCCAATAAGTCTATTTTGGTGTCAAACGTTCAGCATGTTGAGTCACAAATCAGCAGGCACTGCTGGTTACCTAGCAACCCCAGCTGAGCTCACCATGTTGCCTAGCAACCCAGCTCAAGCTCCAGCATGTTTGGTTTTACCGTTACAAAATGGGACATAACTCAAGTGAGGAAACCATAAAAGTTATTTTAACATAATTCTCACAAGTGGAAACTTCATAAGAGCAAGAATATAAACATCTACATATTTAAAGAATTCTTAGGAGCTTATAACAAAAGCTTCAACACTGACGGCAAAATCCATGGTTACGCTCTGAAGTTTAAAGTCGGTAACTCTTATGCACAAGTTATTTTTTCATACAAACACTTTAGTTTCAGTAAAACATTTATTGGTTGATTTGGATACATTTGTTCTTTTTGTTAACGGACACATTTAGCATATGTATTTATATCAACTTAAAATTTAATTTGTTTAAGACTAATTCTTTGTTTCACCAGTACTTACCTGGAGTGGCCAGACGACAGATAGAGGCCAAGGCTCAGCAGGCTTAAATACTGATTGGACTGCACCACTAGTTCCAGCTGGCAGGGGGAATTTATAGTTTCTTTGTTTAGATAAGCTTTGTATTTAAGTAAATATTAGTATTAAGTTTAATATATTTGATTTTCATTTTTAGCCAAACTTAGCTGTACTGTTGGTTGTTTTGTGTAATTTGTAATTGTTTTATGTTTAGTTACCTCTATTGTGTGTTAATTGTTCTGATCAGCCAGTGTACATAAAACCCCTGTGTGTCATTTCATTGTTAGATCAGTTATGTTTATTTGTGCAGCCAGTTTGTTTACACTTTTACCTGAGTACAGTTTTGTTTCTTTGATCTCTTTTGAGCTCAGTTTATCTTTTTGACATTTATAATCTTTGGGTTAAAATAAGAAGAAACTATTTTTCTAATATATCCTGTGACTCCTCCTGTTTTTAACTCAGTCCATCACACAGACATTCAACTTTATTCAACTAAAGGCTTACAAAACAGCAAATTAGTGCTTTAGAATTTAGGGGAAGCTAAATGTGGAAAAGTTTTCAAAGTTAGCAAAAGCACTAACTGTGCTAATTATTAGATTAGCAGAAGTGTTCCCTTCACATCTTTCTTTCTTGTTAAATCATGAACCTAACAGAGGCAGTGATGCCTCAAAGCTCTACATGTTGTTCTTGGTTCTTTAAAACGTTTTTGATCAGGTAATTTTGATTAGCCAGACACTTCCTGGTTTCTCAATTTGTATCTACTGGTTCTATGGAATCCTGAAACTGTAAAATGACTATGTTTAATCTATTCTTGTGTTTCTGTAGATTGAAGGATGATATGTGGCCTCAACAGATTGTACTCTGCATCTCTACTGGAACTGATCCAAAACGTTTCAGCTTAAAGTTGTTTTCCCATCTCACAGTTAGAAATATTTGGTTTCATTTGGGACGAAAATTTCAACATTTGATACATTTCCAGGCTCTGTGGGTCACCTCCAATCTGCACCGAGTCAAACCGACCAAATCTTTTCAAAACTCTGTTCCCCTCCTCGCCTGTGGAGGCGCTGCACCAAGAACTACTGAAGGCAACAAAACGGAAACATCTGAAGAAGACACAGCGTGAAACTTTATTGTTCATGAAAACCAATAGTAATAATAATAAAATAACAGAGTGGGGTTAGATTTTAATGGTTCAAGAATTTATTTTGCTTTTAGTAAAAAAAGAACTACGAGACATTTCTCCTGCTAGCTTTAGATTCAGATATTTGATTTGGTTTTAATTACCCAGAATGCTCTGTGTTGTAGTTTCCTACCTGCTGTAGGAGAAAGAAGGAAAGACTGAAAGTTGAGATTTGGACAGACACGATTTAACAATACACTTTAAAATTCAAAAGCATAATATGGGCAAATGTGATCACTGGAAAATATGAAACAAAAGAGCATGTTGTATTAGAATGTCATACATATAAAAAACAGAAGATACACAAGAAGAGAGTTTGAAAGAATTAAGGAAAACGTTAATTTATTAGATATTCTGAGGAAGAATTTGGATGGTAAGCATATAAACAGTTATTACATTTTTAAAGAAAAGTAAATTATTTAATGGAATTTGATTAGATGCAGTGGTGTGTTTTTAAATGTGTGCATGATAAATAAATTGATAGTATAAAAATGCATGTAAAAGTATGTATATTTATATGTGTGTGGTGTGCACATTAAATTACGTATATAGGTAGACATGAGGATATATTTCTATGCATACATAGTAAGAATTAGACCACCACGATCAACACTCCATACCAGCAGGAGGCGGTAATGATACTAAACGTTTGTTGCCAACCGTCAATAAACCAAGAAAAAGAAAAAAGAAACAGTAGAAGAATAATAAAAACGAAGAAGAAGAGAAAATCCTCTTGGGGCGGAGTGACTCCAACAGGAACATCCGGGAAAAACAGGAAACAGTTTAGAGAGAAAAGTCGGAGGAAACGCACGTGGGATCATTTTCGTCTCGGACTGAAATCAAACTAACACTGAACAAGGAGAACAGAGAGAGAACTGAGCGACTAGAGACACAAACTGCTGGAGGACGAAACAACAAGCAAATCAGAGTAAAAGTAAGTTCAGAAAGTTTCTACAGGAGAGAAAGTGACTTCATGGTTTAACTTTCTGTCTGCTGTGGTTTCAGCTTCACTCCGAGGAAACAAAATGGCTTCCAGATCAGACCATGATCTCTGCTGTCCGATCTGTCAGGAAATATTTAAGGATCCGGTTATTCTGTCATGCAGCCACAGTTTCTGTAAGGAATGTCTGCAGAAATGTTGGAGAAGAAGAAGAACTGGTCGCTCATGTCCTATTTGCAGGAAAAGATCAGCATCAGATGCTCCTCCCTGTAATCTGGCTCTGAAGAATCTGTGTGAGTCTTTGTTACAGCAGAGAAACCAAAAAGCTTCAGAGGGTCTCTGCTCTCTGCACTCTGAGAAACTCAAACTCTTCTGTCTGGACCATCAGCAGCCAGTGTGTCTCGTCTGCAGAGATTCAGAAAAACACACCAAGCACAGATTCAGACCCATCGATGAAGCTGCTCAGCAACACAGGAAGAAACTTCTGGAAACTCTGGAGCCTTTAGAGGAGAAGCTGGAGCTCAGGAAGAAAGTTCAGGAGGAGTTTGATCAGACAGCAGAACACCTGGAGGTCCAGGCCCGACACACAGAGAGGCAGATTAGGGAGCAGTTTAAGCAGCTTCATCAGTTTCTAGCAGAGGAAGAGGAGGCCAGGCTGGCTGCACTGAGGGAGGAAGAGGAGCAGAAGAGAGGGATGATGAAGGAGAAGATGGAGGCTCTGAGCAGAGAGATAGCAGCTCTTTCAGACACAGTCAGAGCCACAGAGGAGGAGCTGAGAGCTGCAGACGTCTCATTCCTGCACAACTACAAGGCTGCAGTGGAAAGAGTCCAGCGCTGCCCCCTGCTGGAGGATCCACAGCTGCCCTCAGGAGCTCTGATAGACCAGGCCAAACATCTGGGCAACCTGGCCTTCAACATCTGGAGCAACATGGAGACCATGGTGACCTACACTCCTCTGGTTCTGGACCCAAACACGGCTGGTCCATGGCTCAATCTGTCTGAAGATCTGACCAGTTCGATTTATGGAGAGAAACAGCAGCTTCCTGATAATCCAGAGAGGATTGATTACTGCTCTGTTCTGAGTTCTGAAGGTTTTGACTCAGGGAACCACAGCTGGGATGTTGATGTTAGAAACAGTTCATACTGGAAACTTGGTGTGTTGGAAGAATCTGTTTGGAGGAAAGGAGTCATAGAGTCTGGATTGTTTTTTATAAATCAATGTTCAGCACATTCTCCTCCAGCTCCTCCCACTGGTCTCTCAATCCAGAAGAAAGTCCAGAGGATCAGAGTGAATCTGGACTGGGACAGAGGAAAGCTGTCCTTCTCTGACCTGGATACTAACACACACATACACACCTTCACACACACCTTCACACAGAAGATGTTTCCATACTTCTCTGTTTTTGGTACATTAACGATCCAACCGATGAAGATCTCAGTGATCAAACAGCAGCTCTGATGATCTCAGCATGAAGAACAAATTAATCCTTATTGATCAGATGATTGATTGGTTTTATGATTGATAGTTTGCTGAGTTGGTGAATTTATTGTTTCTTAAAGTTTGGAAACTGAAGATGATCTGATCATCTGGGGACTTTTTCATTTCTCTGTTTTCCTCTGAAATGTTTTGAACGTTTATTATTTTCAACAACTTGATGTAAATTAATTTCTAGGTTGGTTATTGAAATCTTGGCCTTTCAATTTTACTTGTGAAAGATTAGAAAATGAAAACTGACAACATTTTTTCCACATAATGTATTTCCTTCCAATTGAATAGTTATTTACATAAATGTAGCCGTTTCCAACCCTGACAATTTTTTACGTCGATGTACATTTTATGTAAACAGATATACATAAAATTCCTGGGAACAAATGGTCATTGTTCATGAAGTTCTCCTGTTAATCTGAAACAGCAAAAATAAAACCTATAGAACAAAAAGTTATCAAGTTTCTTTTCATTGATGTCTTTAGATTAAACATGCAGAATTAAACGATGCATTAATGTTTCCTGTTGCTCCTTGTGATGAAAGACTTGATTCTATTGGCCAGTGATGTTTGAAGATGAGCTTCCAGTACAAACAAGCCTGTTGATGGAAATCTGAGCGTTTTACTGGTAATCTAAGATCAAAATCACATCTTAACAGGAAATCAAGTCCACCCAAGTTTTCAAAGACCAAACTGGGAAAACACAATTTAGGCCATTTTATTTTTAACATCCCAATAATGACATCAAAATCTGTGGCGTTGCCTCCTCCATCCTGATTAAATCAGATCCTGTTTTGCAATATAATGACATTTATTTCTCCAAATAAAGTTGAAATTTAAACTATTAACATTCTTATTTTAATTGCTAAAGGTAAAGAGTAGGCTGGATAAATAAGTCTAGAATAACTGTCCATTTAGTTAATATTCTACAGAAAACCCTGAGGTCTCTTTGCAGCAATTGATGTAAAATGAGTTTATATTTATCTACCGTGTCGCTTATATTAAGCTCATCAGAACGTGTTTTATCTCTAGTCACAACGATGGCTAAATATTTCACATCTTTACACACGTTAAGGTTACATATTGATAGAGTAGATCGATCCTTCAGATCAAATAATTCATTTATTTAAATCTAGTTTTAATCCAGAAGCCTTGGAGAACTTAATTTAATGCTAAAGGAATTTGGGTTTCATTTTCCAAGAACAAAGTCGTGTCATCAGCCAATTGACGAAGTATTAACTGTTTTCCAATATGTCAAAACCAGTCATGTCATTCTTAAGTAAAATATCCAAAACCTCTGCAGCCAGAGTAAACTATAGCTGCCCATCCCTGATTAATTCCTCTTTCAATATTAAACCTCCTGCAGGTTCCCTGACCTAAAGAAACTCAGCTACTTATGTCAAAGTGGAGCATCTTGATGTTTAATTTTTCACCAAAACCAAAATACTTCAAAGTATTAAGAATAAAGGAACATAACCAGTATAATCTAATAAATCCAGAACATGTCTAATGTTATGAGTCTTCCTCTTAAAGACCAAATTGTGTCTCACTGATAGTCCATTTTTCAGTCTTAGTGCAATAGAACCTGAAAGTATCTTATAGTCCGTATTCAGTAATGGGCCTTAAATTCTCTTTTGTCTTTGCCTGGTTTTGGGATCAGTTACCACTGCCTGTTTTTGGGATCAGTTATCACTGCCTGGTTTTGGGATCAGTTACCACTGCCTGTTTTTGGGATCAGTTATCACTGCCTGGTTTTGGGATCAGTTACCACTGCCTGTTTTTGGGATCAGTTATCACTGCCTGTTTTTGGGATCAGTTATCACTGCCTGGTTTTGGGATCAGTTACCACTGCCTGTTTTTGGGATCAGTTATCACTGCCTGGTTTTGGGATCAGTTACCACTGCCTGTTTTTGGGATCAGTTATCACTGCCTGGTTTTGGGATCAGTTACCACTGCCTGTTTTTGGGATCAGTTATCACTGCCTGTTTTTGGGATCAGTTATCACTGCCTGGTTTTGGGATCAGTTATCACTGCCTGTTTTTGGGATCAGTTATCACTGCCTGGTTTTGGGATCAGTTATCACTGCCTGTTTTTGGGATCAGTTATCACTGCCTGGTTTTGGGATCAGTTATCACTGCCTGTTTTTGGGATCAGTTATCACTGCCTGGTTTTGGGATCAGTTATCACTGCCAGTTTTTGGGATCAGTTATCACTGCCTGATTTTGGGATCAGTTACCACTGCCTGTTTTTGGGATCAGTGTTATCACTGCCTGTTTTTGGGATCAGTTATCACTGCCAGTTTTTGGGATCAGTTATCACTGCCTGTTTTTGGGATCAGTTACCACTGCCTGTTTTTGGGATCAGTTATCACTGCCTGTTTTTGGGATCAGTTATCACTGCCTGGTTTTGGGATCAGTTACCACTGCCTGTTTTTGGGATCAGTTATCACTGCCTGGTTTTGGGATCAGTTACCACTGCCTGTTTTTGGGATCAGTTATCACTGCCTGTTTTTGGGATCAGTTATCACTGCCTGTTTTTGGGATCAGTTATCACTGCCTGGTTTTGGGATCAGTTATCACTGCCTGTTTTTGGGATCAGTTATCACTGCCTGATTTTGGGATCAGTTACCACTGCCTGTTTTTGGGATCAGTGTTATCACTGCCTGTTTTTGGGATCAGTTATCACTGCCAGTTTTTGGGATCAGTTATCACTGCCTGTTTTTGGGATCAGTTACCACTGCCTGTTTTTGGGATCAGTTATCACTGCCTGTTTTTGGGATCAGTTACCACTGCCTGTTTTTGGGATCAGTTATCACTGCCTGTTTTTGGGATCAGTTATCACTGCCTGTTTTTGGGATCAGTTATCACTGCCTGGTTTTGGGATCAGTTATCACTGCCTGGTTTTGGGATCAGTTATCACTGCCTGGTTTTGGGATCAGTTATCACTGCCTGGTTTTGGGATCAGTTATCACTGCCTGTTTCATTGCTGTCATCAGTTCTTTTCTCTCAATTCATTCTTCAGCGCTTCAGACAAACCCAACATCGTCCCATTAGTATTTATAAAAACTGACTGTAAGGCCATCTGAGCAGGAGATTTATTCAAGGCCATTTTTTTAACCGCTGCATCAAGTTTAAGCTCCACATCACAAAGTTCTTTGTAAATTTTGCTAATCTGCAGGATTGAATGTGGATTAGAACTAAATAAGGATTTACTATCTTTTCCTGAAAAATGCGTTGTGTATAATTTAGAGTAGAATAAATGAGCTTTAATCTTAACTGGTTGAGGATCTTTACCCTCCTCACCATCAAGACACTCCAGATGTAATTTTTCTGCTGACAACTTTTTTCCAAATTGAAAAAATAAGGAAAATTTTTCTCACCAGCTTCTATCCACTTTGCCTGGGATCTAATGTGAAATGAGATTAAACTCAGGAAGTTTAATCTCATCTTGAGGTGTTAAATCATTAGAGCTACAACAAACATGTAATTCTTTAATTACTTTCATACTCTCTTCTTTCCTTATTCAATATTTTTTTACTAAACTTAATGCTAATTTTTCTCATTCTGAATTTAATAAATTCCCACTTATTAATGTAACCTACAACTGAATCATCCTCTGTTGTCTCATTTATCAATTCTTTTACTTTAATGCAGAAATCTTCATTTCCTAATAATTTTGCATTAAATTTCCAAAATCCTTTTTAACACGTTTATGTTTTAGAAGGTTCTAAGGTTAACTCAGAGGTCTGATGACTTTGCATATCAGCGTTTTGGTTGTGTGACTGAGAATCTCATCACTGACCAACCAGTCATCTAACCTGGATTCACTTCTTCCATTTGCTTTATACCATGAGACATTTTTAATGGCTGCATTTAATCCTCTCCAGATCTCATGTAAATTATTACTAGCTATAAAATGGTTCGTGATTTTATTATACTGGGGTCTCTCTATTCTAGCAGGCCATCTATCCAGCCACTCATTTGGGTCAGACTCCAATCTCCTCCCATTAATAAAAACTCTGTAGAGTATCGACGTTTTAACTCAGCAATGACTTTGGACAGGTGATTCAACATCAACAGGTTCTGGTTATTGAACCCATATACATTAATCAATACAACGAAAACATCTTCAGTTGTTACCAGGCCTGTCAACCAGTGACCCTCTGTGTCGGTCCGGTGGGTCAGGACGTCTCCAGGAAGTTGTCGCCTGCGGATCTTGGGGATCCGTGGCTGAACAGGATCTGGTCGCCTCATTGGTTTGACCAGAATGAAGAGTCTGTTTCTGTGGAATGAGTCTCTTGTAAAAATAAACTATTAGCTTTTTGCCCCATGAAAAATTTAATTAAAGCTTTTCTTTTTGCCAAGCCCCAAACATTTAATGAACCAAATGACACTTTAACATTAAACATCAACTGTAATTAAACTACAAAAACTGAAAACTGTGGACGAATAATCGACTAACAAAGCACAGCCTTCACTAGAGCCACCAGACCATTTCTACATTTTCCACCTTTAAAGTCTTTTTTAATCTAGACCTCTTGTTGCTCCTTCAATATAAGCATGAGGATCCCTGCAGAAGGTCTCCTGTCTTCCAGATCTTCCTTGTAATCATCTCAGCAAAACTGATGCCTTCAGTTTTACACATTGCAGTCGTTGCTTCGTCTCCAAAGCTGCTCTTTCACTCTTCTTTGTGCAAACATGATGATCTGGTTCAATTACCTTCTTACTTTCCCAGACTGTGCACAACATCCACAGCATCCTCCATTTTCGCATCCAGATCTGAGACAATCTTTTCTATAATTTTTATTACTGTCTCTCTAATGTTTTCATCTATCCTCTCCTTCAGACGTCTCAGTCGGAGAAACCATCTCATCATGTATCGTTCTTCTTCCCTTAATCTCTCCTTTATCTCATTATTTTCTGTCAGTAACTTTCCATTAGATGCCTCCAGTTTAGCCACTTTCTGTTTGCAATCCTTTGGCTCCTCGGCATTCAGTTGCACAGCCTTTGCTAGGTTAGCCATGAGCCTTTGCTAGGTTAGCCATCAGCCTTTGCTAGGTTACCCATGAGCCTTTGCTAGGTTAGCTATCAGCCTTTGCTAGGTTAGCCATGAGCCTTAGCTAGGTTAGCCATCAGCCTTTGCTAGGTTAGCCAGAGTGCTGGCTTGACAGTTTTGCTGTCTGATATCTTCTAATTGTGTCTCCATTTCAGTTACGTTTGCCTGCAGACTCAATATTGCCTCAATAATAGTGTTGGATACTTTCGCATCTGCGTTGTCTTCTGTTGGCTTGGTTTTCTTACCGGTCAGAGTTGAGGCAGCCGAATCTTCATCACCATCACGCTTCGGCAACGTGGATATTTGAGATTCAGCGTAGTCATGGTCCATCGGTCTCTGAGTTTGTTGTTGCTTTAAAAGTGCAGCAGTTGGGGATTTTGTATTCTTTGAGAGCTTCTGGGAATTCATCATGAACTGTCGGGTGGAAATACACATTACTGGGCCAGAAAGTTGGTCTCACACAGAGCTCTGACAGATGCAGCTTGTCAGTCCGCCATCTTGGTACCTCCTTAAAGAAAAATAAATTATTAAATGAAATTTGATTAGTTGTATATAGGTAAACATGAGGATATGTTTACATGAATAAATAGTATGAATCAGACCACCTCGATCAACACTCCATACCAGCAGGTGGCGGTAATGCTACTAAACGTTGTTGCCAACCCCCAAGAAAAAGAAAAAAAAAAGCAGTAGAAGAAAAATAAAAAGGAAGAAGAAGAAGAGAAAATCCTCTTTGGGCGGAGTGACTCCAACAGGAACATCCGGGAAAAACAGGAAACAGTTTAGAGAGAAAAGTCGGAGGAAACGCACGTGGATCATTTTGGGCTCGGACTGAAATCAAACTAACACTGAAGAAGGAGAACAGAGAGAGAACTGAGCGACTAGAGACACAAACTGCTGGAGGACGAAACAAGCAAATCAGAGTAAAAGTAAGTTCAGAAAGTTTCTACAGGAGAGAAAGTGACTTCATGGTTTAACTTTCTGTCTGCTGTGGTTTCAGCTTCACTCCGAGGAAACAAAATGGCTTCCAGATCAGACGATGATCTCTGCTGTCCGATTTGTCTGGAAATATTTAAGGATCCGGTTATTCTGTCATGCAGCCACAGCTGCTGTAAGGAATGTCTGCAGGATTTTTGGAGAACAAGAACTGGTCGCTCATGTCCTGTTGGTAGGAAAAGATCAGCATCAGATGCTCCTCCCTGTAATCTGGCTCTGAAGAATCTGTGTGAGTCTTTGTTACAGCAGAGAAACCAAAATGCTTCAGAGGGTCTCTGCTCTCTGCACTCTGAGAAACTCAAACTCTTCTGTCTGGACCATCAGCAGCCAGTGTGTCTCGTCTGCAGAGATTCAGAAAAACACACCGACCACAGATTCAGACCCATCGATGAAGCTGCTCAGCAACACAGGAAGAAACTTCTGGAAACTCTGGAGCCTTTAGAGGAGAAGCTGGAGCTCAGGAAGAAAGTTCAGGAGGAGTTTGATCAGACAGCAGAACACCTGGAGGTCCAGGCCCGACACACAGAGAGGCAGATTAGGGAGCAGTTTAAGCAGCTTCATCAGTTTCTAGCAGAGGAAGAGGAGGCCAGGCTGGCTGCACTGAGGGAGGAAGAGGAGCAGAAGAGAGGGATGATGAAGGAGAAGATGGAGGCTCTGAGCAGAGAGATAGCAGCTCTTTCAGACACAGTCAGAGCCACAGAGGAGGAGCTGAGAGCTGCAGACGTCTCATTCCTGCACAACTACAAGGCTGCAGTGGAAAGAGTCCAGCGCTGCCCCCTGCTGGAGGATCCACAGCTGCCCTCAGGAGCTCTGATAGACCAGGCCAAACATCTGGGCAACCTGGCCTTCAACATCTGGAGCAACATGGAGACCATGGTGACCTACACTCCTCTGGTTCTGGACCCAAACACGGCTGGTCCATGGCTCAATCTGTCTGAAGATCTGACCAGTTCGATTTATGGAGAGAAACAGCAGCTTCCTGATAATCCAGAGAGGATTGATTACTGCTCTGTTCTGAGTTCTGAAGGTTTTGACTCAGGGAACCACAGCTGGGATGTTGATGTTAGAAACAGTTCATACTGGAAACTTGGTGTGTTGGAAGAATCTGCTAGGAGGAAAGGAGTCATAGAGTCTGGATTGTTTATAAATAAACGTTCAGCACATTCTCCATCAGCTCCTTCCATGTTTTTCTCAGTCCAGAAGAATCTCCAGAAGATCAGAGTGAATCTGGACTGGGACAGAGGAAAGCTGTCCTTCTCTGACCTGGATACTAACACACACATACACACCATCACACACACCTTCACACAGAAGATGTTTCCATACTTCTCTGTTTTTGGTACAGTAAAGGTCCTACCGATGAAGATCTCAGTGATCAAACAGCAGCTCTGATGATCTCAGCATGAAGAACAAATTAATCCTTATTGATCAGATGATTGATTGGTTTTATGATTGATAGTTTGCTGAGTTGGTGAATTTATTGTTTCTTAAAGTTTGGAAACTGAAGATGATCTGATCATCTGTGTTCTTCATATCTTTCTGATTTTTTCTACTTTAGACAATTAAAATTTGTAAAAACAAGGATTTATTATTCATTAACATTTTTGACTTCAGCATCTGGGCAGATGAAAATAATGAATTTCCTTTTTTAAACTTTGTACAAATGAGTCGTTTCTGATCCAAACGAAGTAATTTTATGTTTTTGTTCATTTTGTGAGAATTTCATGTTACAAATATATCAGCTGCTTCATGGGAACAAATGATTATTGTTCATGTCTTTTAATCTGAAACAGCAAAATAAAAACAGGAAAAGTTGTGAAGTTAGTTGGGATTAATGGTTTCAACATTTTACTGAATCGACGGGAGAGTTGGGTCGGACTCTCCGGTCCAGCGGTCAACTGGTTTGAATCTTACATAAAGAACAATATTTTTGTTTAAAATGGAGCACCTCAGGGAAGTATAGCGAGTCCTTTGTTTTTTTTATATTATGATGGATATTTTTGATAATCTGGAGAGTGAATGGGCTTTTCTTTATTTGCTGATGATGGAGCAAACTGGAAGAGGGGCACCAATTTAGATTTCATTGTTAAATACAGGAAGCAATAATACAGAAGATTGGTCTTTTAAAAGGGGATTTAAAATTTCTACAGACAAAACTATTTTTTTCAAGAAAGTATCTGATAATTTAAAACTGAAAATATATAATCATGAGTTAGAAGTCGGATTATATTATATGTTAAATTTTAAACAGAAAACTGTTAAATTACGGGGGGAAAAAAGTTAAATTACCCCCAAAAAAATTCTGCTGGGAATTCTATAAAAACACAGAAAATGTCCTGGCAAAAAGTTACCAGGACATTTTCTGATTTTTTTTCTTCCAGAATTTCCATCAAAAAATATTTTCCATAATTTAAATCTATGTCAAATTTACCAATATTCATCCCAAAACTGGAATTCTCTGTCTTTTGTGATATATTCACAAACTTTTTTAAAAATCTTGGACATTTCCAAAGACCTTTGTCTTCCAAACCATAGAAGTCTGTATTCTATACCATAAATTAATTATAGTGTAAAATATATTAACGTTAACGTATTAAAATATATTCTTAGCATAACTTTGAAACAAAACTAAATTCTAAGTCCACAGGAAATGTAGTTGTAAAACAAAGCAGTTTGAAAGCAGCTCATGCAAAGTGATAGAAATGAAACAATTTGCAGACTTTATTTAACCATTTTAAGACCATAAACTGACGTGTCATCCAGTCTTTATAACTAACCGTCGCTATTATACATTAAGAGCTAAACATATTTTTGAGCTTACTAATGTTTATCTTATGTACATCACTAATTTATTGCATTTTACTATACACAGTTTTAACCTATAAATTAAATGTAAAGCAGTCTTGACCCCAATCTTAAAAGTCAAATAAGGAATTGTGTTAATTACTATAAGATGGAACATACAAACATTGCTTTGGATCATGAAAATCAGTTGTAAACAGGACCAACACACTTCAAAATCAATGCTGAAAGTCAACCTCTATTTTTATGAACTACAGGTATAAATATTCAGTTAAAAATCAAACGCTACATAAACACAGCCTAATGCCACCGACAGCGGAAGACACTGGATTCATGAGTGTGTGCTCTCATTACCTCTAGTCACTGTGAACATAAAACAAAACAGTCCATTTTATGTTTATGTTCTGCAAAAAAAGGTTAATCCGATTCCAGGCTCAAATTTTCCATGGATTCCCAGTCATTCAGTTCATTAAGGGACTTAAACCATCTGGCTGGAAGGCAAAGCTGCTTCTTCACCTTCGTCTGCGTCGTGTCAGTCGACCTTGTTCAGGGTTTGAGCCCAGAAAACCTAAACAAAGAGAAAAGATACTCAAGTTTAACACAGAAACACTTAATCTTATAAACATACTTTTTTCAAACACTTCTACATTACATTACAGCAGCACATCACCGGGCTCATCAGCCGTTGCTGTCAATCAACTTACCGTAACAGGAAAACCGTTTATCCACCGTCATCGGTGTCCATGCTAACTGGCCTTAACATTCATGACAGGTTCCGTTAGCTGCAGCGTAGCCAAACACAAGAGATCAGGGAGAAGTGGATGAGCAGCACCACAAGAGTTTGTGATTGACACGCTAAGACCTGCCGCCTGGTTCTGACTGTTTGAATCCAGTTAGCACTGGCTAACAGAAGAGCTACATGTTTTCCACAGATTATCTCTCATGCAATATCACGACACAGTGACAGCTTCAACATATATGTAAAAAAACTGTATCATAAGTTACAGTGCTGCGTTAGACATTATTAGAAAGACACATAAAACATTATTTCTATGTTATTGTAGAAAACACCACACACTTCTTAATTTAAACTAAAGGTTTAACAGGTTGAGTAAAACAAAAACAAATGTTCACACCTATTAATAAGATGCCTAGTTGCTTTCCAGGAAAAGTTCAGGAGTGTCTGGATGCAGCTGTTGAGGAGAGAAAACAAAATAACCATATAAGAAGAAATATAAACACCAAAACATGCAAGTCTTCCAATAATTAAATCAATCATTTTTTTTTGTAATTAAATTATTTGTTTTGACAAACTTAGAGCAGTACTATTTATATAGTTTTTAAGCTAAGCGACAATAACCGATAATAAGTTTGCAAGCAGGAATTTCAGCAAAAGCTCCTAATTGGAAGATTTTTTTTTTTTGCAAACGTCACTTTTATTTACTCTCAGTGATGTTTATTCCTATTTCAGAAACAGGAAAATTAACTATCTGTATGTAAAATCCACTGACTTACAATTTATATGAGGCAAGAAGCTTCTGACCCACTGAAACAGTTTATCAACCTAACCTAATCTCAGCATGCCTGATTAGATCACCGTAAAGCTGAAACACCAGCCGTCCCCACCCCAGTCTGACGCCCCCCACCACCACCTCTAACTACCCCGCACTCCAGGCGGCATTTCCCATATTCTAAAACCCCAAACTTGACATGGAAAGTATATTTACCGAAGTTAAACGGCCACCTGCTTTTATGTTAACAACCGGGTCATCAACTCATGTTTAGCAAATAAGACAACCGCAGCTTGATATTTTTAAAAAGCAGGACTGAGACATAAGTAGCATGACGTCATGAACGGTTAGCTTTCACGCGCCCAGTTCAGTTTGACTTGAAAAAATGGCCGGTACTTTATTATTCGGTAAAATACATGAATAATAGTTATACAGCAGTCACAGCGTTTTTTACAATACACAAGCAAATACCGTATTGTAAAAATAATATATACCGTTTTTGTAAAAAATAAAAATATAAGGACAGCAAAATAGTTTGGAAATATAGACTGTGCCAGGAGTCTCACGAAGTCAACTACAAATATTTCAAAACATAATTCACAGAAAAGAATTGTTCTTATTTATTTTACTTTACCAGGGAGGTGGCAGAAAGGTAACTCCACCTCTTCATCCAACCGAAAGATGATGTCCCAGGGTCCGGCTAGCGAGCTTCAAATGTCGTCAGACCAGATTTCGCGCTTCGCGAAGGTTCTGGTTCCCATGATGCAATGCATAAAATTGAAAATACAGTAGAAATACCTGTTAAAACTAAAAACGGAAAAAAAAAATCCTTTAAATTTCTACGGTACATTTACCCGTTCTTTTTTGGCAGTTATTTGTTTTTACAGTGAGGGTTAAGTAGTTCATTATTTAAAATGGTTAAACATCCAACAGGAAATTGTGATTTTTGTCTTAAAGAAGTGACAATAAAACATGTTTTGTTCTGCTCTACATTTTCTGTTGAAAGAAGGAAATTAGAATGTCGATTTCTAGGAAATAAATTACAGTTAAATATACAAGATATTTTGGACAAAATTTCTACTGCTGAATATTTTTATTTAATAAATTACCTTAGGAAAACTAAATTGATAGGATATAAGTGTTATTTATTTAATTTTTTTAATTATTTTATTTATTTATTTTATTTTGTGGGAGATTATATATGTTGCATCCCGATCCACATTCTATTCCAGTAGATGGCGGTAATACACATCAATAAGTTGCTTGCCAACTGCAATAAAAAAAAAAAGAAGAAGAGAAAATCCTCTTTGGGCGGAGTGACTCCAACAGGAACATCCGGGGAAAACAGGAAACAGTTTAGAGAGAGAAGTCGGAGGAAACGCACGTGGGATCATTTTCGTCTCGGACTGAAATCAAACTAACACTGAACAAGGAGAACAGAGAGAGAACTGAGCGACTAGAGACACAAACTGCTGGAGGACGAAACAACAAGCAAATCAGAGTAAAAGTAAGTTCAGAAAGTTTCTACAGGAGAGAAAGTGACTTCATGGTTTAACTTTCTGTCTGCTGTGGTTTCAGCTTCACTCCGAGGAAACAAAATGGCTTCCAGATCAGACCATGATCTCTGCTGTCCGATCTGTCTGGAAATATTTAAGGATCCGGTTATTCTGTCATGCAGCCACAGCTTCTGTAAGGAATGTCTGCAGAAATGTTGGAGAGCAAGAACTGGTCGCTCATGTCCTGTTTGTAGGAAAAGATCAGCATCAGATGCTCCTCCCTGTAATCTGGCTCTGAAGAATTTCTGTGAGTCTTTGTTACAGCAGAGAAACCAAAAAGCTTCAGAGGGTCTCTGCTCTCTGCACTCTGAGAAACTCAAACTCTTCTGTCTGGACCATCAGCAGCCAGTGTGTCTCGTCTGCAGAGATTCAGATTTACACACCGAGCACAGATTCAGACCCATCGATGAAGCTGCTCGGCAACACAGGAAGAAACTTCAGGAAACTCTGAAGCATTTAAAAGAGGACCTGGAATCCAGGGCGGAATTTCAGGAGTGGTTTGATCGGACAGCAGAACACCTGGAGGTCCAGGCCCGACACACAGAGAGGCAGATTAGGGAGCAGTTTAAGCAGCTTCATCAGTTTCTAGCAGAGGAAGAGGAGGCCAGGCTGGCTGCACTGAGGGAGGAAGAGGAGCAGAAGAGAGGGATGATGAAGGAGAAGATGGAGGCTCTGAGCAGAGAGATAGCAGCTCTTTCAGACACAGTCAGAGCCACAGAGGAGGAGCTGAGAGCTGCAGACGTCTCATTCCTGCACAACTACAAGGCTGCAGTGGAAAGAGTCCAGCGCTGCCCCCTGCTGGAGGATCCACAGCTGCCCTCAGGAGCTCTGATAGACCAGGCCAAACATCTGGGCAACCTGGCCTTCAACATCTGGAGCAACATGGAGACCATGGTGACCTACACTCCTCTGGTTCTGGACCCAAACACGGCTGGTAAAGAACTCCATCTGTCTGAAGATCTGACCAGTTTGACTTATGGAGAGAAACAGCAGCTTCCTGATAATCCAGAGAGGATTTATTATTACAGGTTTTCTGTTCTGAGTTCTGATGGTTTTAACTCGGGGAACCACAGCTGGGATGTTGATGTTGGAGACAGTAAGTACTGGGGTCTTGGGGTGATAGAAGAGTCTCTTAAGAGGAAGAAAAACATAAAGTCTGGATTGTTGGATTTATTTTTCTCTTTGGATAAATACTTAGCATCTTCTCCACCAGCTCCTCCCACTGGTCTCTCAATCCAGAATAAAGTCCAGAGGATCAGAGTGAATCTGGACTGGAACAGAGGAAAGCTGTCCTTCTCTGACCTGGATACTAACACACACATACACACCTTCACACACACCTTCACTGATAAGATGGTTCCATTCTTCACCACTGATAAAACATTAAAGATCCAACCGATGAAGATCTCAGTGATCAAACAGCAGCTCTGATGATCTCAGCATGAAGAACAAATGAATCCTTATTGATCAGATGATTGATTGGTTTTATGATTGATAGTTTGCTGTGTTGAATTTATTGTTTTTACTTTTAAAGTCAGGAAACTGGAGATGATCTGATCATCTGTGTTCTTCTTATCTTTCTGTGTTTTCTACTTTAGACAAAAATCAAATTTTGTAAAAACAAGGATTTATTATTCATGAACGTTTTTGATTTCAGCATCTGGACAGATGAAAATAATGAATTTTCTTTTGTTTTAAACTTTATTGTTTGTACAAATGAGTCGTTTCTGATCCAAACTTGAAGTTATTTTTTGTTTTATTTCATTTTGTGAGAATTTCATGTAACAAATATATTATGGGAACAAATGATTATTGTTCATGTTTTTAACCTGAAATAGCAAAATAAAAATATTTAAAACAGGAAAAGTTGTGAAGTTACTTGGGATTAATGGTTTCAAAGCATCCATCCATCCATCCATCCATCCATCCATCCATCCATCCATCCATCCATCCATCCATCCATCATCTTTTCCAGGCTTCATATTTAATATCTGCCATAAATTCATGGTAAACTTGAGTTTTTATTCACTCAGGTTTGTTTTCAGACTTTTGGCCCAACAGTTGATATAAATCAGAATTTCAGTTCAGAGAGAAAAAACAAAAAAATATTTGAATAAATCATCTAGTTGCTTAATCTGAGCCCAGTTTGGATTAAAAAATAAGATTAATTCTGAAATGAAACCAAGTCAAACTATGACTTGGTTTCATTGCAGCAAATCTTGGGTTTGATCTCGTTATTAAAGCTTCAACTAAATGAAGTAAAATGAGTTGAACCACCTGGATCTGACTCATGTAGTAAAGTTGATTGTTGTATGGAAGGAGATGCTTCAGGGTTACTAATTTAATCCAAAGTGAAATCCAGGCCATAAACTTTAATATTTATAAATGCTGAGGTCTGGTTTCAGAATGATCACAATGTCAAAATCTGTACATGGTGAGAGAATTACTCCTGGATATGGACAGCTTCAGATTTCATTACTTTAAAAAAATTTCCTTTTGGGATTTCAAACTTTTGTCCTTTAAATGTATTTTTTCTATAGATCTATAACACAAGCTGTTCATTTCAACAGGGGAACCAGAAATGTTCAGAAGACCAAGACGATGCTTCAGATTCAGTGGAAATGATTAGATGTTAGCAGGGATGAATGCTAAGACAGAATAAGACAGAAGTCGGATCAGTTTGTGATGAAACCTGATGGAGAACGAGGCTGTGGGAGCAAAAAGCGACCAATCAGGTGTGGATTCTGTGGCTGACATGATCAATCAATCAATCAATCAATCAATCAATCAATCAATCAATCAATCAATCAATCAATCAATCAATCAATCAAATTTTATTTGTATAGCACATTTCAGCAGCAAGGCATTTCAAAGTGCTTTACATAATTAAAATAAAAACAGCATGTGAGAAAGAGATTTAAAAAATATAAAAAGAAAAGATAAAAACATTAAAAACATCAAAGACATCAAAACCCCACTCTAACCCTAATTTAGCCATAAGCAACTCTAACCAGGTGGGTTATAAGTTGAGATTTAAAGGCACTCAGTGTTTCAGCTGTTTTACAGTTTTCTGGAAGTTTGTTCCAAATCTGTGGTGCATAGAAACTGAATGCTGCTTCTCCTCGTTTGGTTCTGGGGATGCAGAGCAGAAACAGAACCAGAAGATCTGAGGGGTCTAGACGGTTGGTACAGCAATAACAGATCTTTAAGGTATTGTGGTGCTAAACCGTTCAGTGATTTATAAACTAACAACAGTATTTTAAAGTCTATTCTCTGAGCTACAGGGAGCCAGTGTAGGGACTTTAAAACTGGTGTTATGTCTCTATCTTCCTGGTTTTAGTGAGAACAGCAGCAGCAGCTTCTGGATCAGCTGCAGCTGTTTGATTGATTTATTAGTCAGACCTGTGAAGACGCTGTTGCAGGAATCAATTCAGCTAAAGATAAATGCATGTGAGTTTCTCTAGATCCTGCTGAGACATCAGTCCTCTAATCCTGGAGATGTTCTTCAGGTGATAGAAGGCCGACTTTGTGACTGTCTATATGTGGCTCTGAAGGTTCAGGTCAGAGTCCATCACTACTCCCAGGTTTCGGGCTGATCGCTGGTTTTCAGTTGTAATAACTGAAGCTGAGCATTGATTCTAGTTCACTCCTCTTTAGGTCCAAAGATAATAACTTCAGTTTTGTTTATGATGATCCCACCTTGGACAGACGGTGATAAAATCAGCTGATCTCTTCATCGTTTAGCGCTCGGCTTCATGTGTCGGATAACCTGAAACTTCCTGCATCGCTGAATTTAGCAACATCATCAAATGGCTGGATGGTGAAACGAACTCAGCGAGGCTTCAGAACCAAAACTTAGAAATGTATAAAAACCTGAAACAATCAGATTCCAGGGGTGGAAATTAGCACCCGCTACTGGCAAAATGCAGGTAAAAGTATTAAGTAAATTGCAGCAACGCATCCGTCATAGTGGCGGGTTGACAGTTTGAACAGGAAAAATAAAAAAAAACTCCATTCAGTTTGGACTTTTATCCAGGGGAGGACTGACCATCTGGGATACAGACTGATGGACATACTGTATATCTGTGGGTCCTAAGCTGTCATTATTTAATAAAAAAAAAAGTACATTAAATACAATTTTTATTGACCATGACAGCCCATTGGTTGATTTTATTGACGGACATTGGGCTTACCCAATGAAATCTCTTGGTTCTCCTTGGCCCGCCCCTCCCCTCCGAGGTTATAAATAGAGCCATTTCAGCTAACGGTTAGCTGCTAACCACAGTCTGAGAAAAGTGAGCGGATATGAGACTGGGCAGGTCAGAAAAACTACGATAATGTTACACGTCTCAGCTGGAAGTGGACAATTGTAACAAATTATGTTTTTATTTTCTTCCGATGTCTCTGCTTCTCCTTTGTTCTCTATAAAGATGAACAGCGTCAGTGAAAAAAAAGGACCGCCATCTTCTTCCCCACTCTCTCTTTATTGCAAAGTCTTAAACATTTCTTTGTGAAATAATGTTCTTGTGTCCTTCTGTTGCCCTCAAACAACCACACAGCCTCCACCTCAGTGAAGAGCATCAGCTCCCACCAACTGCGACAGCTTCAAAAGGCCAAATCAAAACAATTCACCAATCAATTTAAAGCTGACAGATTCACATAAATAAAAACACCCATTTCTCAAATGCAGCAACATTTTAAGGGCAATAATTTCTTTGAGTTGTAATAATTACGAAATAATTAATTATGTTATTGGTTAAATAATTTAACATGGACGTATTAAGATGATCAAATATACTTTAAGCTCTAATGGGCTTTGAATAATTATATCACTGAGTGTCCAGTGGAATATATTACACAGTAGAGGGAAAAATGTAATGTCTGTGTTTCCTTTGAACAGATAATAACGCAACACAACGCATGTCAGGATACCATTGTTGGATCGGGGAGAGGAACGGAGCTTATTGATGCAGGTAGCCATCTTTAAAACGGCCGTTATATGACCGTTATAGCTAAAATTTAGCTAAATCAGCCGAAATCACTCTTTTTTGAATGTTTCAGTACTTCTGTGCATGTGATTACGAAATAAGATCCGAATTAACTTTCACTTTACATTTTAGAGGGGGACAGTTCTCACCAGCTTCACATCACTAGCCTGTAAAGATGAACAGCGGCAGTTAAAAAACAGAACGACCGCCATCTTCTTCCCCAGGGGGCGGGGCTCCCCACTTTAGACCTCCTGGTGAAACGCTGTCTGAATTTTGGTTCCCTTTTGATGTATTATGGTACTTTGGTCAATTTTAGTGTAAAAAACACATAAGAAATTGCAATACTAATAATTTATGTGGTGCCTTATATTCTTAAACAGATTTTCTTGACTGTCAACAGGTGATGATTAAATTCTCCCATTTTATGGTGTATCACAGTAACAAAAGATAAAGAGAAAAATTCAGAAAAATTTGTTAAACTAATCAATAAGTTTACCACACAAACTTTTACCGCCAGAGCAGATTGAGGACTGGAGAAGGAGGAGCAATTTAGCAATTCAGGTGATTCCTAACAGACCCTTTCCTAACAGATTTTATCTAAATATTTTCAAGATAAAGGGCGGACATGTTTGTTTGGGTTAGCAGAGGGACGTTCAGATGGTGAACACTGCGATGTAAACATGCCTGAAGTTTGGTAGACAGTAATTTAACAACTCTCTCTGTTTTATTTGATTATTATTCATTTTCTGAACATGTTTAGTTTAGTGCAAATTTAACCAGGATCGATTAAATCTGGACTCTTGTATCATTTTTGTGATAATTTCATACTTTTATAGGCAGACTTTCATGAAGGGATAAAACTTCAATTAAAAAAGAAACTAACAAAAGAGATGTTTGATGTGCAAAATACAGGAACATGAGAATAAAAGCTACTGATTAAACTTCATTAAAGCACGCAGTTATCGCTAACATTGATCTTATTTCTTTATTTTTCAGTGCTGGCATGGTGACTTTTGCTAACTCCCAGTCTTTTTATTTTAGCATTTATTTTACATTTCTGTTGGTATTCAAAAAGATCCTTGTAGTCGGTCCAGTTGTTTCACTTTTTCTCATAATTTTAAATGTCAAATATTTTTGTAAACTCCAAAATTTGGAAGGTTTTTATAATCGACTTCCCAAGTGGTTCACTAAAATAAACTATGTGGCACTTCATTTTAAGGTATTAATTCAATATATTATTGCTGCTATTAGGTTGTTGTTTTTTCAATACTAGTTGGCTAATGCAGAACTCCCCACTCTAGATCTATAACTCTAGATCTATAACTCTAGATCTATAACTCTAGATCTATAACTCTAGATCTATAACTCTAGATCTATAACTCTAGTTCGCTCCTCTTTAGGTCCAAAGATAATAACTTCAGTTTTGTTTCTGTTCAGCTGGAAAAGTTTTGGCTCCACACATTTATCTGTTCTAAGCATCTATTCAGTGATTGGATGGGGTCAAAGGTCACCTGATGTCATCATGATGGCTATGTGTCACCTGATACACAGTCACCTGGTGACTATGTTTATCATCCACATAGTTATGGTAGCTAATCTTATTTCCTGTTGTAACCTGAGCCAGTGGGAGCATATAAATATCGAAAAGAAGGGGTCCTAGGATTGAACCTTGGGGTACCCCACATGTGACCTTTGACCTCTCTGATGAGCACTGGACCGGAGAGTCCGACCCAACTCTCCAGTCGATTCAGTAAAATGTGGTCGACATGTTAAAAGCTGCACTGAGGTCCAACAGAACCAGCACTGTGGTTCTCCCACAGTCTGTATTTATATGGATATCATTGAACACTTTGACTAGGCCAGTCTCTGTGCTGTGGTGAGCACGAAAACCAGACTGGAAGGAGTCAAAGCGATTCATTATTGTTAGGAAGTTATTTAATTGTTTAAAAACTGCTTTTTCAATAACTTTGCTGATGAATGGGAGGTCAGAGGTCGGCCTGTAATTCTGCAGTAGTGATTTGTCTAGATTGTTCTTTTTGATCAGTGGTTTGATAACTGCTGTTTTCAAAACCTGGGGGGAAAACACCTGAAGACAGCGATGAGTTTACTACTTGGATCAGATCATTAGCAACGACAGGCAGGACTTTCTTAAAGATGCCTAAAGGGATCCTGTTTCTCTTTATTCCTGATTCCTTCTGGTTCATTTTTCACCGCACTTCTCCTGCATACTTTTTGGTATTTTCACCATTCAAATTTTATAATATTCAGCTTGCTCTGAATGTCGGCTATATCTCTTGGTGTTCATAGCCTTTATAGCTGTTATAGTAATCAGCTTTTTATGATAATTTATGCCCCACTGAAATGAATGGGAAGACAGAAAAAATAACCTAAAACTTGCCCGTTGTCCAAACTGCATAACTTCCACATACTTTCACCAAGAAATGCCATTCCGCTTTTATAATGTAGTGATATCCTTCCTCTACTTCGCTTCATTTCAGCTTTGTCATATCTTTTATCATCCATCCATCCATCCATCCATCCATCCATCCATCCATCCATCCATCCATCCATCCATCCATCCATTTTCTTCTGCTTATCCAGGGTCGGGTCACAGGGGCAGCAGCTTCAGAAGGGAGGCCCAGACTTCCCTCCCCAGCCACTTCTTCCAGCTCCTCCAGGAACCCCAAGGCGTTACCAGGCCAGCAGAGAGACATAGACCCTCCAGCGTGTCCTGGGTCTTCCCCGAGGCTTCCTCCTGGTGGGACATGAACACCTCACCAGGGAGGCGTCCAGGAGGCATCCTTACCAGATGCCCGAGCCTCAACTGGCTCCTCTCGACATGGAGGAGCAGCGGCTCTACTCTGAGTCCCTCCTGGATGACCGAGCTTCTCACCCTATCTCTAAGGGAGAGCCCAGCCACCCTGAGGAGGAAACCCATTTCGGCCGCTTGTATTCATGATCTCATTCTTTCGGTCATGACCCAAAGCTCATGACCATAGATGAGGGTGGGAATGTAGATCGACCGGTAAATCGAGAGCTTCGCTTTTGACTCAGCTCTCTCTTCACCACGACGGACTGGTACAGCGCCCGCTTTACAGCAGACGCTGCGCCAATCCGCCTGTCGATCTCCTGCTCCCTTCTTCCCTCATTCGTGAACAAGATCCCCAGATACTTAAACTCCTCCACTTGAGGCAGGACGACCCCCCTGACCTGGAAAAGGCACTCTACCCTTTTCTGGCTCAAGACCATGGCCTTGGATTTGGAGGCACTGAGCCTCATCCCAGACGCTTCACACTCGGCCGTGAACGGCTCCAGCGAGAGCTGCCGATCACGTTCCGATCTTGTTCTTCCAGTACATTTTCAGTTTTTTACGGAATTTCCGGCAGAATTTTCCCCATAATTTAACAGTTTTTTCCCCCCGTAATTTAACAGTTTTCTCTTTTTAAAATTTACCATATAAAACCTGTTAAATTACGGAAAAAATTCTGCCGGGAATTCCGTAAAAAAACAGGAAAATGTACTGGCAGAACATTTCCAGGACATTTTCCTGTCTTTTTACGTAATTTTGTTTTTACTGTGGATGTTTGACAAAATTTTGTGCCTTTAATATATTTGAAAAAAAGGGAATAGGGCAGAAACATTTCCCTACTCCTTCTGATTAAATCGGTGGTTGAATGAAATCCATACCTTTTAAGGTTCCTGAGATATCAACATTTGTTTGCAGGCATTGTTTTGCAATGGAAAATATTTAAGTTTCATTTCATCCCTGGAGAAACAAACATGAAGAAAGAGTTTGAAAGAATTAAGGAAAATGTTAATTTATTAGATATTTTGAGGAAGAATTTGAGTTGCAAGCATATACAAATAGCTCTTAGTTTATTGAAGAAAGCTAAAATATTTCATGGAATTTGATTAGATGTAGTGGTGTGTTTTTAAATGTGGGCATGATAAATAGATGGGTAGTGTAAAATTATATATAACCGTATGTATATATGTGTGGGTGTGTATATTAAATTACGTATATAGGTGGACATGAGGAAATGTTTGTATGTATTAATAGTATGAATTAGACCACCACGATCCACACTCCATACCACCAGGTGGCGGTAATGCTACTAAAAGTTTGTTGCCAACCGCGAATAAAACCAAGAAAAAGAAAAAAGAAACAGTAGAAGAAGAAAAAAAGACGAAGAAGAGAAAATCCTCTTGGGGCGGAGTGACTCCAACAGGAACATCCGGGGAAAACAGGAAACAGTTTAGAGAGAAAAGACGGAGGAAACGCACGTGGGATCATTTTCGTCTCGGACTGAAATCAAACTAACACTGAACAAGGAGAACAGAGAGAGAACTGAGCGACTAGAGACACAAACTGCTGGAGGACGAAACAACAAGCAATCAGAGTAAAAGTAAGTTCAGAAAGTTTCTACAGGAGAGAAAGTGACTTCATGGTTTAACTTTCTGTCTGCTGTGTTTTCAGCTTCACTCCGAGGAAACAAAATGGCTTCCAGATCAGACGATGATCTCTGCTGTCCGATCTGTCAGGAAATATTTAAGGATCCGGTTATTCTGTCATGCAGCCACAGCTGCTGTAAGGAATGTCTGCAGAAATGTTGGAGAAGAAGAACTGGTCGCTCATGTCCTGTTGGTAGGAAAAGATCAGCATCAGATGCTCCTCCCTGTAATCTGGCTCTGAAGAATCTGTGTGAGTCTTTGTTACAGCAGAGAAACCAAAATGCTTCAGAGGGTCTCTGCTCTCTGCACTCTGAGAAACTCAAACTCTTCTGTCTGGACCATCAGCAGCCAGTTTGTCTCGTCTGCAGAGATTCAGATTTACACACCGAGCACAGATTCAGACCCATCGATGAAGCTGCTCAGCAACACAGGAAGAAACTTCAGGAAACTCTGGAGCCTTTAAAGGAGAAGCTGGAGCTCAGGAAGAAAGTTCAGGAGGAGTTTGATCAGACAGCAGAACACCTGGAGGTCCAGATTCTGAGAAAAGAAGGACATGTGATAACACTCCTTTGTGTACTTTGGATGCAGCAGGAAGGATGATCACTCTCAATTATGTCCGTATAATTTTTATGTGGATCTGTAATGAAGAGAGCTTCATTACTGGGTCCATTTTTATTTAAGTCACTGTTTAGCACTTTAAAAGCACTTTTTGCACTTTATTAACAAGCACTTTATTTAGCACTGCACTTTAAGCAGAGATTTGCACACAAGAAGAAGAAGGAGGTGGTTGGGTCCAACACAGCTGAGACTATTTAAGCCTGTAGTTTCACCTGTGTGGGGAGGATTGTTATTGAGTGTGTTGATGCTGCGAGGAGAATAAACCAACTGCTGTTTCCACCTGATTCTACCTCTCGTAATCTTCTGCACCGTAAAATCCAACCGCAAACGGCTGCCCTGTTACAGTAACCATGGCAACAAGGTTTTTTTTACAACAAGGTGCAGCTGCTTTTCACCACAAAACTTGAGATAAAATCTGAACTATGACCCCAAATCCAGGAGGAGCTGAAACAGAGGATTTATGGAGGCAGAACAGAGAGAGAAGGAGGAAGTTCAAACCGTCTCTTCTGACCAAGCGGAGATTTAAAGAGGAGTAGTGAAAGCAAATAAGGTGGATTAGCAGTACTTGGTGTCGTCCAGGACATGATACAGCGAAACATTGTCTCCGATATTTAGAGCCTCAAGACTTTAAGTCTAACAGGAAATAAATCAGAGAGAAAAAACTGATCGAGAAAACACTCAGGATCACCTTCATCACCGACTGACAGCCTGACACTGAACAATGAAAACAAAGAGCTGAGGAACCAGACGCTGGAACACAGACTGCTGCAGGAGGAAAAACAAGGAAATCACAGTTAAAGTAAGTTCAGAAAGTTTCTACAGGAGAGAAAGTGACTTCCTGGTTTAACGTTCTGTCTGCTATGATTTCAGCTTCACTCTGAGACAAAATGGCTTCCAAGTTAGAGGAGGATCTCTGCTGTCCGATCTGTCAGGAAATATTTAAGGATCCGGTTATTCTGTTATGTTGCCACAGTTTCTGTAAGGAATGTCTGCAGAACTGGTGGAGAGAGAAACCAGCAAGAGAGTGTCCAGTTTGTAAGAGGAAATCTTCTAAGCCAGAACCACCCTTAAATCTGGGTTTGAAGAATCTGATTGAATCCGTTTTACAGCAGAGAAACCAAAATGCTTCAGAGGGTCTCTGCTCTCTGCACTCTGAGAAACTCAAACTCTTCTGTCTGGACCATCAGCAGCCAGTGTGTCTCGTCTGCAGAGACTCAGAAAAACACACCAAGCACAGATTCAGACCCATCGATGAAGCTGCTCAGCAACACAGGAAGAAACTTCAGGAAACTCTGGAGCCTTTAGAGGAGAAGCTGGAGCTCAGGAAGAAAGTTCAGGAGGAGTTTGATCAGACAGCAGAACACCTGGAGGTCCAGGCCCGACACACAGAGAGGCAGATTAGGGAGCAGTTTAAGCAGCTTCATCAGTTTCTAGCAGAGGAAGAGGAGGCCAGGCTGGCTGCACTGAGGGAGGAAGAGGAGCAGAAGAGAGGGATGATGAAGGAGAAGATGGAGGCTCTGAACAGAGAGATAGCAGCTCTTTCAGACACAGTCAGAGCCACAGAGGAGGAGCTGAGAGCTGCAGACGTCTCATTCCTGCACAACTACAAGGCTGCAGTGGAAAGAGTCCAGCGCTGCCCCCTGCTGGAGGATCCACAGCTGCCCTCAGGAGCTCTGATAGACCAGGCCAAACATCTGGGCAACCTGGCCTTCAACATCTGGAGCAACATGGAGACCATGGTGACCTACACTCCTCTGGTTCTGGACCCAAACACGGCTGGTCCATGGCTCAATCTGTCTGAAGATCTGACCAGTTTGACTTATGGAGAGAAACAGCAGCTTCCTGATAATCCAGAGAGGTTTAGGTCATGGTTTGTTTTGAGTTCTGAGGGTTTTAACTCAGGGAACCACAGCTGGGGTGTTGATGTTGGGGACAGTTCATTCTGGATACTTGGTGTGTTAAAAGAGTCTTTAGAGAGGAAGGGAGCCATAGAATCTGGATGGTTGGGTATTGAGTTATCTCAAGGTAAATTCTTTGCACATTCTGTACCAGCTCCTTCCATTGGTCTCCCAGTCCAGAAGAATCTCCAGAGGATCAGAGTGAATCTGGACTGGGACAGAGGAAGGCTGTCCTTCTCTGACCTGGATACTAACACACACACACACACCTTAACACACACCTTCACACAGAAGATGTTTCCATACTTTGGCAGTTATAATAAAACATTAAAGATCCAACCGATGAAGATCTCAGTGATCAAACAGCAGCTCTGATGATCTCAGCATGAAGAACAAATTAATCCTTATTGATCAGATGATTGATTGGTTTTATGATTGATTGTTTGCTGTGTTGAATTTATTGTTTTTACTTTTAAAGTCAGGAAACTGGAGATGATCTGATCATCTGTGTTCTTCTTATCTTTCTGTGTTTTCTACTTTAGACAAAAATCAAATTTTGTAAAAACAAGGATTTATTATTCATGAACGTTTTTGATTTCAGCATCTGGACAGAAAAATAATGAATTTTCTTTTGTTTTAAACTTTATTGTTTGTACAAATGAGTCGTTTCTGATCCAAATTTGAAGTTATTTTTTGTTTTTGTTCATTTTGGGAGAATTTTATGTAACAAATATATTATGGGAACAAATGATTATTGTTCATGTTTTTAACCTGAAATAGCAAAATAAAAACATTTAAAACAGGAAAAGTTGTGAAGTTACTTGGGATTAATGGTTTCAAAGCATCCATCCATCATCCATCCATCCATCCATCCATCCATCCATCCATCCATCCATCCATCCATCCATCCATCCATCCATCCATCCATCCATCCATCCATCCATCCATCCATCCATCATCTTTTCCAGGCTTTGTATTTAATATCTGCCATAAATTCATGGTAAACTTGAGTTTTTATTCACTCAGGTTTGTTTTCAGACTTTTAGCCCAACAGTTGATATAAATCAGAATTTCAGTTCAGAGAGAAAAAAATAACCAAATGGTAAAAACATACAAACGCTTCCAGTCTGGAGATAAGTTGCATCAGCAACGAGTTTCTCCTTCTGCTCCGTATCTGCTGAGTTCAAGAAGCTCAAAGCTTTAATCATCTGGGGTTCTGACTCCGCCACTCTGAATTACAGAAACAGCAGAGAAATGATTGGTAAAAAGCAACAACAGTTTCTAATCATGTGTGTCCAGATAAATAGTGATATTTAGCTGTGAAGAAGCTGCCAGCATTTAGATAAATGTGTTAAAAGCAGGTTGAGCTCAACCTGTGTCTCAATGAGAAACATTTCATTTCATCTCCTGTGCAACTAGAAAAACATGATGAATGATTAAATGAAGGCCAGTTCAGGTAAAACTAAAATATTAAAGAGGAACAAATACACTGTCTACAGGGTGTAGCATGTTAATGCTAATGTCAGGATAATTGGAAACTTTGAATAGAAACAGGAGCACGGCGATGTAAACAGAACAACTTTCATGGAAAATCCAAACCTTCTGGCAAAAAAATTAAGAATATAATTGAACACAGCAAAACATTTTCATGTCATGAGTGAAATAATCTGCAGGTGAAACAAACATTCATCAATATTATAGAATTATTTACTTAAACTACTATATCTAGTCAAGTGCACTAAGATATTTGCACCAAAAATACTTCTGTGTTTTGAATTTTAATGCAGCCAGTTAGCTTGAAACTATGAAACCTAAACTCAGGTTGAACTGAAATCCCTTAATTCAAGAAGAAACCAAGAAAGAAAACTTGATTGTGTTGATAAATGGTGTCAGTGAGCAAAGGGCCATCAATCAGTTTAAGAACATATTTCAGTGAAATTAGGGCAATTTTGCAACATGTTAAAAATAAAGAAGAAAGTTCTACTGGGAGATTATTTTTATTGTTGACTTTAGGTTTTTTGCTCAGAGCAAAGAATACAGACTGGCAGGAATATAAATGTAAAAACCTTAAAACAGATTCTTTCATGCTTTGGCCGATCTCCCAGAGCACACTGTAAAAAATTACATAAAAACTATGTAAAATCACAACAGGATATTGTAAAGTGGAAAACATAAATGTTACATTTAATTCAAAGAAAGATTTGTAAACTTTCAAACAAAAATATTTATGTTGTTTTCATAGCAACAGTATGTGAGTATAATCACATTTATTTGTTAAAACTACAAATGGTTGCAGAAAAAAAAGAACAATATTGTAATAGAACAATTCTGTTAATATGACAGTTAAATACTGGAAGAACTATTGATTTAGTCAATTCTGTACAGTGTGTGTGACCAAAACGTATAGGTCACACACACTGTACAAAATGGCTGTGGAATTTATGTAAAACTGTAAAATCACAACAGAAAATATTTTAAAGTGTCAAAAAAGTTGTTTTTTTTTACAGCAACAAAATGAGTATAATAAAATGTATTTGTAAAATCTACAAATTCTGCTTAAAAAAAGAAAAAGTCTGACATTCAAAAACTGGAATAACTCTAGTTTTTATCAGTTTTCAAAATAAGATATAGGTCATTTACAACTTTATGTTGTACTTTTTATATAGAAATTCACATTTAATTTGTGAAAATTTGACAAATTAAGGTAATTCAGCTGAGTGTAAATTAATTCATGTGTTTTTCTAGTAGAGTTAATTATTTCACATCATTGTCCTTTTCACAGCTACAACATTTTTCCTGTAAAAACACCATTTGTTTTAGTTTTTACAGTGCAGCAGAGGTTTCCTTCTCCTGGCTAAATGACTTCCTAATCCGTGTCTCCATGTTTTCAGTTACGTTTCCATCTCTGCGAGTTTTAACGAAGTTTCTCCTCGGTTTTCTCTCGGCTCGTTTCCTCTGGTTCTCTAACAGGAAAAACTTTTTCCTCGTCACGTCGGTTTGTGCTGCTGAGCTCCGGATCTCAAAGTTAAGAACTTCTTCCGTCTTAATGCCTTGTTATTGCTCTGAGTGTTTGGATGATAAAATCAATGCTACACTGAAGCGTTGCCATGGAAACCAGGAAGCTGGCGGAGGAGAGAGCAGAAGCCGATCTTTATCTGGAGAACCAAGGATGATTGTTTGCACCAATTTAAGTTGTGAAGAAGAAAAATGGCCGACTTAACAGTGGAAAAAAACATAATTCATGTGGGAAAAATAAAATCTTCTGTACCATTTTTTAATAACTTCATTTTATTTAGCCTTGTTGTTATTTGAAACACGACTCAGGTTTGGTAAACATTTTATGCAGATTTTCTGTTGTGTGTGCAACATCTAACAGAACACAAGTTAAGTTATGAGTTAAGCATAAATAAACACAGGGCATGCTGGTTTTGGGAATAATTGTTCATTATGGGTGAAGCTTTAAGGAATCTGTTAATTTATAGCTTATTAAGTATGAATCATCCTTATTTACTGGCATTTAATTAACTGTTTATTAATGATTACTGAGGCTAAATAACATGTAGTTATTACAAATGCTACCAAGTCTTCTGCTGCCTCTATTATGTTTTGGAAAAACTTAAATAGTTAAATGCTTTAAAAACACCTGAAGTTTGTTGCCACTGATTTTAGATGTTTCACTTGAAGCATAAAAAGTTTCATTTTCCATTTTCTGCTTCTCAGAAAAGAGACCAAAAGAAGCTCCTTTGTTCCCCCAATAAAATAGGTATATATATGATTTTAATATTAACCATTTTACTAGGTTTGCTTTAGTAGTTGCTTCTAAACACTAATAACGTGAATCAGCCAATGGAAAATAAAAATAAAAATAACTGGCTCAGGATTTAATTAAAAACTGCAACACAAGTTTTATAAAACTGTAATGAAATCAGCGCAATCTGACTGTAAACCCAGAAAAAAAAACCTTCATTGTTTGGGATTTTAAAGCATTATAAAGTCAGGTTGAAACCAGATTTAAACTCTAACCAGACAGGGACAAAATTAACATAACTGATAAAATCAGAATAGATTCAGTATCAAATAAAATCAAATCCAGGACCATATCAGGATACATTTCACCTAAAATTAGCATCAATCTGGGACTAAATCATCATAATTTCAAGATTAAAAAAATAAAGAAGGAAGGCCTCTGACTACAGTGTCTTTAGTCAGAGGCTTCTTCAAATTCCCTGTAACAGAGACTGCTACAGGAGCTCTTTCCTGCCAACAGCCATTTGAATTAACATGAGTAACAACATTTAATTTGGCTTTGGGATCAATAAAGGATTTCTGAATTTAATTGAATAATACAGCAGCATTGCGGTATCATTAGGGTGAAAATCAGCCATGGAAGCTCAAACTGTGCATTAGAAAAAGAAAGAAAGAAGATTTACAGGATTTTGGATTTGGGCTGATCAGAATGGTTCAGGAACTGGATTCTTCTGGGATGTTAGCAGAGAATGATCCACTAAATAAAATCACATTAATTTATCTCACAAAGCAAACAGCTGCACACTGGCGGTTAAAGAGCAGTTTGTTTTCAGGCCGGTGTTTTTAAAAGTCGGGCCACCAGAGGGCGCCACAGGGCTTCAGAAAATTGGAAGATGAGAGAAGTTTCAAAGATGAATCAAAATCTAATCCTTATAAAATATAAGTTAAAGTAACTTATTGTAATGTTACACTGCAAAAACACAACATATTAGAAAGTATTTTTTTCTAATATAATGCACTTGAAATAAGACAAATCTAACATACAAGGACCTTTCAAACAGATCTAGGGGACAGTTTTAAGTTAATATTGATGAAAATGTATTCGCTCCATTGGCAGATTATTTAACTTATAACAAGACATTTTCCCATGTTTTATGTGAAATAATCAGCCAGTAAAACTAGCACTTTATTAATATTAAGGAGTTATTTACTTAAAACAAGCTACAATGATAATAAGTCAGTTTTGTCTTACTTTAAGTTTTCTAAGATATGTTCATGAGAAACTAAACCAAAATACTTGGTAATATTTTTGTTTTTACACTGTATTTTTCATGCTCATCTTTCTGATTTGCTCCTTCAAAATGGAAACTGTTCTGACAGAAAACCCTGTGAACTCACGACTAACTAAAACCAGAAGATATGAGTCGGTTTTATGTCCTAAATAAATTTAATAATTATTAAATAGTGAATAAAAGTAAGAAAAACAGTATAAAAGTATGTTTCTTTTCATATTTTGCAGAAATGTCTATTGGTTTGCAAAGGCGGTCTTTGACCAGAAGCTAATGTTTTTTTTAGCATCTCAAAGATGCTAATAAACTGATTTAAGGATGAACTAAATGAACTATTTGAGTTCATGAATATTTATGATTTAGTGTAAGCAGTTATTCATTCCCTGAGAAAATGATTTGTAAAAATCGGAGTGTTTCTTAAATCAGATTTTCTTTATTCGTTTCTTCAGGATTCTCTGCACTCATCCAGCCTCTCTGTGTTTCGGCCGGCAGGGAAAACCTTTTCTTCCTCTGCTCTCTCACCTCTTCCTCCTTTGCTTTTCTCCTTTCCGTTTGTCGTCCTGCCCTGCAGTCAGATCTGTCTCAAGGTCATCCTTCAGCTGCAGGTTTTTGTTCAAGGCTTGTGTCTCTGTACGCGTCTGACTTAAAGAACTCGCATCGATTTCAGCTGCCGGGTGAAACTGTCAGCGGCCATGAGTCCTGGAGAGGAACAGTCTTCTGAAATGAGACATACATCTGAGTTTACGTCGTCTTTAGTCCGGCTTCCTCTGCGGTCTCACTCTCTGTGGATTCAAGGATACAGATTTGGTACAACTAAACATTTTAGGCAATTCAAAAACAATCATTTTCATAATTTATCTATACCTTGTATGCAGTTTGTATGCGATCACATTGATAATAAATGCCAAAGAGCTCATATTTAAAGAGTCTCAGAGAAAACCTGTTTATATTCCTAACAGAAAACGGGTTGAAAATCGATCTATTAACCGAGTATTCATGTTTATGTGAGGTGGAGATGAGACTGCACATGAAAATGACCCTTTATTGATCATTTTGACTACAAACATGAAAAAGACACAACAAAACCTCCAGATGGTGATTTTAACTCATGAAAATAACTCAAGATACACCAAATTATAGTTCAGATGTATATTTTCTTGAAAAAAGTTTCTATCATGTTTACATTTTAAGAGAATCGATGGAAAGTCCATGTTTGATTTGTTTTTCTTTGGCATTTTTCACATAAGTTTGTGGTGCTTTTGTATCCAAAAGAAAAATATCCAAAACTTCAGAAATCTCACAAATGAGACATGAAAGCCTTACAAAGACATTCTGGTGTAGCAGAAAAACGTCCTGTGTTCAAGCTGCATTGGATGGGGTTGCAAAACTTTTGCCTTGTAGTGCAAAACAACAACAACAAAAAATCCCCATGTCTTCTATGGGGTTCTGCCTGTTAGAGCAATGTTTGGCCATCTAAAATTATTATTCCTTTTTAAATACACCACATTAAAATCTGGTGAGCAAAACACCAACCCAAAAGCAAAAACAGAAGCTATTTTTGTCCTGGCAAACCTTCCAAACACAAAATAATTGTTCTCTCTTTCGCTGACTGGCCTGTCAAGAACTTGTTTTCAACTGTATAAAGTATTATTACTATGTTGTCACCATTGTGGTTTTCACAATTAAAGTTTAATCGACTGCTTAGAATAAAATTTTAATAATCTACAATGGACTCCAGGTGATAAAATATTAATTAATAACTAAACTGATCTGAAAATAAGTCATGGCATTCGATTTCAAGCAGCCAGCATGCCGATGTGAGTGAGGCATCTGACTAGAATGCTGGTATTATTGTAGCAGTGTGTGATATTTCTGGCTTAGCTGGTGATTAAACTGTGTTTTACGGCAACAAATATTTTGTAAGGTGATGCTGACATAATGCCTCCCTTGCCTAACAAGCAGATATGCAATAGTGTGACTAGAGTTGAGGGGTAGACAGGGTGGGAGTTACATTTACTTAATTACATTTACTTGAGTAACTATTTTTTAAAGAGTGTACTTAAGTATTTTTACTGCTTGGTACTTGTTACTTTTACTTGAATAATTTTATTATAAAGTATTTTTACTCTTATTTGAGTAAAATTTCTGGATTTTGTACCCATTGAATGAAAAAATAAACATGTTTTAACCAAAACATCTCCAGACACAGACACTCCTGCAGTTTTTGTTAAAGTTTCATAAGTATTTTATTGAAAGAAACTGATTTGGAATAACAGTATTTTGCCTGATTTTGATTTTTTGTTACTTAGATTAATTATTGTCATGCTTGTCCTTAAAATACCAAAATTTCCACTTAACTTTACATTTCGGTACGTCTGATGATTAAAATCTGAAAATACAGAGATCTAATTTTCTTTTACATTAATTTGACTTATTGGAGAGGTAAAAGAGTTAAAGGTTTTTTTTATTATGTGGCATTATTTTTTTAAATGTATTTTAATACAGTTTCACAGCTATGAAAAAATCTGATGAAATCTATGTCAATCTGAGGTTGACCCTAGAATTAAATGAGAGCTTTTTGTCTTTCTAGAATTATTGTATTTCCGTATAATCAGATATTCTGATGAATATTTTACCTTTTGCCTGATAAATCATGAATCTGAATCACAGCAGCAGCAACACAGATGTAAAGGTGAACAAACAGCAAACTCACTAAATGGGTTTGTTTGACGTCATCTCTGCTGATTCACACAGAAAACTGTCAGAAAAATGGTTCAGCTGTTTATCTGAAGAAATCTGAAATAATCACCCAAATATTTTTTTCAGGCATTTATGAATTCTTGTCTTTTATCATTTAGATAACTCTAATTATTATTGGCTGATATCCATTTGAAGGATGCCTGTCACTCTAATTAGGTTATAAAACAATGATCCATTAGCTTGTGGGTAATAAAATCTCAATTTGAGTATGTCCTAAATTAGATTTCAGCAACACCTCATTAATAAAGGCAGTTAGTCTTCAGCTAAATTAGCTAATTATCTGAAATATGTAATTGGTTCACCCCCAGATCATTCTTCTACCTTATGCAGGTTCAAAAAATATAAATTTGTGGCTAAAACTAAGCAAAGCCTCTTTTAACTCGGGTTTTTAGATGCAACCATTTGTTTTCTTTCTAAACAGCTACTTATTAGGATTTATTTGATATTTAACTTTTTTGATGATCTGTTGCAGATTCATTTGGAATCATTGTTTTGTCAATTACTCAGTTTAATTTGAGCTGATGGACAGACGCTCTAGTGGTTGGCCTGAAAATACGGACTGTCTTTAAATGATAAAATAATTTTAAAAATAACCTTTACAGTCAGAAAAAGTGACTTCAAAAAGATGTGCAATTCTAATGTAACAAGGTGTTCAAACTTCCTAATAATGCCTAAAATCCTAGTAAAGGTTAGCATTCCAGTTGTTTATCACCAATAGCTGCTGGCTTGACTATAGTTGTTCATTTTTCTCTGCATAGATGCTGTTAGCTTGAGTCTAATGTTTAACTAGCTCATTAGCTGCTAACATAAGTCTAATACATTTGACTCTAGTGAGCTATTGCTTGTAAATAGCTGTTAGCTTGGCTCCAATTAGCTGCAGATATGACCATAAATTTGCAGCCTGTCTGTTAGCTTGTCTCTGATTAGCTCCCAGCTTAACCTTAGTGGCTCAATTACATCAGGTAAGAGGTTGACATATAATAGCTTGGTTTCAAGTATCTGCTAGCTTAGCTTCGATTAGCTTGTCCTGTGACTGATTAGCAGCTAGCTTAACAATGACTTAGCTGATAACTTGACTTTGACTTCTAGTTTGATTTTAATTAGCAAATATTTATTATCATTAATAAACAAAGAGCAGTTGATTCCCATGACTTATAAAGATGGAGGTAAAATTATTTAGTGTCTATTATTTTCATTGTGTTATTTATTCCTATTCATAAAGTTTCAGGGTTTTGTTAATCCATACTTCACCTTGAGACAGGATGATGGTGTAAAGTGACGTTTTATCTAAATTAAATATCAAAATGTTGGTGTAAGAATAAAATAAGACTGGTAGAGAAACAATGGCGGCATAAACAATGCACTTGTGAGGATGAGGAAGAGGATTACAGATGTCAAACTCTCAGTGACAATGTTAATCAGGCTGCTGCTGCTTCGTCTTTTTTCAATTTATTTTAATTACAACCCAGACAGACGCAGGTCTCAGAGCAGATGGAGGAGCCCGCTGACCCGATTCGCTCCTGACTCTCCCACTTCCTCCTTCATCACCTCCCCTCCTGTCATCCCGCGGGGTCACGGGGTCACCCATCCCTCAGCCGCGGCGGAGGAGACAAGCGTGAAACATAAAACGGCGCAGTTACGCCGCGGAGATGCAATCAGCCCCCTGACAGCTGCTCAAAGGAGAGACGAACAGTAGCTTTTTAAATCTTCATTAGTCAACATTAAACGAGGTTTGTTTTACACCGCAAACGACACGCAGCATATATTACACCTCAGCAGAGCAGAGCAGTAATGGTGCGCATTGATTGGCTCTCTCCAGTCGGCCAGTCAAGCATGTACAGTTTGGACGTAATGAAATTACCTCCTCTGTGGAAACGTTGCCTCTGGATGGATGCTGGCAGTAAACACAGCACCTGTTTGTTTCCCGACTCAATCGTCGCTTTTATTTCGGCTGCCATCACCGTGATTCATTTATTATTCATCTCATCAGCAGCACTTGATGATGTAAATGACCTTCCTGAACTGTACGGGAGTCCATTTGGACGCTGTCAGACGCCATTAGAGGCCCAGCGGCCGGGTCAGCGCCCTGAGCGCCGCACTGACAGATAGAGAGAGACCGGTGTGTGTGTGTGTGTGTGTGTGTGTGTGTGTGTGTGTGTGTGTGTGTGTGTGTGTGTGTGTTCACCCTGCCCAGGATTTGTGCTTTAAATCTATTTTTAAACAGATTTATGTAGTAACTAGTGCTCTTTACTCAGTTACATGTAACCTTTTTGAGGGAAAATTACTTTTAGAAATAATAAGAGAAAAACTACTTCAGGATATTTTTTCTCAAGAAAAAGGAAGAAGTAGCCTAGACCAGCGAAGGTGGGTAGTGGGTACTTACATTTATATTTACTTGAGTAACAATTTGAAGAAATGTACTTTTAGGAGTATTTTTACTGCGCTGTACTTTTTACTTTTACTTCAGTACAACTTTTGGGAACTCTGCCCACTTCTGGACAATAAGTTACATTTACTTTATTTTTTTATTTTTTATTTTTTTTTTGGGGGGGGGGTAGGGGGGAGTACTTTTAGAACTAGTTTTACTAAATAATAGTATGAGAAAAACTACTTCCATATTTTTTCTCAAGAAAAAGCAAAAAGTATCCGAAAAAGTATTTTATAGGAAAGCTACTTGAGTACAGAGATCTGATTTGATTATGGCATCAGCAGAGTTGGGTAGTAACTAGTTACCTAGTAGTAACTAGGTAACTAGTTACTACTAGGTAACTAGTTACCTAGTAGTAACTAGATAACTAGTTAACATTTTATTTTAAATTATTTTATTTTTTATATTAATTATTGTAATTTTTGTCCTTAAAATACCAAAATTTCCACTTAATTTTATATTTCCGTCCATCTGATGATATAATTAATATTAATATTAAATAATATTATATTAAATGATTTACTCGAGTTACTCGGTACTTGAGCAGTTTTTCACCAAATACTTTTTACTTTTATTTGAATAAAACATGTTGAATTAGTTCCACTCTTACTTGGGTATAATTTTTGGCTACTTTCCCCTCTCTGTTTTTAAATTGTTTATTTCTCTAAACGTATTGACAGCAGCAGAAGGGACGGAGCCTTTGAGTCTGAACGGAACCTCACATTTGGACGGTTTCGCTTCGTTATATCTGAGCCTCCAGAACTCGTTTCCCTCTTCGCTCGACGCCACGACTCAGTAAACACAACGCCGCCTTCAATTAGTGCTGCGGTTCTAATTGATTAAAATTCCCTGCGGAGCAATTATGCGATTTCACAGAGGCGCTTCGCCTGTTTCTTTACCACCTTCTTGTGACTTTCCGCTGCTTTGCATTTTCTGTTTCTGCCTGATTCCAGGATTATTCATGGCCAGACTGATTGGACGGTCAGAGCAGAGACATTATTTTCACTCAGGTCACAAACAGAGCCTAGAAAAACTTGTTCTCAATCCAAACAATCTGGTTCCTTCCCTACATCCAGGATTTATCCAGGTCTAGTGAAAGGAAACAGGTAGATAGAATCTCTGCAGACCCCACACATGCTGGACACAAACTGTTTAAACCTTCAGGTTGGCGCTACAGAGACAGTAACTGCATTTCCATTGCAAATGTGCTCAAAACTTTGTTAATATTTTTGCTAATGTCGAAAAAACACAATTTTGCTGTTAAGAAACACCATTAAAATCGCATGTGAATATTTGTAATTTCTCACAGTAGTAATATCCAATTGTTCAACAAGTGATGTGAAAAAGTTCAGTTTTCGTCAACCTTTTCTAATGCAAAATTTAAAAATCCACATAAGAAGCCTTGATGAAAACACATCTAATGATTTTTATATTTTTGTACATATGTGCATATTTTCTTTTTCTTCTTTAGCTAATCTTAGTTTATATACTTTTATTTAACTCAAATTTCTTGTTGGTGCCGATTTTAACTTTCCAGCTCTTACAAATGTTCTTAATATTTTTTAATGGAGTACTTGTGTTTGTTTGTAATAGTCTATCAAATGACCATCATCACTTTCAGCGAGCTAAATGTGTCTGTTAGCGCCGCGGCTAACCAACCTGACATTACTTAAAGGGAACAGGCTGTGATGGGAAGCCATTGCTCTCTGCTGAAATAACAGGGAGGAAAATTAGTCTGTGAACTCCAGAGTCAATGCAGCCACAATGACAGAACGCTAATAAAACATCCTCACACATGTTCAGACAGCTCATGAATAACAATAAGGGGTAAAACACAATCAGGGTGACGCTCTCTAACAATGAGGAAGGCTTTGTGCGACGCCTTCATTTGTCTTTATTGTTTTTCACACATGTATTTGTGCTGCTAACACATTGCTAACTGGATGTAAAGGTCAAACATTCTGTCTGAAATATTTGGCTTGTTTATAGTAAACCAGTTAAATAAAATATGAAAAACAAAAACTCAAACCTCTCCCTAAGGGGAATCCGAAAAATACAAGAGAAATTGGAGAAAAAATATTCTAATATGAAGCAGAGGTGATATCAAAGAAATTCCAAAAACCCACAAGGTCAAACTTAACAGACCTGTTAGCATATTAAATATTAAGCTTTATGTCAGGATAATTGTCATTTTTAAAAAGTATGATTAACACATTAGCAATAGCTTTTGTAGCGCTTGGTGTAGCGCATTAGCATTGATTGATATATTGTTTATGATTAGCATTTGGCATTAACTTCTGCTAAATAGCATGTTGGTGAACCACTTTAATGTGAACAGAAATAATGTTTATGATTAGCTTATTAGCAATAGTTTGTGCAACATAGCATGTTGGTTTATCGCCTTAACATTAGTTTAATTAATGTTTATTATTAGCGCTTTGGCATTATCTTCTGCTAAGTAGTATGTTAGTGTGCATTAATGTGAATGGAGGTAATGTTAATGATTAGCTTATTAGCATTAGTTTGTATTGCAAAGCATGTTGGTGCAGCAGCTTAGCATTGGTTTAACTAATGTTTATGAGTAGCACCAAAGCATTAGCTTCTGCTAAATAGCATGTTGATGTACCACTTTAGCATTAGCTGAACCAATGTTTATGACTAGTGCTTTAGCATTAGCGGAACCAATGTTTATGACTAGCGCTTTAGCATTAGCGGAACCAATGTTTATGACTAGCGCTTTAGCATTAGCGGAACCAATGTTTATGACTAGCGCTTTAGCATTAGCGGAACCAATGTTTATGACTAGCGCTTTAGCATTAGCGGAACCGATGTTTATGACCAGCGCTTTAGCATTAGCGGGACCAATGTTTATGACCAGCGCTTTAGCATTAGCGGGACCAATGTTTATGACCAGCGCTTTAGCATTAGCGGAACCAATGTTTATGACTAGCGCTTTAGCATTAGCGGAACCAATGTTTATGACCAGCGCTTTAGCATTAGCGGAACCAATGTTTATGACTAGCGCTTTAGCATTAGCGGAACCAATGTTTATGACTAGCGCTTTAGCATTAGCGGAACCAATGTTTATGACCAGCGCTTTAGCATTAGCGGGACCAATGTTTATGACCAGCGCTTTAGCATTAGCGGGACCAATGTTTATGACCAGCGCTTTAGCATTAGCGGAACCAATGTTTATGACTAGCGCTTTAGCATTAGCGGAACCAATGTTTATGACCAGCGCTTTAGCATTAGCGGAACCAATGTTTATGACTAGCGCTTTAGCATTAGCGGAACCAATGTTTATGACTAGCGCTTTAGCAATGGCCTCCGTCTCACTGAACTGCTGTGCAGAATCTCTGAGCTTTAATGATGGACTTTCCCACCTGGAGTTCGTCTGCTTTGCTCCGAATCAGCTGATTAGTTAACTTGTAACTTTTTCCAGTTTTTCAGTTTCTTTTCACAAAGAGGAAAAACTCCAAGCGCCTGTTTCTGCGAACCAGAATGTTCAGTCTGTTCTTTCACGTTTTTCCCGTTACGACCCGAGTTTAACCTGAACAGGTGTTCATGTAATTCTATGAAATTACCAAAAATCCTGTGATCTTCCAGGAGAAGCAGAGCTTTTCTTCACCATGTGGCCTCCTCCATGTTGAGGCTCTATCATCTGGGGCCAAGTCGGCCAACTTGGAAGGACGTTTTGTTTTTGTTTTATCTGCTTTTTGATCTGCTGTTAATATCAAAATCGCTCACATGGGAGAATGGCTAAGCACTTAGCTGCTAAAACAAAACAGCGTTTTCTTCTCATAATCCGCGCTGCAGCGTGTGGGAAGAAGCAGATTGTCGTTTTAGGCAGAGAATCGGCTCCTGGAAAGCTGCATTTGAGGGTCGGAGGTATCAGGTGGCTGATCTCTCTGCCTCTTTTCTTGTTTTTTATTTTTTTAATCTGTAGAAAGAAACAGAGGTCAGCGGTATCCCAGCATGCCTCAGTTCACATGTTTCTGGCCAAAACCAACTGATTCTGCACGTAGTCAGGAATAACTCAGGCACAGCTTGACATTTGGCACAGACTGAGAAGATATTGGATTTATAATTGAATTAGTGAGGAGAAAAATAAGTTTTTGCTGAAACATAATGACTTAGAGCAGAGGTGCCATTTCCTCCATACTTGAGAGTTTTTGAAAATGTTGTTCATTTTGTTCCACATACCTGAAAGTTGTTGTGCCCTCATTAATCGTCTGCCTCTTTGTTTTATTTTATGTTCGTGTTCATTTTTATGCTTTACTCCACTGCAAAGTGGGAAATTTATGACTCTTCAGGCCAATATATCACTGAGTTTCACGCTTTCTTGCTCCACTTACATACATATATGTAATTGCATGATCTTTATCTGTGGAAAAGAAAGTGATTTATTTCCATCTAAGCGATAAAAATGACCTTAAACAGCAGATATCTTGAAAAATGTGTTTTTTTAAGACACTTTACCTTAGCTGGAGTTCTGCATGTTGGACGACGAGATGCTTCTTGGATCCGTCCACCAGGTTCTGTTATCAGTTTGAGAAAAGTTTGACATATTTATCACTTTAAGCTGAGATCAAAACCTTGGCTTTGACTAGGCCCTCAACTCTCTTTATCCTAAGCCTTGTTGAATTATTAGCTTGTCTGTGGTGGACACACTTCTGCTAATTGAACTTTTAACGCTTTAGATAACTTTGAAAACTTTAAGCACACTTAGCTTCACTGAAATATATTTTTACAGATAAATTTATGGCTCTAATTTATTTAACGAAAGTTTCAGCTTAATGAACATCTGTGTTAAAGTTTAGGCTAAGAAATCTTCAGGTAGTTCAGCTCTTATTTTGAAGTGGGGGAAGACGGTCTGCACCAGTTCTGTTAGTTTCAATTAAATAACATTTTGGTATAGCATTAGCCTTAGCTTATGCTAAATACTATGGTGGTACAGTGCTTTTGCATTAGCTTATACTAAATACCATATTTGCATAGAGCTTAGCATTAGCCCTGTCTTCTGCTAAATAATATATGGGCATAGCACTTTAGCATTAGCCTGGGCTTCCACTACCATATTTGGGTAACGCTTCAGCGTTAGCTTCAACTAAAGACCATATTGTTATAGTGCTTTAGCATTAGCATTAGCTGCTGCTTAGATTCTATGTTGTTATAGCCCACTACCTTCTCTTAAATACTCCTTTACCATGTTGGTGTAGCTCACTATTATTTATGGTTCGCGCTTTAGAATTAGCACAACAAACTTTTTAGCTTTTTAGCTAGCTGATATTAGGTCAGTTTTATTTCACAATATCCCGTCCCAGTAACAACTTTGCATAGAGTTAGCATAAACTGGTATCGGTTTGACCAGGTGCAGTAGCAACAGTAGCTAACTTCTGCTTCTCTTTAAACGAACCGATAGCAGACGCCGCTAAAGAGGCTCAGCTCCAAATTAGAAGGTGTAACGTCTATATTTATTCTTTGCTTGGGGTCTCATGTTCCAGCAGACGGCGTGTCCACCTCTCAGCGACCTGCAGGGTTTGCTAACAGCTCCATTTATCTGCAGGCATGGTGTCTGGCTGGGAGCCCTCACCTGGCTGGGCCCTTCAGCAGCGGCCTTATTATTCCCCTCTTGGTCCCACCGTGTAATTTGATCAAGTTATTCATAACATTTCAGCTGACGCCTCTCCCCAGAGTTAGCGTGACATTGATATTTGCAGAGGATAAATGCATTATGGGATGGCCCCACTGCTAGGAAATTGAGCATTAATATTTGCTCTTGATGTGACGTATATAAACAGACAGATTTGCCGGCTCTTGGCTCCTCTACTGACGTCCCCCACTGGGACGGGGGTGAGGTGGCTGGATATTGGAGAGACGTGGAGACGGGGTAATAATAATAACGATTCATGCTTGTGTTTTTATCTGTCGGGAAGAAAGCCCGCTGCTTCCCGTCTCGGCAGTTTTCTCCTCGGTGAGGCGGTTGGCAGGTATCAGCGGGGCCCCGGTGCCGCATCAGTCGTCACGTTTGGGCTAATTTTCGCTCACAAAGCATGCAGATGCAGGCGAAGAGGGAAAACGCAGATAAAAGGAGCAGGCTCTGTTTTCCTCCTCAGAACACCAAAACCTGAGGCGGAGAATGGATTTCATTCTGAGCTGGAGAATTTCAACTCTCCATGAATTCATTCATACACAGCAATGAGTCCAAAAACATCCCCCATACATAGAAGTCACAGCGAACAGAGACGCCTCAGGGGGGCGCTGTGGAGGATCTGCCCCGCAAACATGGACGTTTGGCTCTGAGGTCTAATGGTGGGAAACTCAACTTTCATGCAAAGCAACTCAAAAAGTGTCAGTTTATCAATCCACCTGCAACTATTGTTGGCAGATGTTTTTTCCTAACTTCTGGAAGCTCTAAAAGTGTTTTGACTAGTTTAACTTTTGAAATAAAATATCAGGTTTTCTACTCACCAATGTCAATTTAATGTAGCAACTTCCTGCCTGCACCTGCAGGTCACTGTGTGTCTCAAACCTGTATAAGAGGAAGTCAGTAAAATAGTTCAATAAGGAAATATGATGAATTGTACATGTCCTCTGAAGGGTTTTCTACTGATGTTCTACTGATCCCTGCATGCATCTTTTAATTAACAAAAGTACATGTAAACCAGCATTTCATGTAATAATTCATAAATATTTTGCAGTAGGGAAGTCCAAGGATTCAGATGGATGCACTGATTCTGCAGGGAAAATTTTGATTTGGGATTGAACAGGTTGATAGAGTCAATGTGAGGATTTGGGTTTCCTGTGTCGTTTTGTCCATCCATTGATTGATCCGGCTGTTTCCCCTGATTACCTTCCCTGTGTATTTATACCCGCCTGTGTCTGTTTCCCTGGTCGTGTCTTTACTGTCGTGCTTTTGCTTACCAGACGCTGCCAGTGTTGGAGTTTTGGTTTTGCTCATCTGTGCCGTCTGGATCTCTTGTGTTCTGTCGATTTGTCATTAAACCATCATCCTCCACCGAACCCGACTCCTGCTGCGTCCGTCCTCACCTCTTCAAACCCCGATTCATGACATTTATCCTGCTGCTTATGCAGCTGAAAATGTAACAAATGTTGCCATGTTGGTCCCCAATCCAACTGAATCTGCCGAACCAGCTGGGATTTTGCTTTTATCTTTTACTTTTGCTAGCTTTGAAAGCTTCAGATAAATTCAAAACTGCTGATTTACTGCAAAGTTTTAGATGAGTAAAATTCATCATCTGTGTTGAAATTTTATTGATTATTGAATTGTTCAGATATGTCTATATTTATGCTCTTATTTTGAAGTGGGTGAAGACTTTTTAATTATCTTTTATTTGTATCGTTTCAGATGAGAAATAAATTGTATAAAAACTATTTTCAATCTAAAAGGTTGTGAAAACACTCTTCTAGTTATAAACATGCAGCAAATGCTAGAAAATAAATTACTCTTGTGATTGGGCTTATTTTGAAAAAAAGTTTAGATAAATTAAAAAGACAAAGAGGAATTTTGTCATTATTTGTTTCCTCTAAATGTGTTCACCTTCTTATTCCTGTAATCAGATGGATCTTCTTTGTTTCTCAGCGTTATAGAAATATAAGAACCTCCCTGATGTTTATGCTCTTTACCTGCTGATGTCAAATCAGAAAACTGGGTTTCTGTGGCACCAGCCGAGGGCTTTGATTGCTGCCTGAGAGTTTGTTGCTTTTTTGACATTTTTCTGACACGCGACAAAGACAAAAAGAGCAGCTAAGTCCTTTTGTCTTTCCTGTGATTACTGTCACGGCTTTTCATGCTGGCATGTTTTATTCAGCCTCTCGTATCGACTTGTGCGCATGTTGGACTCGTGCTTTTGTTTTACGCTCCTGATTGTTTTGACTACGGATAAAAAAGACGTGATTGTTTTCTTTTGCATAATGTCACGACTTCTCGTTTAGAAAAATGAGGACAAAAAAACTCCCCCAAATTGAGCGGTTTTATGTGTTCAGGGCCTCGGAGTGAAGTGTCGTCGCTCTTTGTGCTCAAATGTCGCTGCAGAGAGACGGAGAGCACTTTTTAGGGAACAAAAACTGTAATTTCACCCACTGTGGGATTGTGTAAGGTTAATTACTGAGGATGAAAAACACCTGAAACTGTTCATGTGACGAGTTCATGTCCCTCTCACAGCAACTAAATATTTCTCCCTCCAGTCATTTTTCTACTGCTTCCCAAAATAATCCATTCCACTGGATTCATAGGAGAAAATCTATACGGCTAAAACTCCACTCCGGGTTTTCCTAGTTACCAAAAACAACTCACTTCCTGCTCCAAGCATAAAATCAAAGTAAATTGTGAGTGCATGATGTTGAAAACTGGACAGTAAAACATATTTGTAAGTAGCCTAATTTACTGCATTTTTTCTAATGTAATGTTTGCTGAAGCAGAGTAAAGTATTATTTGAATTGTCTTTAGTTTTTTTGCAGAGCGACAAATATTAAAGTATTAAAATGGCAGTAAACTACAGCAGTCTTTCACGTAGCATAGCCAAGACTAATTTATAATTTATGTTCCAAACTGGGCATTTCAGTTATATATTACTGTAATAAAGACACAGAATACAGTGAAAAATTAAGAAATGATGCCTTTAAATCACAAAGATTTTGATTTAAAATCTGAAAAACAATGAAAGGATACACAACTAAACCAAAGCTCTATTTCCTGATAAACACAAGATGTTACTGAACCAACTAAAAGCAGAAAGCATGATTTCAACACATTTCTTATTTAATAACTAGGCAGTAAATGCTCAGATAAATCTGAAACTGCAGGGGGAAGTGAATTGCATGATTGCAGGCACATTAATTTCTTTATAAATACAGCAGGTGAGTAATTATTCAGGAACAGATTGTGGAGAATGATGAGCCGGCCTCCTGCAGTTACTCGTAATACGTCTCGTAAATGAGCAAAAACTAGTAAAAAAAAGTCCCTGCTTTGTTTTCCTGCTTTCTTCCTAAAGGTTGTGGTGATGCAAAATGATAACAGACAGAAGATACACCCCACTTTAAGTTTTAGGATGAAACGACTTTATTCTCACAACATTGTGAATTAATTTTTTACGGCTTTATTCCTATAATATTCTGACTTTATTCTAATCATTTTATAATTTTATTTTCTTAGCGTGGTCCTAATACTCTGTCGTATGATCTAAACTAGATTCTAAACTCTTTATTGCAAAAACCGAAACTATTTCAAGCTACTGTAAAAACTTTTTTTTTTTTGTAAAATTATGGAAATTGTAATTTTGCCATTTCCATCATTTCTGATGCGATACTTTAACTTAACATAAATAACATTTCTGGAAACACAGCAAATGATTTCTGTATTAGCACACTTTAGGTTTAGTGTCAAAGAAATTTATATTTGTATCAAATCCAGTCAAAGTTCATTTATCGAGCACATTCACAGCAACCTCAGCTGACCAAAATGCTTCACAACATCACAGGTACATAAATGATTAAAAGAAGAAATAAAAGTCCAATAATAAAAAATAATAATAATATTTGGCAGTACCAAATTATATAAATAAAAACCAGTTTTCCAAAATTTGATTCAATTAAATACTAAGTACAAAATTTTGTGTGTAAAAATGAACTGAATCATTTAAACAAACGTTTCTATAATTTCTATAATAATGTATAATTATTAGAGCACTTGGTCCAAGTCAAAGCAGTTTGAATGATAGGATCGTTTGTCTCTGCTAGACCAGAACTATTGATGGAAACATTGTCTTTCATTAAATCAGTTAAATGAAACGCGTTAATTAGCAGTGGGAGATATTTACGATCCATGGTTTAATCAACCCTGATGTAATCATTTCAGATGTTTTGACAGATTATTGATCACTAAAACCATCTACATGAGATTTAATTATTCAACTCAGTTTTCCCTGAATTTCCTGATCTGAATGGAATTTTTTTTCGTTTGCACCTTCAGCTGGTTGATATCGTTTTAGATGACTTACTTCAACATCTGGAATTTGCAGTTAGGAGCTCCATACTAATTCATGGGAGCAGAAATCTCCCACATGTTGGTCAGGGACGGCTTTCAACTCCATCATTAAATACCAGCAAGGTGGAAAAGTCATGTGTGCTCCCTCCTCCTGAACCAGGAACCTCGTAACCGCAGCGGTTCCTCTCAGGGGCGGCAGGTGACCTCATCAGCAGGATCCTGTCGTCTCGGTCCAGCAACACCTCGTGAACCGGTTCCCACATCCGTCCGGCAGGTCGCCTCCCAACCGGACGGCTCTGCTCCGCATCCGTCGGCACCTTGAGGCGGATTTAACGGATCGACTGAGACTAACGGGCAACTGTGCAAAAAATGTTAAACCACCCTAATCTTCCCATTCAGGGGAAAAGTATAAAAGATAAATAGGAAATGCTGATTTCAAGCAATTATTTCATTTATTAGCAGACAAATGGCTTTTCCAACCAACCTTAGCCTGTGTAACCGAGCCGTTTTGGTCCAAAGAGGCATTAAAAGAAGCAGGAAACCAGCGGTGCTAATGCACTAAGCTAATTTCAGCTTCGTGCTTTAGCAATTTTGATATCTCTGAATAACTTATATGACTACTTTAAGTGACTGTTTTGTAAACTCACAGTTGAACAATATTTGAGATATGAAGTGAGAACTCTGTAGTAGTGGGGCTAATTTTTAGCTTAGCTCTTTTTGCTAACTTTGAAAATGTGCAGCTACTCCTAAGTTATTTTCCCTGGATAAATTATTATCCATAAATTAATTTCAATTGCTTATATATGTCCTGTAAACTTACAATTGAGTAAAGTTTAACATCTCCAGTGGTGGAAACACTTTCACTAATGTGCTAATAGCAAAGATAATTATTTTGTTTAGCGTGTTAGCTGTTTGCTAACTGAAAATATTTAGTGCACTTAGCTTTGCCTAACTTAATTTGTCTGGATAAATTCTAAATGCTAATTCACTTGGTTGTTTTAAAAACTTTCAGTTGAAAAAGTCTGCTAATATAAAATAGAGGAGCTAACTTTTCCTTTAACGCATTAGCGCTTTTGCTAGCTTTGAAAATTTTACTGAATAATTTCTAAAATGCTAATTTACATGTCTGTTTTGTTAAGTTGAATAAAGGTCGACATCTGTGTTGGAGTTTTTATCTACTGTTAAGAATTCATCACAAGTTAGACATTTATATTCATGCTCTTATTTTGAAGGGGTGACAACTGTTTACATGGCAGTTCCATTTTCTCGCCTCACATTCTCTCTTTTTTCCTCAGTAACTTTATTTAAAACAAAAAACATACAGGAACAAAATAAAACAGGATAGGAGAACAAGCCGTAAAGATAAATATAATATCTTGGGCCTTGCTTTTTACTACAGCAGGAAACTGTCTCCTGCGGATTGGAAAAGCTCAGTTTAAGGTTCAAATGATAAATTATTGAACCAAAGTTATGTGAAATGATCTGATAAATCAGTGAGAAAACCAAAGTGTAAGAAACGCTCTGAAAAGACCTGCAGAAAGCTGAAAAAGGACTGAAAGTAGCTGCTTGGAAGGAGGATTTAATTAAAAAGGAAGAAATGAGCTCTGATTTCCTTCTCCTTCCAGTGCCACTGTTCATTTGGACCGTGGGGTTGATGTGTGAGTGGATAGGATTTGGATTTCCTCTCCAGAGTTTCCCTCATCCTGCAGCTCCCACTGAGCTGGAAACAGCAGCTGTTTCACATGCAATCCATCATCATGTCAAACCGTCTACATCTACGTCTTCGCCTGGTTTCAGTGCATGAACACAAACCCAGAATCATCCAATATTTGGACAATGTCATGAAAATTGTTTCCTCCACTGTCTGTTTCCTTGAAAGCTTTACAGGTCTGGGTTTATCAGGCGCCGTCGTCACTTCCACACGGCGCTTCAACAGGAAACGTGCAGCTGGGCGTGCAGGAGGGTCTCCAAGGTGCATTTCTGTCCCTATCTGCTTCTTGTGTGCATTAGAAAGCATTTGTTTAAGGAGAAGTGATGGAGATTAAAGAGCTTTTTGGGGTTTTTAAGGATTTGTGCCCATAAAATCCACATGGATATAGTTTCACCTTGAAAAGTCCTTCTGTAGTTAGTTTTTCATCCTCATATCTATTAAATTATCTTCTTTTTGACCCACTGAGTTCCTCTTTTATCCTTCTGATTACTGGCCAGCATAGTTTAAAGTTTGAGATTTCCAGGTGTTTATTTCCGGACGTCCAGCTTTGCCTGTGAATTTCAGCCTCTCTGATGTGTTTGGGTTCATTGTCTTGTTGAGTGAAGCAGCTTTCAGCTTCTATGCACCACAAATCTGGAACAAACTCCCAGAAAACTGCAAACTGAGTTCCTTTAAATCTTGACTAAAAACTCACCTGCTTAGAGTTGATTTGAACCATAATAAATGGATCATTGATCAGTGTATTGGTGATTTGATGACGATACTTGACAACATGGTTTCTCAATTGGTGACGAGGTTTTTCAGACTTTACTTTGTGTTTTATGATATAAAACACTTTGAACTGCTGTGTTGCTGAAATATGCTTTACAAATGATTGATTGATTGATTGATTGATTGATTGATTGATTGATTGATTGATTGATTGATTGATTGATTGACTGGTTAAAGCGACAGTTTTCAGACAAATGGACTCACATTTGACTGGAGCAATGAAAACTGATCCATTCTCGGTCCTGTGGCTACAAGGAACTCCGACTCTTCACACCTTCACCAACATGATGGACAGTTGGTTTCTGTATTCAGGGTTTTAGTTTTTGTATTATTGTTTTTGCTCACCAAAAAACAACACAAAAACTTCTCAAGAAGACTGAGCTCAACGTCTTTCTTCACAAAATGTAAACAAAAATGGAGTGGTGTCAAGATGGCAGGATTTCTCTCCTGTCTCTGGTAAAAGACGACGAGCCATTTCTCCGGCTGTATTCAAACCGCACCACAGTTCACTTCAACCAAACTGAGACCGAGGTTTGTAGGCAGACCAGAATTAGCATTTTTGGTTCGATTTCGCTTTCACACCTCCTTAAACGAACTGGACTTTCTAGACGAACGGACTGGAGTTGGATTAAAGTGACCAGACGGGTTTATTGGCTCTACATCTACAGTCTTCCTTATCTCCACTCTCTAGGGTTCAGCCAATAAACGCCAATGAAATTAAATGGCACTCTTGGATTGGCTGCTTTCCAAACTCCAGCCAATCGCCTGTCAAATAGCATCGAGCTGAAGAATTTCAGCTTCCCAAACTGCATTTTAGGTGGAAAGAAACATGAATAGGTGAATTTTATGTGACTAATCTGAAGTTACATTCCACACAAAATCTATAAGTAGGTGAATCTGTGAATATTGAACTGGAAAAATATTTTACTATAAAATAAATGTAGGCTTGTCTTGGGATTTGAAGCCTTCAACACTTTCACAAAGCATCCAGTGAAGAATCCACCTTCCCTGCTCAGGTTGTCAGTGATTTATGCGAATACGTCAGTTTGTGAGTTACATCACCGGAGTGACCATCTCCACAGCTCTGGATGGAGGGATCGAGCCGCCGTAGGGGTCAGGCCTTAATAAGGTGACACTTTTCTCCAGCTCCACTTCTTCCCTCTGAGTAATTCCTTTTGATGTCACCCCTGGTTCTTCATGAGAACGGGCTGAGGTGACGCGCGGCGTCCGCAGGAATCCCAATGAGCCTCCGTGTTGCTTTCAGCTCCTTCCAGGAATCCAGATGAGAAGGAGGTGCAGAGCTTTCTGCAAACAAAACACCGGAGGCTCTCTGCTGCTCTGCTGCCTGAAATACAGCAGCTTTTACAACAAACTCTGTGTGTTTTTACAGTTTGCATGTTTTTTATTAGTTAAATCAAAGCAGCCAGAAAATGGAGCTTATTTGTGTATCACATTTCAGCAACAAGGCAGTCCGAAGTGCTTCACATAAACCATAAAAAGATTTTACATTTTATTGGCTAAGTAAGAGAAAACAAACTACAATTTATGATGTTACACTAATTATTAATAAACAACATTGATTTAAAGGAACTCACTGCTTCTGGAAGTTTGTTCCAGATTATTAGGAGCATAAAAACTGAATTCTGATTCTCCATGTTTGGTTCTGACTGTTTTTAGACCAGAACCAGAACCAGAACCTGAGAGATCTGGAAGGTTGATACAACAGAAAATCTTTAATGTATTGAGGTGCTAAAATGTTCATTGATTTATAATATAACAACATTATTTTAAAGTCTATTCTCTGAGCTACAGGGATCCAGTGGAAAGACTTTAGAACTGGTTTTAGTTTTAGTTTTCTATCTTCCTGGTTTTAGTGAGAACTCCAGCAGCAGCTCTGGATCAGCTGCAGCTGGTGGATTGATTTATTAGTCAGACGCTGTTGCAGTAATCAATGCGACTAAAGATAAACGCATGGATGAGTTTTTCTAGATCGCGCTGAGACATAAGTCCTCTAATCCTACAGATGTTCTTCAGGTGGTAGAAGGCTGAATTTGTAACTGTGTTTATGTGACTCTGAATGTTCAGTACTCAGATTTTGGGATTGTTCACTAGTTTCCAGCTGTAATAACTGAAGCTGTGCATCAGATTGTTTCTCTTTAGGTCCAAAGATAATAACTTCAGTTTTGTTTCTGTTCAGGTGAAGAAAGTTTTGGCACATTGACACATTTATCTGTTTTAAGTTTAATGCTTGGATGGTACAGAGTTACCTGGTGACATTGTAATGTAGAGCTGTGTATCATCTGCATAGCCAGGCTAGCCAATCATATTATTTCCTATAACTTGAACTAGCAGGGTCATGTAGGTATTAAATAACAGGAGCCTAAACACTGAGCCTTGGGGTGCTCCACATGTGATTTCTGTCAACTCAGATGAGAAGTTCCTAATTGACACAAAGAGGTTTCTGTTTGAATCAGTCAGGACTGGTCTCAGTTTTGTGGTTCATTTAGATGCAAATTTTTAAACAAACTATATTTGGTTCCCAAGAAATGAACTGTTTGGAAATGACCTTAAAGATGATACCTGAACACCCACTAATGCTCCAGATGTTTGATAGCAACAGATGCTAAAGATTAGTCAATATGTGGATTAATTAGCATCAGTTGGGTTGTAGCTCATGAAACCTGGACCACAGCTTCTCCACAAACAGCTTTTCCAAATTAATCTTGTTTTCGTTTCTGGAGAGGAAACAAAAAGTTGTGGGAAAGTTTCTCTCATTAAGCAACAGCCTTAGTTTATGGCTCCCCAGCGCCTATTTGAACATGTTTGAGCAGAACCACGCCTTAGTGAACGCTCCTGTTATCTGTCCTCCACCCTCAGCATGAGAAGCAGGAGGTTTGATAAATACGACCTACGAAGCTGCAGCAAAACTGTTCAACTCACTTGACAGCGTTGTCAATACTCAAATAATAAACTGCGTGACATTTATCTGGCTCATGACTGGCTAGCATGGCTAAAACAAACATGTCTGTCCTGCAGGAGCAGCAGACGGTTGGTGGGGTTATCTCAGCCCAGCAGATGACTTTCATTAGCACCGCAGGTCTTTGCCAATTTCCCACACATGATGATCATCAGATACTCAAACAAATCCACATTTCTGTCCTGGCAGATACAGCAAGGCAGCACAACCATGGATGGGAGACGAAACTGCAGAACATTCAGACTGAAGGAAACTCCTCAAAATGAATGCAAAACTAAAAAAATCTGAAGATATTCTACATGATGGGCTCTGTGAAGGTTACTTACTACGTTCAATGGGATGTGTGACCTTCTGCTACAGAGAAAACATTACTAATACATGGTAGAATAGCAAATATTAATAGCAAGGTGAGGAAGCTTTTATCATACAGAGGCCAATAATAAGCTGTGATGAAACCAGAGTTTAGCTTAAACACGAAGCCAGTAATGCAAGGTAATAATGCAATAGTGGCATTATTTAATCTGGAAGAACAACTAAAAAAGCTTCAGCAGTTAAAACTGGATTAAAGCTTTTTACTTTTACCTGCTGGTTGTTTTAAAATCCATTAAGTTTAAGTCAGTTCAGGTTTTCACACGTCCTTATAAAGTCTAACAATTAAATATATTTTTAATATGTTAATCACAGGCATGGCTGGAAGATTTCATCTTATATTTTCTACGTAACTCGTTTTTTTTTTCATTCTGTGACTGAGGATATTGAGGCTACCGCTAACTAGCTGCTAATATACCTTAGCTAGCTCCCATCTCACGCTGTATGGAGAGCTGTTCAGTTCAAAATTAAATGCCGTTATTTATAAATAACTTCTAAATACTCAAATAAATAAATATCTCCATGAAATAAAATAAAAATAAAAAATAAATATTGAGCTCAGTTTGTAAATCACAGTTCTATTTATATTTTTAATTAATTTACTTATTTCAGGATTTATTTATGTTGTATATTTTAGTGATGTCCAAACTGTTTGCTCTGTGGGCCAAAACCAGCCAGTGGAGATATTTTTCCAATTAAAAATGTTAATTATATTGTAAACCCTTAATTTTTGTGGTTTAAACAAACAATATTATGAATTAAATGCTAAATGATAGAAACATCTCCAACCTATAAAACTTTCCACAGACAAAATTATCAAAAAATATTGAGACCTTTTTGCTGGCCTTTCACAAAAAACACAATTTAAGCAAATAAAGCAAAACTAGTTTAATATTTTATCTTTTCCTTGAATCTCCTGCATGTAGAAACCTCCATTTCTTCTAATCCATTTATCTCTGTAATGAGTCTGAAAAGGACACAGAGTTCAAAGCACAATGAACAGCCACAACCTTCTCCTCCGAATTAATTTTCTTGTTAGTGAGGCCTGAACAAAAGGGGGCAGAAAAGGAGAAATGAGAAATTCAGGCCCTCCAGGAGGAGAATCATTTCTCTTCCCAAATAGCCTCTCCAGATGCAACAAGTGCGGCGCTCTGAGAGGCCTCTTCAAACCCTATTTGTGCTGCGCTGCAGCATCTGCTGCATCTCGCGGGGCCAAGAGGAGCTCTCCTGGTTTACCTTGGAGATAATGAGCTGCACCTCGTCGTAATTAGCCTGACATTTAATGTGCGAGGCACAAAACCTCCACAATGGCAAGTTGGGGTGAGTAGTTATTTACAAGATGACAGTGATGGAGTCCTGCAGAAAACATCCTGTGGCGCTAAGAGGTCTGCTTCAGTCCAACGGGGAGGAATAATTATTTATCTTTTAGCAAAAAATGACTTTAAAAAGACACATAAATGTAACCAGATTTTATTTTAACATTATAGATGTGAAGTTTGTCAAAATGTGTTTAGTTATTCTTCAAGGTTATTTTGTCTAGCCAAGAATTTCTATTGGAGCTTCTGCTGCTCCTGACAGTTGGCGGTTACCATAGCAACAGATAGCTGTCAGCTCCGCCCCCTTTTTTCTGTTGCCATTGGTAACTGTGCTATGTATTATAATCAGGTCTGTGAATTTGACGTCTTGTAGTTTTTCTGGCTCCAGCTCACCTGCATCATCACCTGGCTGACCATTAATTATGCTGGCGACAAAACGGCGACATCAACAGGCGACAAATAGTAAAAATAAACAATTATCTTAAGTAATTGTGAGTTTTTAATCACAAACCCTACAAATATTGTGTTAGAGCAACTGTGGATAGGACAAAATTAGTACATTTCTACCAAAAGCTTGAAAAGTTTAAAATTTGCAAGAAAAATTTCAGAAATTTTTAGATCAATCTCAGAAAATTTCTAGAGAAAACGTCAAAATTTCAGAATTCTAAAAGTAGAAAAATTTAAACTTTTGAACATTTTCTGAGTTTCAAATCTTGAAATTAATTTCAGAAATGTTCTAAGAAAAAAGCCCAAACTCTGAAATTGGGAGATTAATTTCTGAAATTTTCAACTTGGAAACTGTCTTGGAAGTTTCAAAAGTCGAAACTTCTCAACTTTTCAAGTTCTTACAATATTTAACAATGTACTGCTTTTATCCTATATACAATGACTATAATATAACTCTTTGGGTTTGTGATGCATAAAAACATAATTGCTCAAAATATTTCATATCTTTTCTATGTTCTTTGCCTGCAGAGGTCACTAATATTTTCACCTGCTCAAAATGTCAGAGTTTTCGGTAGAAATTTACTTCTCCTTTCTTTCTATCTATAAATGGCCCAAATACGCCATCGCACAAACACCAACTTGTACGTTAACAGGAAAATTACAACAATTTTAGCCGAGCATGTCTTCAGTTATTCATATAGAGAAACGATTGATTGGTGGGAGAACGGTGGGCAGTTTTCAGGAAGAAATGATGGATAAAAAGTCTCTTTAATAATGATCTGGCATCTGGTTTTTAACCGTAACTGAATTCCTGGTGGTACAAAATACTCATAGCTACGCATTTATATGGAGTGTTAAGGGAGTCTTCAGGTTTTTCTGTTTGGTAGGTGAACAGGTTAGCGATCTGGAAATGAGAAGGGAAATGTAGAGCTGGTGCCAACTTTAGGGCCTGCAGAGGAAACATTTTATTCCTATTATCCAAGGCGTCGTGCCCAAGTGAGCAATAATGGGCTGTTCTGTTGCTACACGCATTTAAGAGGTGGGATCAGAGATTCATCACTTCCACATGGCTGGACTCAGTGGATGTAGGTGGAGCAGAACAAAGATGGAGGGAAGTTAAAGTCAGATGTTGATGGATTTTCTCAGACCTGTTCTTCTTTCACAACCTGCCCCAATAAGTTTGTTTTTTTCAGAATATATGCAAGTTATGAAATATTGCAACCACATTTTATTGTGTGAACAATATATATACATGTTGTTATAAAATGTTTAGTAATAAATCTCTCCTCTGCCTGCAGAAGTACATTTAACATGGATATTGATTTTAGGAAAATCAATACAGAAATAAAAACTGCATCTAAATCTTTGCTTGTGTGGATGAAACTGTGTAAACATCCACAGTTTTCCAGTTTTATCTCAACTGGTTCATTATTAATATTTTAGAGATTACAGACATTAATCTGTGGAGGAAATTAACGATTAGGCTTATGGCAAAGAGGGCTTCCAATTTTAAGAAACAGTGGAAACATTGAAAAAAATATTGGGAGGAGTAAAATAATACAAGAATATTAACAGAATAAATATGTAATAATTCCAGAAAAAGTGGTAGAAATGCCAGTAAAAAGTCATAATAATATGAGAATAAACTCATAATATTACCAAAATAAAGTTGTAATATTAGCACATGGAATTAGTCATTTTATAATAATTCGTGCTGTTAACTCCTACACAGAAATAATAAAACATTAAAATTAGGAATGCTGTGCAGTCATGATTTGGTAGAATGTAATTTAACACATCGATATCAAATTGTTGTTAGTTGCAGGATTTTGAAATGTTTTTCAAAGACACAAGAACTTGATAACTTTCATTATTAAAACAACTTTTTCCATTAATTTTCCAGCTTTCTTCTGGTATTTGTGTCTTTGCTCTGCTAATATTATAACTTTATTCTGACAATTTGAAAAAATAAAATAAAAATCTCGTAGTCTGGTCCTAATACTCTGTCGTAAAAATCTGAAATCAGAAATTTAACTCCAGGTTGAGCTAAATTTAAATGTTTGTGCATAAAACTGACGTGACGTTATCATAAACATGAAGGAGTTTAATAAATGTCATTCAATAAATGTTGACATTTTTAATGCAAAGCTGCATTAAAAGTCCATTAAAGTGTCATTATTTACCGAATGACACTTGATGACGACGAACATCTATGAAGACGTTTTCATGTTTATGTCAGTCTGACGCTCATCCCTTCTAACTACCAAATGTTTCTGAAGGAGGCCAGAGAGACTCGTTCCTGCTGAGGCCGTCCGTCTCAGTAGAAAACCTGTCCATGCTGATGCTCTTCCAGTCTGGAGACTCATCCCTCTTTGGCCACTGATGCCACGCTTCTTCTCCGAGTCACGCTCATGACACCCTGAGTTCGCCTCCTGAATCACAGCCGCCACCAGGCGCCTCTCAGCCGGACGCCCCGTCACCCTGCATGTCCTGTTGAGGCCTCCGTCAGGCGTGACTGACGGACTGACAGGGCGACGCTGTTATGATTCCTGCCCGGCTGGTGGCCTCGCAGCTGGGCACCTCCAAGCCACACCTGGTGCCCTGAATGTCACGCCAGCCGGAGCTGCCATGAACACGGAGACATGCTAACAGCTAAAGGCTGTTCAATCTGGAGGCTTTTAAATGCATCTGTGGTTCCATCACAAATATGCTCAAATATGTGTCTATATTCTAATGTCGAAAAACACAATTTCACAATTTCTATTTTTTTAATAAAAGTATGCAACTGTTATTTTTTAAAAATATACTTTTACATATTTGTTAGAACTAAGGGTGCAGCGAATGCAGTTTTCTGGCCGACACCAATTTTTTTGTCCAAACTGTTGCTAAATATAGCAAAAAAGTCACTGAGTTGGCAACAGCGAGGAGATTATTGTTAACTGTAAATGTGCAGACCTGACCTGTTGGCCGGTCACTGTCTCACAAGACAGTGGCTGATTTTTAGACCTTTTACTGATCAGATCAGCTTCCAGGACGGTTTGACTCAGTGCAGGAAGAAAGTGAACCACAGCAGCTGAAAATGTAAGAACTACTACAGTTTTGGTCTCCAGTTGAACTGAGTCTCCCGGACTACCAGGTGAATTCATGCCAGTTTAATCAAACTGTATTTTGTTTGCTTAGAAAGTCCAGTTTGTTTGGGGAGGTGTGAACGTGGACCAAAACAGTGAACTACGAATCTCTGTCTCGGTTCGGTTGAAGTGAACACTGGTGTGGCTCAAATGCATGTGAACATCAAGTGGACTGAGATCGCTCCAAAACCAGGAAATGAACTATAGCGCAGGGCATTCTGGGTAAATACTACCAAACCAAACGCGAGCGTTATCCTAGCGCTAGCAGGAGAAATGGCTCTTGGTCTTTTGCAAAAACAAGAGAAATCCTACAACCACTAAAATCTGACAACACTCCATTTTTTTGCGCTCTTTGTCTTCTTCAGACGTTTTTGTGTTGTTTCCTTAAGTGGTTCTTGGTGCAGCGCCTCTAGAGGCGAGGAGGGGAACAGCTTTTTCAAAGGATTTAGTTTCTTTGACTAAATGCAGTTAGAAAGTGAAACACAGCAGGAAAAGATGGAACAAATGTTTGGTCAACATTTGAACCAAATCTACTGAACTATCAGGGGTGAAATCACCATTAGCTGAATGTGTTTCATTTCTTTATGTGTATTGAAGTAAAGCTGTTCAAATCAAGCACCTATCGTGTTCAGATGTCTGTTTCTCTTCACTCCACCTGGTCGGTTTTGCCTAATTTCCCCTCTTCCTTGCTGCCATATTGTCAAAATGAACAGCTTTATTGCTGCAGCCTTATGCCACAGCGCATGTTGGATCAAAAACACTCAATTTCTGCACAAATGCAAAAGCTCCCTGACAGACAAACGAAACAAACAGAGCAAATTGCAAGCTGACCATCCAGTCCTCCCCGCATCATGTTCTCATAGCGCCAACATCCACCCGGGCCAAAGCCGCCTCGGCTGTGAGCTCATTAAATCTGGACGGGGAGAGACATGTTGGCAAATGTGGAACACGGTCACCTTGTTTATTGAGAGGAACAGTTGGCCGGAGTCGAAGTTTCTGGTGACTTCGCCCATCAGCGGCTAATCACAGAGCAGCTGATTGTACGCCGAGAGACGAGGCCGAAGCCGTCAGACGGGCTTCAGACGCTGCCAATCTAATCACCTCGTCCACATGGCGGTTCGCTCGGCTCACCTCGCCGAACACAAACACACACAAACACAGGCCGTCCAGAATGCGCCGGCCGGGCCCCATCTGGGGCAGAAGCCACCCTTACGTCCAGACACAGCCCAGTGGAGCGGGGCCCTCAGCAGCACCTGCTGCCTGGCTGGGGAACCATAATCACATTGTTCTGTGTCAAAGGCTTGTTTTCCCCCTGTGAGGTGAAACTTCACTCAGGCTTTGCTGCTCGGCCTCCTCGACTCCGTCCGCTGGGAGTTCCCCTCACTGCTTCCTGTGTTTTATCCCACTAAAGGTTCTGTTGCTTCACGTCTGTTTTTAGGGCTGCAACTAAAAATTAATTTAGAAATTTATTATTCTATCAATTATACTGACGAATAATCAATTAATCAGACATTCATTCCTCAGATTTTTTTGTTTAAACACTGAAAAAACATTTATACAGTTAGAAATACATAAAAAATACAAATAAATTTTATTTTTGTATTATTCCCACTTAATTAAGGCAATATTATAACTATTATATTATTATGAATTTATAGTCCTATATTTATGACTTTAATGTTATTAAAATACTTTATTGTCTTTTCACATTATTAAGATTTTTAACCTGGTAATATTCTGACTTTATTATCATTATTTTAATAAACCTACACAGCCCGGCCCTAATTCTTTATCGCATTGTTCCTATAATCTTATTAGCTTTGGCAGATTCAGCCATTTTGTTTTCTTTTATACCAGTAAAATGAACCAACGTTTTCTCAGCATCTGTTCTGTTCATGTGGCTCTAGATGTTGTCAAATCGTACCTCCAGGAGGAGGACTGGGTCTCTGGGTCTATGGGTCTATGGGTCTCTGGTCTCCGGTCTATGGGTCTATGGGTCTATGGGTCTCTGGTGTCTGGGTCTCTGGTCTCCGGTCTATGGGTCTATGGGTCTCCAGTCTATGGGTCTCCGGTCTCTGAGTCTCTGGTCTCTGGGTCTCTGGTCTCTGGGTCTATGGGTCTCTGGTCTCTGGGTCTCCGGTCTCTGGTCTATGGTTCTATGGGTCTCTGGTCTCTGGTCTCTGGGTCTATGGGTCTCTGGTCTCTGGTCTCTGGGTCTCCGGTCTCTGGTCTATGGTTCTATGGGTCTATGGGTCTCTGGTCTCTGGTCTCAGGGTCTCCGGTCTCTGGGTCTCTGGGTCTCTGGGTCTCCGGTCTCTGGGTCTCTGGTCTCTGGGTCTATGGGTCTCTGGTCTATGGTTCTATGGGTCTCTGGGTCTCCGGTCTATGGGTCTCTGGTCTCTGGGTCTATGGGTCTCTGGTCTCTGGTCTCTGGGTCTCCGGTCTCTGGTCTATGGTTCTATGGGTCTCTGGTCTCTGGTCTCTGGGTCTATGGGTCTCTGGTCTCTGGTCTCTGGGTCTCCGGTCTCTGGTCTATGGTTCTATGGGTCTATGGGTCTCTGGTCTCTGGTCTCTGGGTCTCCGGTCCTCTGGGTCTCTGGGTCTCTGGGTCTCCGGTCTCTGGGTCTCTGGTCTCTGGGTCTATGGGTCTCTGGTCTATGGTTCTATGGGTCTCTGGGTCTCTGGTCTCTGGTCTCTGGGTCTATGGGTCTCTGGTCTCTGGTCTCTGGGTCTCCGGTCTCTGGTCTATGGGTCTATGGGTCTCTGGTCTCTGGTCTCTGGGTCTCCGGTCTCTGGGTCTCTGGGTCTCCGGTCTCTGGGTCTCTGGTCTCTGGGTCTATGGGTCTCTGGTCTATGGTTCTATGGGTCTCTGGGTCTCCGGTCTATGGGTCTCTGGTCTCTGGGTCTATGGGTCTCTGGTCTCTGGGTCTATGGGTCTCTGGTCTCTGGGTCTATGGGTCTCTGGTCTCTGGTCTCTGGGTCTCTGGTCTCTGGGTCTATGGGTCTTTGGGTCTCTGGTCTCTGGGTCTCTCAGCGACAAACTGATTATTGCTAGCAGTGATGATGTCATCATCAGATCATTCATCTGAAGGATTTAAAGGTCCAGCAAACAGGAACTGAAACTTAAAGACATTCAGCTGAGATCAAATGTAGCATCATCGTTTGTAGCCGCATTGAATGAGCCCAGAAAGTAAATCCTAACAGCTTTTAAATGTTTAAAAGCTGTTGGCTCCAGTCGGCCCATTGTGTCATTTGTCATGGCTCAACCCTGGACATTAGTGCCAATTAGATCCACTGCAAAGGACCCAGTCATTACCAAACAATGGAGCTAATGGACCCTTAAGGGCCTCAGATCCATCAATGAGCTGTCACTCTATTGAACAAATGTGATCAATAATTCAAACATAACCAGCAAGAGAAAATCTAATTATCCCCACGGTGTGGCACTTGTTTCTCCCACTTCCTTCTGAGGGAAATGTGAGATGTAGCTACACCTTCCTGCAAAACATTTCCATTTGAGCAAAGGCTCCATGTTAGGCGCTGTTATTAATACGAGAGAGAGAGAGAGAGAGAGAGAGAGAGAGAGAGAGAGAGAGAGAGAGAGAGAGAGAAAGCACTTTTCCTTGAGAGGCCGGCTGTTAGCGGGGGAATCAGCAAGCCGTTTAGGCAAGAGAAAATGGCTCCGGTAATGGCAAAGAGGGAACGCAATCGAATGCTGGAGAGGGAGAGATGCAGGAAAGAATGGGGAGAATGAATGGAGAGCAGAGAGGAGGACAGAGAGAGAGAGAGAGAGAGAGAGAGAGAGAGAGAGAGAGATGGGTAAAAAGAAAAGCTTTTAGATGCAGGTTCACTCTGACAAAGAGAAGAAGAAGAACAGGAGGAAATGAAAAGCTGGAGAGGCTGATGATGGTCAAGATCAGTTACTATGGAGGAGGAAGAAAGATCTGACTAAACACATCCATCCATCCATCCATCCATCCATCCATCCATCCATCCATCCATCCATCTGTCTAATAAAATAAATTACTATTTCACACATGGCCTCATCTTAAAGTTAACATTTTTCACAATATTTGTTTTATTTCCATTAACATGTCATTAAATTAGGATTACTTGGCTCAGAATATCTCCAGCCTTTCTCTCTCTCTCTCTCTCTCTCTCTCTCTCTCTCTCTCTGTGACACTTTGTGTTCATAAATCAGGTAAATTTGTTGTTATTTGTGTTTTTCCATGTCACCCGTGGAGATGTAGGCCAGTCGTAGCTTCAGAGAAGATGATCCAGAAGGACAGTACTGCAGAGCAGCAGCAGATTATTAGACCCTCTGACTGCCCAGCTGGTTCATGACATTCAGCCTCCTGACGCAGATTCTCCTCACCTACTCATTATCTCTGACAGATAGACGTCCGACGCCAGGATGAGTCTCTCGCTGGCGTCATGTTGCTCTTTCTTCCCTCTCGTTGTCACGAGGCTCATTTGTCAAATTAATATTTACACATCCTGCACATATGGAGGACCATCAGGGTCAATTCAATCTGGAGGTCCATATTGATCATCTTAGCTCCAGTTTGTGCTGTAAACATGAACAGAAACAAAGTTATTTTGAGCTAAACTCTTGAGTTAATAGAGCTAACCTTAGCTTAGTTTGACCTGGGTAAATTTAGCCTCATGTTAATGTGATTGTATGTGATTGGTATTCATTGATTTTATACTGGAACACTTTTTGCTAAATGTGAAAAAGTTTAGCACTTAGCTTCCATAAATTGATTTTCAATGATAAACTCTAAATCTAATTTACTTTGAGGTTTTGAAAATGTTCAGTTCATAAAAGTTTAGCAAGAACTCTTAAGTAGTTAGCTGATTATATTCATGCTCTTATTTTGAAGTGGATGAAGATTGTTAACATAGCAGTTACATTTCCTCTCCTCAAGTTCTCAGCCTTTTTTACTTAATGCCGTTATTAACAAGAAACAACTATTTGAGGAACACAAGACGTAGCCTACCTGCCATCTGTAAAGGCCTCTGGATTGTCATGATAAGATGTTAAAATCAGAGATGCTGATTTGCCGGCAACGAGAATACATGAAGTGGTTTCTGGTTGGTAAAACAACCAGAAACTACTTGTCTTTTCCAGCCGCCATTGTACAACACACACAGCGGCAAAACCAGCTGGAGCTCAGCTTGGGTTGCTAGGTAACGGGCAGAACTCTGCTGAGGATGCTATGTAACGGTGGAGTTCCACTGGGTTGCTAGGTAACAGGCTGCTACATTTTAAATAATTTTTTCCAGACTCCAAAAAACATTAGCATACTGCCACTAAATGTCAGAGTGTTTTATTTTGGTCTGTTTGTAGAATCAGTTGAGACCCAAATGGAAGTACAAAAACGTGCAAAATGGAAATTTCCCCCTTTCATTTTATTTTCTCATATTGTTATTTTCACAGATAAGAACACATTTTGAACTTAAAAAAGCGACTATGAATTTCAGCGTGGTTTTGATGAAGACGGACATTATCAGGCCCCTGAGTCTCACCGCTCTCAGCTCCATGTGTCAGGATCCGTGTTTTTGTGTGTTTATTTTTGAGTTTTCTGTGTTCAGTCCTGTTTCCCTGTGAGTCTCTGTCCTGTCCTCCCCGTTGATTGCTCCCCAGGTGTGTCTCATTCCCTTAATTACCCCGTGTGTATTTAAACCCACCTGTTGTCTGTGTTCCTTGTCGGATCCTCGTCGTATGTGTCGTGTTCAGTGTCTAAGTCACGTCTTGTGTTCGCTCCAGTAGAACTGTGAAGTCCTGGAAAGCGTTAGCTCTCGTTTCAGTCCGGTGTGTCAGTTGCTACCGGTATTTGGCTGTGTGCCTGTTTTTCTGCCGTGCTGCCTGTTTTGGACTGTGAGCATCATCATTAAATTCTTCATCTTCACCATAACCTGGGTCTCAGCGTCTCTCCTCACCACCAACACCCACACCATATGACAGAAGGATCCGACCAGAAACTACGGTGAGGAACCTACATGGACGACTGGACAAATCCCTGGTGGGGAACACGGCTGGTGCTGTGCCCACCAGGGGTTGGGCCCCGCCGACATTGCCGCCCTGTGCCGCCGGAGATCCCGGCCCCTGGGCGTCGACGGCACCACCGCCCTGCGCCGCTGGAGGTCCCGGCCCCTGAGCGCCGACGTCACCACCGCCCTGCGCCGCCGGAGGTCCCGGCCCCTTGGCGCCGACGTTACTACCGCCCTGCGCCGCCGGAGGTCCCGGCCCCTGGGCGTCAGTCTTCCCCGCCTCCGGTCCCCGCGCCGAGGCGGCGTCAGTCTTCCCCGCCTCCGGTCCCCGCGCCGAGGCGGCGTCAGTCTTCCCCGCCTCCGGTCCCCGCGCCGAGGCGGCGTCAGTCTTCCCCGCCTCCGGTCCCCGCGCCGAGGCGGCGTCAGTCTTCCCCGCCTCCGGTCCCCGCGCCGAGGCGGCCCCAGTCTCCCCAGCTCCAAGAGTCCCCCGAGCTTCCTGAGTTCCCTGTGGCTCCGCCCCCCGAGTTTGCGGACGAGCCCGAGCTCCCCGAGTCTGCTCCCCCCGAGTTTCCAGAGTCTGCTCCCCCCGAGTTTCCAGAGTCTGCTCCCCCCGAGTTTCCAGAGTCTGCTCCCCCCGAGTTTCCAGAGTCTGCTCCCCCCGAGTTTCCAGAGTCTGCTCCCCCCGAGTTTCCAGAGTCTGCTCCCCCCGAGTTTCCAGCCGGCCTGGCGGACCCGCCTCTACGTCTCGGCTTTCTGCGCCGGAGACGCCGCCCGCCGGACCCGCCTCTACGTCTCGGCTTTCTGCGCCGGAGACGCCGCCCGCCGGACCCGCCTCTACGTCTCGGCTTTCTGCGCCGGAGACGCCGCCCGCCGGACCCGCCTCTACGTCTCGGCTTTCTGCGCCGGAGACGCCGCCCGCCGGACCCGCCTCTACGTCTCGGCTTTCTGCGCCGGAGACGCCGCCCGCCGGACCCGCCTCTACGTCTCGGCTTTCTGCGCCGGAGACGCCGCCCGCCGGACCCGCCTCTACGTCTCGGCTTTCTGCGCCGGAGACGCCGACCGCCGGACCCGCCTCTACGTCTCGGCTTTCTGCGCCGGAGACGCCGACCGCCGGACCCGCCTCTACGTCTCGGCTTTCTGCGCCGGCGGAAGAGACCGCCGGACCCGTCTCCTCGCTTCCTGCGCCGGCGGAAGAGACCGCCGGACCCGTCTCCTCGCTTCCTGCGCCGGCGGAAGAGACCGCCGGACCCGTCTCCTCGCTTCCTGCGCCGGCGGAAGAGACCGCCGGACCCGTCTCCTCGCTTCCTGCGCCGGCGGAAGAGACCGCCGGACCCGTCTCCTCGCTTCCTGCGCCGGCGGAAGAGACCGCCGGACCCGTCTCCTCGCTTCCTGCGCCGGCGGAAGAGACCGCCGGACCCGTCTCCTCGCTTCCTGCGCCGGCGGAAGAGACCGCCGGACCCGTCTCCTCGCTTCCTGCGCCGGCGGAAGAGACCGCCGGACCCGTCTCCTCGCTTCCTGCGCCGGCGGAAGAGACCGCCGGACCCGTCTCCTCGCTTCCTGCGCCGGCAACGTCCGCCGGATCCGTCTCCTCGCTTCCTGCGCCGGCAACGTCCGCCGGATTAGCCTCCTGGTTCTCCGCCCACTCTGATGGGTAGTTTTTTGTTTCTGGACTCTGGCCCCTTCCGTCGCCCCTCCGCCCACCCTGTTGGGTTGTTGTGTTTTTGGACTTTTCTGTTTTTTGTTGGGCGTCTGGTATCCGCCCTTGAGGGAGGGGTACTGTCAGGATCCGTGTTTTTGTGTGTTTATTTTTGAGTTTTCTGTGTTCAGTCCTGTTTCCCTGTGAGTCTCTGTCCTGTCCTCCCCGTTGATTGCTCCCCAGGTGTGTCTCATTCCCTTAATTACCCCGTGTGTATTTAAACCCACCTGTTGTCTGTGTTCCTTGTCGGATCCTCGTCGTATGTGTCGTGTTCAGTGTCTAAGTCACGTCTTGTGTTCGCTCCAGTAGAACTGTGAAGTCCTGGAAAGCGTTAGCTCTCGTTTCAGTCCGTTGTGTCAGTTGCTACCGGTATTTGGCTGTGTGCCTGTTTTTCTGCCGTGCTGCCTGTTTTGGACTGTGAGCATCATCATTAAATTCTTCATCTTCACCATAACCTGGGTCTCAGCGTCTCTCCTCACCACCAACACCCACACCACATGACACCATGTAGCTCCTCTCAAAGCGTCACGCTCCTTAAAAGAATTAGTAAAAGTAAAATAACAGAGAGGCCAGCTGAAAAGAGATACGGCCTGCTTCACAGCCCTCAATAAATCCTCTAATAAACATCTGGGCTTCTTATAAAAGCGATCATGTGCGGCGCCCTTGACACCAGATACTCCCCCTGGCACCGGACCCACAGGACATCCAGAAAACGGTGACGCACTTCTCCGCGAACCGAGCCGCGCGATTACAGGTTTACGAGAGAAACGTGGAGCGTTTCGCGAAGCCGACACCTCAGATCTTTATCGACAGAATATTTGTTTGCTTCCAGCAGTTCTGGTCTGGCATCGATGGCGCTGTTTCTGGAGAACGGTGTTAAACTTTAAAACATGACGGCTGACATATTAGCTGGTGACAGGACCCGCGTTGGGGGCGTCGCTTTGTTCCTCCTGCCAGACTGAGCCGGGTTTACGGGCCTCCACCAGGACCCTCTAATGGCCCTACATGTTTAAACTTCGTGCGCTGCGGCGCTTCATTGCTGCACCGCTATCTGCGGGATCTGACAAGCCGAATCCTCGGAGGGGAGATAAGAGGCCCAGAAGGATTAGCCCGCGGCTCTGGACAGGATCCAGCTGTGGGACGATGCTGAGGAGTTGGGTGAGGAAACATCCCAGATAACGATGACTGATTAATGAAGCTTTATTTCAACACGGCTTCTCTTCCACAGCACCTTTGGGTTTGGTTCCAAGTGTCGGTTTGTGTGAACCCTGATCGTCCTCTGGGAATGTTTGTCAGTCCGTCCGCTGAAATATGATTATGTAAACTTCGTGAGGCTTGTTGGAGGAATCCACACAGAGAGGCATTAGTAATGCTGAGGGGTATACATCACAATAAAATCCCCCAAATAAATAAAAAGGTGAAGACTTCTCCAGGAAAAACCGTCATTAGCCCCACACATCTGGAGTTACAACTTCTTCTTTTTATGTTGCAATCACAAAATTCAATATATTTTAAGATTTAATGCAACAGACCAACTGAAAGAGAACAAAAGTTTATGTTTCACTTTTCAAACTTTGAGTTTGAAAAATCTAAAGTTTTTGACTTTTGAAACTCAGAAATTTAACTTTTTTCTAGAAAATTTGAGACTATAGATTTCAGATTTTTACATTGACAGGATTTATTTTTTGACGCCATGAATCAAAATGACTGATGACCTTTGACACACCGCTAGGATGTGGGAGCAGTTTCATGTTTTCCCAAGTATTTTGGATATTTAAAATAAAGAGTTAGTCAATAATTATTGACTGATATGAAATGCTTACATTGCGATGCGTTTTTTTAGCTGTAGATGTGAGTTTGATTAAAACCTGAACCTCAACATTTACTGAGCTGCACAGCAAAGACGCACCAATCAGATCCCAGCTTCACTGGGATCAGAGGTCACCTCCCCTCTCTCTCTTTCTCTCTCTCTCTCTCTCTCTCTCTCTCTCTCTCTCTCTCTCTCTCTTTCTAAATGTGTTTTGTTAACACCAAGTAAAGTCTTGCTTCGCCCATCAGCAGCCCTGATTTACGTGATACGAGGGGTTTGGCGTATAAATAATAAAACATGGCCGTTCCATTGACTGCCAGCAATAACAGGCTGACTGGTTTCCTGTGCGGGTTTGGTTGCCTCTCCTTGCAGGGACTTTGGGAACCTTGAGGCAGGAAAAAAACCTTGACTGTACCTCCAGATAGGACTAAACTAAATATAAAATACTAAATGCTTACAACTGTCTGTTTTAATACTGCAAATATACCTTAATATGCTCCATAATCAAGGAATAAAGCAATGTAAAAAAACTCATGCGGTACAATTACCACTTTATTTTGGTAACATTATGACGTTGTTTTAGTAGTATTACAACTTTACTTTCATAATATTATAATTTTATTCTCATTTTATTACAAGTATTTGTTCATTGTTGCAACGATTCCTATATTATTACAGCTTCTATTATTGTGACTTTATTTGTGCATTATGTCTTTATTCTCAAGTTATTACAACTTTAGTTTTGTGTTTTTACACTTTATTCTTGTATTGTTATGACTTTATTCACACATTATTACACCTTTATTCTTGCATTAAGACTATTCTCTTAACAACTTAATTCTCGTTTTATTAAAACTTCTATTATTGCGACTTTATATTCTTAATATAAGTGTCATAAAATTATTCCTGTAATTTTATGACTTTATTTGTGCATTATTCTATTCTAGTAATGGTTATATGACTTTATTCCCATAATATTACGACTTTATTTTCATATTATTATTACAATGTTATTCTTGTATTATTATAACCTTTTCTCATATTATTTTAACTGTATTGCTATATAATTACTGCTTCATTCTGAAGTTATTTCAGTTTGTTTATAGGAGAAGACAGAAGAGGACAGTACGTTAAAATGACAGAAAATTTAAGCAAACTGCACAAACCTCAATCTTGCAAACATATTTTCACTGTTTTCATCTTTTCTTTTCCTCAAATTCTCTCAACGAGCTTTGTGGTAACAATAAGCCTTTTATAATTACGTGCAGAAAGAGAAGAAAAAGCATCCAAATGATGGTTTGGCTCAGAGGTTTTGATATTCCCTACACAACAGCAGATTTCAGCTGTTTTAAAACTGATTAAAGTCCCTGATAACCAAACAAGGAGCCAAAATAACAAAGTATCACTTTCTCCTGTTTCTCTTCTGGGGAACATGATGTTATGACGATCAGAATCGCTTCAGCCACCAATAACTGCTGAAGAGTTTGTGTTGGCGCTGAGAGCTGAAACCCAATAGAGCTTCACACAACATAATAATGGCACAAGGATAACAGAATCTCATTGTACAGACGGTTATATTTCTAACCAGGGGAGATTAGTGGGAGCATGGACGTTTGCTCTGTCTGTGTTTGTGCAGGGTGGATTTTACATCTGCAGAGGAAAAGGTGGTGTCTGTCTGACAGAGGATATCGCAGTGTGTGTGGAGAGCCGGTTAAATTTAATGCTACAATCTTCTCTTTCTTCAGACTTTATAACACTATTATAGTTTTAAGTGTCAGCGAACAGCCGCTTATTTGTAATGAGCATCAGGAGGAAGATTAACTTTGCTGTTTCTGGGTACCTGTGAAAATGAAATCCAATCTAAACTCATTTAATTTCCTCCATCATCTCAGCAGAATATTTTATTTCTGGTGTGTCTGAGTTTTCTGAGATTCACTGTTAATGTTTACAACCAACAAGCGGCTGACGCCTTCACCTTTCTGTCTTTTGGCAGATTATGTAAATATTTCAGTCTAATTTGATATCAGTTATCACAAGTATAATGCTGGAACGTCATATATATCTTTGTAGTCGCATATAGTTTGCTAATTAGCTAGCAATAGTTTTTGTTAGATAGCAGCTAACTGGCTAGTAATAGTTTTTTTTAATAGTCAGCTAAGTAGCTACCTATAGTTTCTGTTAGCCTGCTCACTAGCTAACAACAGTTTTAGATACCCAGCTAACTAGCAATACTTTTGCTTGTTAGCTAGCAATAGTTTAGATAGCCCTCGTTAGCAATAGTGTAGTTATCAGTTATCACAAGTATTCTGCTGCAAAGTGATTTTGAGCATTGACCCTCCGTGGTTCACATTCACCCGACCCTGAGGTTCCTTCCAGGCATGAATGGACTCAGCGACTCCTGGTCCAAATCCCTGAGCCCCTGAGCTGAGGGGTCCATGGAGGAGAACCTGTAGAATTACCAATAAGGAACATAAACTGAAGCCATGAGGTGGAGGTCATTCATTACACTCACCTGAACCAACATGGAGGCATGAGCACAGATTCGTTTCTGCAACCAGAGCAGGTGCCTCAAGCTCTCTGCTCATTAAACCTACATGGGTTATGTCCACAAATGGGAATTCATGAACACATCTACACATTTCAGATCGCTTCCTCTTCCAGCACGGGGACAACAGCAAGGCAGATTTTATGTAAAGAAACTTTAGTGCATATACAAAGGGTAAAATTAGCAACATGCTAGCTAGTGATAGATGAGACTGTACAGTAAATTTACAGCACAAGAAAAATTAGTACATAGTTATTAAAAAATTTATTCTCAGCTTCAGAGAAATATCCAGCTGAGTAGGATCATTAAAAAAATACAAATTGTGAATTTGTGCAAAAGAAACTATGATGATTATGTTCAAATGAAATTCATGAAAACCTTGCTAGCTAGCATAACTTCTGTTTAGCATAGCATTCTTTGTGGTTTTTGTTTTTGTGTGGCTTTTGCCACCGTAAACAACAAACTACTTACAAGAACATTGGAAAAACTCTGGAGAAAAAACAGCAGGGATGTGAACAGAAACTTGAGTGGAGTCAACCAGCTGCAGGGAGGAAGGACCTTTGAAAACGCTTTTTTGTGGACCTTGGATCTGTCACTGAAGGAGTCCCATTGTTTAAATAAATGTTTACTTTGAAACGGTTTATATCTTTAAATTATAACAATTCAGTCCATCGTATTTAAGTAAAAAAAATTCACATTGTTTTACGGATATCAATAATTAAATTGACTGAAGAGCCACATCAGTCATTTTAATACATTTATCTGCCTCACCTCCTCCCAGTTACCTGTTTATTATTATTTTCCCATTCTGAATATCTCATTAATTAGAACTCCTCATATCCTATTATCTCTAAACAGTTTGACATAAAAACAGTGTGGGGAAAAAACACATCATATATTATGCATTCTCATTAAATAGAGCAAACAGTTTCTGTGACAATATTTAATGATTTTTACAACGTGCATCTAAAAAAATCATTAGCGGTTTCATTTGCCTGCTGCGCCGCGGCTCCAGCGAGCGGCTAATATCAGAGGCGAGTATGCCGAGCCATGTTCCCTATCAGTCTTTGAACAGAGTGTTGTCTCTCTTCACACCACCAGCTGAGATGAACATCCACTGTCAGCATCAATTCCCAGTCTAATGAGATCTCTCCATGCATGAGTGTGTGTGTGTGTGTGTGTGTGACAGAGTGAGTGCTCATGTGTGCTTAAGTCTTTGTTTATCATTAAATCTTCGCAGACAGCTCAATATGTTTGCACCATTGACATGTTGACATGTTTGTTGACGGGGCTCTGAGGTGATCATGTGTTTGGTGTTTGGGGGATTTTATCAAGGCTGAAGCTTCCACTTCGTTCTTCGTCTTCATTTTATCAGTCATGGATTCATTTCAGCTGCTCTGCAGCTAATAAACTCCAATGATTGCAGTTTAATCATTTGCCACCTTGTAGGCTTCTTCTTCTTCTTCTTCTTCTTCTTCTTCTTCTTCTTCTTCTTCTTCTATAACCCGAGTTAATAAAAAATGCAATTCTCAAAAGATGATTTAATTTATTAAAGGGGAAAAACTCAAAAGCAACCAGACTGTATGTGAAAATATCATTTAAATGATGGATTTTCTTCTCGTTTAGCTTTTTAATTCAGTCTATGGACAATATTTAGGCTGTAAAGCTGAACTCCATTTCACCAGTGACACCTACGCCTGATCACTGCCACACCTGTAAATAACTTTTTAAAGAATCACAATTTCTGACTACATGAAGCTAGAAAAATTAATTAAAAACCCCAAATATATCCATGCCCCAAATTAAAGAAATTCACAAGATAAGAACTAAAATTACTGACACGAGTCTGGAAAGGGATGTAAATTCATTTGTAAGGTTTTGGGTTTGAAGAGAACCACAGTGAGAACCATTATGGACGAATGGTTCTCATTGGAGGGATTTTTGGCCAATCAAAATCACTCCAGCAGCACATTGGCTGGTCAAAGACCCGTAAGAAGGAGAGAGCCCATCAATGAGGAACAGTCAAAGATCTCAAAGCCCAATCTAGCAAGATTACATCACTGAAGTTTTATCACAGATCCCTAAGGGTCAGGGTGATCTGGAGGAATAACATCAGTGAAGTTCAGTCAAAGATGTGGTGATCAACGAGGAACGGTCAACGATCCCACAGAACCAGGACTCACTGTGGATTCTATTAGGATGTTTTTGGATCAAATGCATCCAGAAGTTTAAGGAAAGTAACAGAGTGGAGCTGCTAAGTGCTAACGGTTAAACCACGGAGGTTGCATTAACATTCTTCTAAATTAGACTTTATATCACCTTTTTTGTAAAATTTTCCACCAAAGCAGAGGTAGTTCCACCTCTGGCCCAGTTGAGCTCATACCTGGAAGCGTTTCGGTGCAGAAACAGCGAATCCCCAGGAAGCCGCTTCCTTTAAGGCTGAAGGATTTTAACTCCCAATAAAATGTTTGTATTTTCTCCCCAGTTGTTAATGAGCTCATTCATTAAGCAGACCAATAAAGATGGAAATTACTACAACTTTTACAGCCTGTTGTTTAAACATCTGAAAGGCAAAGCTACCGTCGGTGTTTCTGTGAAGTCGGACAATAAAAAGTTTATTCCAAGCAGTGGGAGGCAACAGCTGTTCATGAGCAGCAATAACAATAAAACACACGTCATGGTTCGGTTTCTCATGTTATATTGGGTTTATTTACCTTGTTTCTCATATTTTCTCTGACAGACAGTGAAAGTGAATAATCAGATGCTTTCCCAGTTTGAGTTGAATGGTTGCAATGGAACCTTCCAGCCTCCCAGGACGGGTTTGTTTTACAGAACCCGCTGTTCCTCCCGGTGCTTTTTCTTAGTAACACGATCTTCAGATTTACATTCTTTGTTTTATTTCAGAACACAAAACCCAGTTTGGCCTGTTACACCCGTGATGTGAGTAATGACCTCATGAGAGACGTAGAAAGGGAGGAGAAATAAACGCCAATAAACGCTCTCTGGGGATTTTTACGTCCAGAATAAACAAGCAGATCCGATAGTTCACCTGAAAGGGAAACATCCAAACATCATGAGATACTATTTAATGTTATTTAGATAAAATAGTGTTTTTGCCTTAAAAACATCTTTGCAGTTAGAAAAAGAACAATATTTGATCGAAGTTTTACCAAGAAACAGAAGCTGTTGTTGCACCCAGAGCTGCTTTGTACAGTTATATTTACTAAGGTAACTTTTAGAAAATATATCCTTCTTTGAATCGTTTCAATGCACCATACTTAATGCTTTTACATTTATTGGTTCTAAAAGTAGAAAGGGAAGCTTCCAGTTTTATTGAGACACTTTATCTCTAGGCTTCAAACTTTCCACTTTGGTAAAGTTTATAGTTAGAGCAGTTAAGTTATCCTGAACCTTTTCTTACTCTGCTTCTTAAATTATATTTTATTTTCCCATAGAAAATAGAAGCTCTTCTTGGCGCGGCGTCATGTTCAGGTATTAAACTCTCAAATCAACTCGAATCAAAGTTGCAACATTTGTTACATTTTCAGCTGCTGTGGTTCTCACTGAGTCAAACCAACCAAACCCTTTGAAAAAGCTGTTCCCCTCCTCGCCTGTGGGGGCGCTGCACCAAGCACCACTGAAGCAAACAACATGAAAACCTCTGAAGAAACTGCCTGCTACTTCCTTCTTCATTAAATGTTTACAAAAATGGAGTCGCATCAGATTTTAGAGGTTGTAGGGCTTATATTTTGTCGCTGGTAAAAGACAACAATCCATTTCCTCCGTTAGCGCTAGCTGTAGCATTTCCTTTGGTTGCATTGTAACCCACTTCCTGCTTTTGGGTGGGTGTCTGGTCCACTTGGCGTTCACATATAGATTTGAACCATATGTTAATTTGAACCAAACCAAAACTGAAGTCTGTAGGTGGACCAGAGTTCACTTTTTGGTTTGATTACGTGTTCACACCTCCCCAAACGAACTGGACTTTCTAGGCAAATGAACTAGAGTTTGGTTAAAGCACACACTAAGAACAACTTGAAAGCTAGACTAAAGTTTACCAAAGAGAATGCAGAACAAAGTTCTTTGGACCAATGAGTCTGTAAATCCTACTTTATTTAAATAAATAAAAACAGAATCAGAACTGGACCCTGACCATCAAAATGACCAAACCAGTAAACGTACCTACTGCCTGTGAAATGGTTGCGTTTCCTAGGATACAGAAGCTTTAAAATCATTAATTAATGCCTTAAGTGTTTCATTACTATAATAAATTATAGGAATATTCCAGTTTAGAAGAACCAGCAGGGAGTCCATCTGGTAGCAAAGACCTTCATACAATAGAGCGATATTCGCCTCCACTGGATCCTGTCTCCAAGGCAACCAGTGAGAAAGGGTTAATGAAGGGGATAAATAAGCATTTGGACTGAAACGCGGCGTACGGTCACATGGCGCCTCTGAACGGAGCTGAGTGTTAGGGTTGGGTAAACTCCCGGGGAGATTAGACCCGTCTGAAAGCAGGACGGACCTCGTCTTCGTCTTCAATCACCGCCGTATAAAACGTAACAAGTGCCCTCTCACAGAGCTAATGAGAGCCGGGCCGCGACCCCCGACCCCCGCCGTGGTGAGGTTTGCCACACTCATGTGAAATTAAGAGCCGTTAACGAGGAGGTCACTGCTAATGAGGACCCTGGTCGGGTCGTCCAAAGAGGGCCGAGCCGGAGGAATGCGCTTTGGGGCAACTGGAGCCGCAAACTGCCCTCAGTCAGGGCAAAGTTCTGATACACCACACAATGCCCCTCATTTTTACCCCTTTTAACATCAATTATGACCTTTTTCATTAAAACAAGAACAAAGATGTCCCTTAGACTGAGAGCAGATATAAAATATTCTCTAAATGTTTTATTGATAATTTTATTGCTGTGAACCATGAATGGGCTAATTTGTTTTAAAAAGCAACTCTTGTCCAGCCTGTAGGGGGCGATGTTGTAGAGGCCAGAACATTTTGGTCTTTATCTCGTCAACTTTGAGCCCCACAAGCAACAGTTTATTTCTTGAAGCATAAAACATGATTAGAGTGAAACAGGTGGTTGTTAGAGCAGCTCTGTCATCTCAGCCGGTTCACCTCTATTCAATGTGACCTTAAAGTTCAATGTGACCTTAATGTTCAATGTGACCTTAAAGTTCAATGTGACCTTAAAGTTCAATGTGACCTTAATGTTCAGACAAACGATTTCTGTCAGTTTACATTAAATCAGAAAACATATAAATCCTGTTTCACACTAAAAACTGGTCAAAATCTTGGCTAAACTTTCAAAATGGAGGATTTAAAGTTCTACAGTAAATCATTTTACCTTAATGAGGCAGGTTGGTTATTTCTGATCAGGCAACACGAATCGCGTCTTGAAGAATTTTTATTTTATTTAGCGTATAATAAGAATATGTCTGGCACAAACGCAAAACAACAGCAATGACCTCAGAGCATCATGTTCAAACATCACGTTTTTTCATTTTTTTGGAGGACCTTAGCTGCATTTCCATTGCAAATGTGCCCAAAACTTCGTCAATATTCTATTAAGTTTGAAAAATCACAAATTTGCAATTCCAGTGTTTTCATAAAATAAGAAACCCAATTAAAATCACACAAGAATAAGTTTGTTGATGTGATAAGTCATCGAAAACCATGCAGCACCATCATCCTCCTCAGTGGCGCAAAAAGTGGGTATGCAGCGCATGCAACGCATAGGGGCGCAGCACCAGAGGGGGCGCCAAAACCCCGTCTGGAGGGTGCCGATTATGTATTCCCATACACTTCAGCGCGCCTTACGCTCCTTCACCTCACGCACATAATGAGGTAAATCTAGCGCGAGTTTCACCCTTAACGTATCCTCGCCTCGGGGGGGAGGCGATTTATGTCTTCGCATCCACCTGAATAATGTGCAGTTGCGCCACTGATCCTCCTTACACTTCCTGTTGGCTTCTTCATTGTCTCCTCCAGTAGTAACATCCAGTTGTTGATCACATGACTCATGTGATGCAGTTTTTAAATACAACTGAAATGCAAACATTTTTATCAAAAAAATAGATTTTTTTTTTTCAAAATTGGTGTGTTTCCATGAAGCAAATTTGTTTTCATAATTCAAATTTGTGCAATTATACGGTCAGTCCTGCAACAGAATATTACTACGGTCCACAACAGAGAATCCAGTGATACTCCGGTTTCTTGTTGATTCCGTTTTGTTTCTTGTTGATTCCGTTTTGTTTCTTGTTGATTCCGTTTTGTTTCATGTTGATTCTGTTTTGTTTCTTGTTGATTCTGTTTTGTTTCTTGTTGATTCTGTTTTGTTTCTTGTTGATTCCGTTTTGTTTCTTGTTGATTCCGTTTTGTTTATAAAATTCCGTTTCATGTTTTCTATGTTGCTGTGAGCCAGGCCTTGGTTGCCATGGTGACTGACAGGAAAATAGCTAAAAGATGGTCCTTAATTGTAGTTGAATTGTACATCCTGTTCACATCCAAGCAATTTTTACACATAACTAACCATAAGGTCTGTCAGGACTTTGACTAGACTCTGGATGTGTTCGTTATTTTTCATTTCAGTTTTATAAACTGAAACCTTTAGATTCTGCAGTCCGACTGGGTCACGGAGGTGTTTGTGTCCGGTTGCATAACCTCTGTTAGCTGAATAGTTCAGCCTGAACTCTGCATCATCTCAGGACAAGGTGAACCGTAATCACCAGAGGAGGATAATAGTGTTTTCGAGGCCGACGGTTCTGCAGAGCAGGAAAAAAAACAAACCCGACACGCTGCTGTTTTTCCTGTTGGTGGAACATTATGTTGCTGCTGGTCATTTCTGCCCAATTTCAAACCCGTTCTGTCCCATTTGGACCGGAGCTCTTCTTCTTTGTTTGGAAAATGACTTCATTTGTGTCAGAGAGTCCTCCAGCTAAGATGTGCTCTTCATATTTCAACAGTTTGGACACCCGGAGGGCTCCGTGTCTGAACTGCACAGGCGCCGATTGAATTCCAGCTGACACCTTTATTATTTGTCCTTCCTCGTCTTTATCTCCGCCTTTTCCTTCATTTCTTTACTGTCAGCGATAATAAAGGTGAAAATATTTAATTCAGCACAACCAAAAGTTTGAGCTCTTCTTCCAAAATGACTTATTCATCAGAATGTAAATCGTTTACAAATTTAAATGCAAATGGTGTAATTTTTATGTTCATTTTATAAAATGACTTTAAAGCCACTGATTTCTGTTTATTCTATGAAATTTAAATTAATTCTTTCTTATAATGATCTAAAACAAATCCATGATTAGTTATTTAGTTTTTATAAATTTTATTGTCAGAAAATATTGTCACACGGAGGTCGCCATGTTGGGTATGTGATGTATGCTAAGTGCTAAGGAGCTAACTCAATAATTTGTGTCCTTTTAATTGTACTACAGTTTGTTAAGCTTGAAGATGATGAGGGGAAATGAAAGGATGAAGAGGAGAGAGCTGGTGTTTCTGTTGCTGATGCTAGCTGGAAATGCCAACCGGAAATGAGAGTGTTAGCTGCAAAAGCTCCGGTTTCCAATTCAAGCTGTTTACGATTAGCATTGTGATCAAAACGTTTTCTCAAATATATCCTTAAAAAGACATGAAGATATTTCACTTTAAACATCCATTCATAATCTTTGAATTTGTTTAGATTTTGTGTTAGCAGAAGATCCTGCACCCATCTCCCTGCTGGAGGGCAAAAAGCTGCTTGTTGATGATGACTAGCATTGGCTTTAGCTCTTAATGCGCTAAATCTTAAACGTACGCCGGATGTATGAAAGAGAAAGAAATTCAGTTCTTTGCTACTAACTGTGAACACTACAACAACTAGATAACATAGTCAGGAAAAAGTTTTAATTAAGAAATAAAATACCAAGGAAGACGGAAGTAGCTCAGTTACGCTAGCTTGACTTTTACAACCGTAACATGTAGATGTGCTGTGGAATTCTGTTTCAATTCAACAAAAAAAATATAAAAAAGGCGACGCATACGCCAAATCTGACATATGATCAGTAAAGCAGGTGTTTAAATTATCTAATCAACCACCGCTGTGTTAGTCGGTTGCTATGGCAACGAGTCTGCGTAGCGTAGCCGACACAGTGAGCGGAAAAAAGTGATTTTGAGTTGTTTACCGGTTCTTCTGCGTTATTTTTCCTTTTGCTGTTGCGAACTGCGATAAATTAATAATACCAACATCTGCAGGACTTCGGTCAGTTATACTTTAAACACATATTTGTGTATTTTAACTGTTCATGTCATACAGTCTGTTCAGAATAAGACAGAATAGTCATAAAGGGTTTTGCAGAGTTTAAACACTTATCCAGGGTGTAAAGTAACACAAAAACCAGATGGACTAATCAGGAGAAACGTGGGCCAGCTGAGGGAAGAGAGCAGGAACTGCAGGTTGGATCCTCAGATTTAGACGCCGTTAGTTTGACTCAACCAACAAAATTTGCTTCTGATTGTCCAAACTGAGGTCATGTTGGACTGCTTCCTACTGCTGGAGGGATTTTTAAAGCAAACAGTGACGTATTTATTAGTGTAATGGAACAAAGAAAACGAAGCAAAGTCGAGAAGTCGAAGCAAACGGGGAAAAGGGAAGAAGGATGAGGAGGAGACGAGTGACAGGCAGGAGAATCAAAAAGTTGTGCAGGTCAAGGAGGCCACAGCTGAAGCTACAGATGCTCTTCAGTCAGAGGATCCTGACGATGACCTCGGCTCTGAAAGGGGAGGTGATTCATCACGCAGACCATAAATCAACAAGTCTGACCTTCCCTGCACTCGGCTCACACCCCCAACTGTTTATCCTGCCACCTCCGCTATCCATTATGCGGCACAATGGACAGCCGATAGCTGGAGATGCACCGGTCAGAGAGAAAACCGAGATAAATCGCCTGCAAAAGTTCACAAGCTAACTTATTTAGGAACAAAAGTAAAATGCTGTGTTCATTAACGTTGGATTTTTTTAACGTAAAAATTACCATTTGGTACATTTTGAGTTGAGAAAAGTAAATAAAAATCAATGTTTTTTGACTTTATGAAATAAATTTTATGTTATATGCTCAGAACTGCCTGATTACACAACAACACAACCAGTTGAAAACGATCAATGTTGATGTTTGGAAGTAAAAAAAAAAAAAAAGAGAGAAAATATGCAACCTCCAATATTACAGAAGTACAATATTTAGCAGAAGCTAAATAACGTATTTTATAAATACCAAAACTTAAATCTATGAACCAATATGGTATTTAGCAGAAGTTAACGCTAAAGCGCTACATCAGTGCATCATTTAACGGAAGCTAATGCTAAGCGCTACACCAAACCTGTGTTTAGCAGAAGCTAATACTAAGCGCTACACCAAACCTGTGTTTAGCAGAAGCTAATGCTAAAGCTCTATACCAATATGGTATTTAGCAGAAGTTAAATGTCTGTATTAATGTGGTATTTAGTGGAAGCTAACCCTAAAGCGCTACATTGAACCATGTTGATAACCACCATACTACTGATACAACACACCAGATTGTATGATTTGCATTTCAGGAAGTGATTGTTTCTGCTATAGTTGTTGATCTTTGCTGTTTCTGTTGATGATTTTGCCTCAGAAAATAAGTTCACAAATTTGAATTTTTCTGGAAGAACCAGTTTATGTAAAGCTAAATGTGCCAAAGGTTTTCAAAGTTAACAAAAGCGTAAAATTAGCTTTGCTGTTAGCGCAGTGGTGGACTGTAATGTCTCCTCATTACTTTTCTTTCTCTCTCCGGTTGAAACGATTTTCATCCGTCTTCACTCCATCTCTTTATTAAACATTTTCCTCTGAAGTGTCGTGTTTTTGTGCCGTTTCACTTTTTAAAACAGAACAAAACATGGAGAGCAGAGCAGATTAGCATGGTGTATGCTAGTCCTGCTAATTTCCAGATTAAATCTCTATTTAATAAGGCTCCACATCTTAATTAAGCTAAATTGAGTTGATTTTAATTTGTGTGATTAGATGCTCTTTGTGAATAACACCTGGTGCAGATCTGGAGAGAAACTCAAGGTTTTTTGTTGAATTAATAATAATTTGTGTTTATTTAAAATGATAAAAATATGAATTAATTTAAATTAATTTGCCCATGACTATTTTCTGTGAACTAGTTCATAATATGGGTGGAATTATTTTTAAAAAATAAATAATTTTATGCTTATTGCAGTAACATTATCCCAAGAAGACACGTTTAAAAATGTTTTAAAAATATTCAAATATGCCTTTATTTACTAAGTAAAAAATGAAACAAAAAAATATTTTTTATTCCTTTTTTAACATCCTTTTGTTCCTTTATTTCCCTTTATTCTCCCAAATATATCAGATATATATTTTTTATTTTCAGAGTCACAACTGTTAGTATCGTTGATAATTCCTATTAAACCAATGTGTTTGAATAATTTTGTAATTTCCATTTTACGTTTATTGATTTATTAGAGGGTTTGGGGATATATTTTAATCATTAATATGATGTATAAGGCTATTTATCTTCTTTATACAGGACCAGTTTTGTTTAGATAATTTCTATTCCCTTTATAAATGAAATAATTATTTAAAAACTGCATTTTGTATCCATTCATGTTGCCTTTTTCCTGTTGTCTGGAACATTTATTACAGTAGAAATCTCTGCGAGGGGAAAGACTTTTTCACGGCTCTCTAATGGAGAAACAGTAAGAAATAAAACATCCGTCTTGTTTTCTTCTCCAATATGACAATTTTCCAAACAGCAATAAAAGAAATAAAATGACCGTCTAGGTTTAAGTTCCCAGGTGAAACAGAGACTGTAATAAAGACAAATCAGTGGAAACAGACGCGTTCAGCTCTGTGATGAATCAGTTAATACTTCTCTGCTGCTCGCCTCGTCTTTCTAACAAATACATTTCATCTTTTTTATTCAGCATTGTTTGGCATTTCCTTTCAGTATATTTTTATTTTTCATCACACATGATGTGGGCACAATTATGCTAATGCGCTAACAACAGAGCTAATTGTTTTGGTTTTTGTTCATTTTGACAACATTTAGCTGACTTAGCTTCCCCTAAATTAATTTAATTTGTAATTTCAGTTGATTAAGTTGATGTGCGTTGACGTTTTGGTTAGAACAACCAACCAAAGTCAGGAAGATCTTAGTGCTGTCAATCATGTTTGTGTTACACGCTACTCCATTAGATGGAAGTACGTTTTGCTAAATGCCATTAGAGCCTTTAGCAAAACGTACATGAGGGTGATTGACAGCGCTAAGCCCCTCCTCCTGGCTGATTGGTTGTTTTTGATGGAAATGGTTCCTTCAGACGACAAAACTCAGGGATGAGAAGAAAATCTATGTTTTTACAGATTATCTGTCTCACAAACTGTCACAACATAATGATAGTTTTAACAAAGATATAAAAATCATATATTTTTATAAAAGTTACATTCTGCAGCTTTAAGCTCTGTGATCGGGGTTTGTTCTGGAGATGTCTGAGACCTGGAGGGCCTCCAGGTGAGCTGGGGGAGATGAAGCTGTGGACCGGGAGCGCCGGCGCCTCGGCCTCCTCCTCTGATACGGATCACCTCGGGTTCAATCAGCGGAGCAGCTTGAGGCGAAACGAGATCGATACTTTTCATTTTTAACGCAGAGGAGGAATCGACCGTCTGGGAGAGCGAGGCCTCTTCGGCCGCCTTCTGCTCCATGACGGGAGGCGAATTATTTTAATCAGCGTCATCTTTCATCTGCTCCCCTCTTCTCATCTGTCAGCCACACGCAGGGTGGAGGAGAAGGTGGCCGTTCAGAACGCCTGAAGATAAATAAATAACATCTGATTGATTCATGTCTGAACCAGATGTTAGTTTTTACATCTTTTGTTTCTTTAAAGCAGGATAACAATAGGATGACATGCTAATGTCTGTTTGTGGAAGTGACTGAAAAAGCTAGGACACCCCACACATTATATTTGGAAGTGCTGGGCTAACTAAAAAGCTAACTTCACTAACACTAAAGCACTGATAAAAATATTAGTTCCACTAATGCTAATGTACTAAACCAACACTGTATTAACAGAAGCTAATGCTAAAGGGCTAACATGGGATTTAGCAGAAGCTAATGCTAAAGTGCTCCACTAACAAAGTTTTCATCGTAAGCTAATGCTAAAGGGCTACACTAACATGATATTTAGCAAAAGCTAATGCTAAAGTGCAACTCCAACAAGGTATTTATTGCAAGCTAATGCAAGCTAATGCAAGCTATAATGCTACACCAACAAGGTATTTAGCAGAAGTTAATGCTAACACGCTATACCAATATGGCATTTTTGCAAGCTAATTCCAAACGTTATACTAACACAGTATTTAGTAGAAGCTAAAGCTAAAATGCTAACTTCTCTTAGTTAAAAAGCATTTTCTTTGTTTTTCTTTAGTTTAATGTGTAAAACATGTTTTGATGTTGAAGGACTTCCTGAAAACAAAAACTTCTTGACCATGAAGGTCTGGGATCCGAACCGCCATCAGCTGCGACATGAATCTGTAAACATCATCAGAATCAGGAGATGTGATGAATCATCATGAGAAACACTCTGGTGTTCATGACTCCATGAACATATGGAAAACACAACGCCGCATCGTTTCTGTTGCCATTATGAACCATGATGAGGTTCACAGCAGCTGCTTGTCAGCAGGGAGACACCAAGTGTCATTTTATTCATCGACCCAAACGGCAGAGAGAGGAGAAGAAGAAGAGAAGAAGAGAAGAAGAGCAACGAAAAGCCGACCAGGTCTGGACCAAATGACCCAAACAATGCAGAGCAGGTGGAGCTGGGGGTCAAAGGTCATACAACTATACTTCTAGTCATTTCTGTTTAACCATCCATCCATCCATCCATCCATCCATCCATCCATCCATCCATCCATCCATCCATCCATCCATCCATCCATCCATCCATCCATCCATCCACAGTGATTTCTATGAATTGTGTCATCATGTTTGTTTGTTTACATAAATAAATCTTACAAACCAACATCTTGATATTTTCATGACGTTTCTGTATTTCAGTGAAACATAAATCCCTCTTCCTGATAAATCATGGCTGCCTGAAACGTCTCCTCCATTTTCTCTAATATTCCTGTTAATGGTTCATTCTGGGTCGTTTCCAGTTGAGTTCCTTTCTGTGAAACTTGTTTTTTTTTCCTTTGACATGGTTACAATAACCAGGCTCCTTATTGCTGCTAAATGCTGATTACCTTGAGTTATCGCTGCCACCTCCCTCTGAGCCCCTCAGTAAATCACTCTGACTGCGTCCACAGCAGACAGGAATTTAGTCCCACTGACTGTCCTTCCTTCATCACCTTCTACTGAGTAGCTTGTAATGAAAACTGTGTTGGTGGCCTTGATGCTTTTAAAAACTTCTAATAAACAGTTTTATCTGTCAAAATGAGCTCATTACTTTAGTGTGATGTCTCTCTTTGGGTTTTGGAGTATGACTGTCTGCTGAGCCAGCAGGGATCTGGCAGCTGTGATGACCCTTATGAATCAGTCAACCTTGAATTTCTAAATTGGATTCACATTTTACAACATCCTGAGGGACTCGAAGGCTGCATCATTACTACCAGCTCTGCTTAGTTGGCTTTAGTCAAACTGTTTGCATAGAAAGTTCAAAAAGGAAAACTGACAACCTGGGGTTTATTTCACACCAGATAATCTGGTAGATTTGGTTCAATTGCAACATTTGTTATATTTTCAGCTGCTGCAGTTCTCTTTCACACTGCACCGAGTCAAACCAACAAACTATTTGGAAAACCTGTTCCCCTCCTCGCCTGTGGGGGCGCTGTACCAAGAACCACTCAGGGAAACTGTACAAAAACCTCTAAAGAAGACACTGAGTGCAACCTTCTTCTTCATGAAATGTAAGCAAAAATGGAGTGGAAACGAGACCCGGGGTGGATTCACACAGCCCTGTTAGGTCCGCTTTAATCCAACTCCAGTTTGTTTTTATAGAAGGTCCGATTCGTTTGTGGAGGTTTGAATTCATCGAACCAAAACAGCGAACTTTGGTCCACCTGCAGGCCTAATCCAGGGAAAATAAATGATGTTGCTGGATTGGCAGCTTTGCAAATGCCAGCCAATAGCCTGTCAAGTAGCTTTGTGCTTTGATATTCTAGCTTCCCAAGCTTAAGATTCATTCACACCAGCTCTGTTTGGTCCACTTCAATCAAATTCTGGTTCATTTGTCTAGAAAGTCCGGTTCGTTTGAGGAAGTGTGAATGTGCAATCAAACTTACAAACCTTCGTCTGGGCTCGATTGAAGTGAATTCTGGTGCAGTTTGAATGCATATGTGAACACGAAGTGGACCAGAGACTGCCCCAAAAGCAGGAAGTGGACTACAGCAGAGGGAATTGTGGGTAAATACAACCAAAACTAACACGAGAGTCTAGCACTAACAAGAAGAAATGACTCGTGTTTTGTTTTACCAAGAAAAAAGTGAAATCATACCACCGCTAAAATCTGATGCTACTCCATTTTTGTTTAAATTTCCTGAGGAAAGAAGTTTCACTGAGCTTCTTCTTCTGAGGTGTTCTTGTTGGTTCTTGGTGCAGCGCCCCCACAGGCAAGGAGGGGAACAGGTTTGCTTGGTTAGACTCAGAGTAGTGTGAAACAGAACCACAGCAGCTGAAAATGTAGAAAATATTGCATCTATGGTCTATCAGTGATAAAAACAACCTGAGTCCCTCTAACACCAACACTGCAGTGAATTAACCGTCGTATTCAGACATGTTTAAGTTGCTCCAAAGATCTCAGGAAGTCGTGTTTATCTTTGGCTCTATGTTCGGGCTTGTTGGCAGCTCCATCAGTGCCGGGCTAAAACAACCCGACGTCGTTCTGTTCCTGATTCGTTTTCAGATTCCCATCAGCTTGGATCCCGTTGTTTCACAGTCGGCTGCTTTATGTTTTTAAGCAGACACCAGAAAGACGCCCTCAGGAGTTTCTGCTGTTTGCTGAGACTTCCTCCTTCCTATAAATCTTTTATGTCTCACTGATTTTTATGTTTATGTACTGATTGGATACGGAGGGACTTTAATGGGGGAGTTTTATTTTATTTTATGGTACGCGCAGCGTGGTGGGAGTGAAAGAATGTGGTTGTGTTTATTCTAAATTCATCCCCCTCCATAGTTATTAGCAGATCTAATAAAGATGTGAACAAACATCTTGAAATTTGCCAATAAGACACTTTTCCCTGTAACAGTAACCACTGGAGATTTCTGTACCTCCTTACTGTATGTGACGCCATCTTGGCTTCTCATCCAAACTCGCTTATTTTAAAGGTTTTCTTGACTATAAATATGGGTAAAGTTAAGTAAGAAGCTATTTTCCTGTTGCTAATTTGTACTGCCTATAGATTATAGAGTTTATAGACTCTAGGACCAACTGTTTTCATCGGACGCAGCCGTCTTCTGTTTGACCTTTGACTCCAAGACATTTACCGTTTGCTTCCTCTGTTTTCAGTCAGGTTACTCTGACCAGAAGCAGAGTCATCTGTAAACCAGAAACAGGCAGAAATGTTTGGCAGCTAGTACCAAAAACATTTAAGTACTTTTTTTTGTTTTGTTTTTCTTTTTGCTCTATTTTTATTTTACTTATTTTTGACAACTGAGCCAAACTGCAGGGAGTGACATTGACGATAAAACCATAAAATTACCAGAATTAACAGAGGCAGTTAAGATGTCACAATATTGATTTAAAATGGGGGTAAAATTAGTTATATTGGTGCTAAAATCTTCCTATATTGCTGGGTTGCACGTTTATTAGCCAGGATTAATTAGCGTGTTGCTAACTTTTAAGTTTGCTAGTTAGCTGTCCAGGGTAGTAGCTTTTCAGGAAGCTAGTAAGCTAGCTAAGTTTTCATCAACACATTGGATATGTTGCTGAATTGCTGTAAGAAGCTGTAATTAGCTAGCTAGTTTACTTTTAAGATATTTAGCAAGTGAGGATCATAGTTATTACTAGCTACAATTGTCTGCTAGCTGCTAAGCTAGCACAGTTCTTTGCAGGCTAACTGTCCTGACAGTTTATCTGTTTTCTCTTTTATTACTTTCTTATCTATTCACATTTTTGTAGCTCCAAGCCCAGAGTTAATTTTTATATTCTATCCTTAAAACTTTGTATTTATTCGTGTTTAAGCTGATTGTGATTGTCGTGCAGATTTTTTTTTTCAGAAAAACATTAAATAAAATCAAGAGTTATGATGTAAAAATACGAAATGTGTTATTTCTTAGGAAACTCTGTAGCAGTTTGTCTTATTCTCCTTTGTCTGTCAGACTTTTTTTCAAAAGTAATGCTTTATAAAGTGATAAAGGACAAAAATTAGCTTTGCCCCAGTTTGTAATGAGAGAAAAACAAATGTAAATGCTCCATATTAAGCCCAATTAACTGAACCATTAACTATTATGTCTGTTCATTTTGCTATAAACAACATTCAACAAAGAATCGAGCGGAAACACTCGAGGTGTACGTTGTTCCATCTTTATGACTCACTCCATGAATGAATTAGCATCTAAACTGCAGGGATTTTACAGCCTTTCCCTCAGTGAGTCCAGGTTCTGCCGCTCTGCTGGGCTGGCATCGATTCCTGTGATCCATCATCAGAGTTACCTCCGCCTCACGCTTCTCCACAGGCTGTCGCTAATTAGGAGAAGCACAGAGACGTGACGTAGCTCCGGTGTTATAAAGTAACATCCAGACACCCAACGTGAAGCAGAAACGCTTCGGGTTTAATTCACTGCTTAAAAAATAAAGTTCTCAGAAAATCTCAGGTTTTCTTTATGTTTATGCTGAAATGTTAATCAGCTGTGCGACTTTGTCTGGATCGGCCCCACCGGACGGTTCTGGGAACTAATTTTTCATAATCTTTGAGGTTTCCAGTTGAAGTATAAGGACCTCTTCCTGAAATATTTGGTAAATTTCAAACATGTTCTCTGTTTTGGTGTCCAAATAAGTGGAAGTTGGACTTATTTTTATCTGACCTTTACTTCATTGACGTGAGATGTGTCGTAATCCTGCAGCAGAAGAAGACAGAGGCGTTAAATCCAGACATAAACAAAGGCTAACAATTAAAATTATTGTAAACCAACAACAAGACGTTTCACTGACCTGATGAGAAATGGCTCGTGTGTTTTTATCACACAAAAGAGAAATCCCAGAAAAGCAAAAATTTGATGCTACTCCATTTTTATTTACATGTCATGAAGAAGGACTTTGTTGTTTCCATGTTGTTTCCTTCAGAGGATTTTGGTGCAGCGCCCCCACAGGCGAGGAGGGGAAATGAAAATGAAACAAATATTTACATTTTGGGGCCAACATTAGATTTTACTTTTATATTAGAAGATTTTTTTATGTAATTGCTTTGGTAAAAACCCCAAACTTTGGTGATTATTATTGGTTTCTAAAAGCAATAAAAAGGATAAAACATTCAAGATGATCAATATGTTGTTTAGAAACTGTATTACCAACAATTTTTCAGATAATTTTGTTAATTTTTCAGTTCATATTGAAGATGGGAACTGATTTTCACCCCGGCCCGTTCCAACATATCTCACATTTCAGTGTCAGCAGCCTTCAGTCTCAGTGATTCTAAGCAGCGCCGGCTCCGCGGGTCACGGACTTTACTTACCTACACGTCACTGTGAAAACATGGACGCCGTGCAGAACCCCCATTAAAGACCCCAAGGTGTGCTTCAAGGTGTGTTTCTCCACATTTACTCAGGCTCAGGTTTTTCTGTGACTTTGTGTATTTGTCTTCTCTGAGGTCACGTATACAAAGGAGCTGAACTGGTTGCCACACACAGACCCAGAGCAGATCGAACGGGGAAACGTCGGACCTCCCACGTCTCTCCAAGAGAGCCGACCTGTCATCATGCGTCTTCCTCACACCCCGACTCCTATTTCACCATCATTTGTGTGTTTTTCAACACTTTTTCAAATCTTTTTATTACTCCTTCTTCTGAAGCTGAGCGTCCGGAAGCTGTTTGGAGGAATACATACGGCTCCTCTGGGAGAAACCTTAACATTTCCTCTTGTGTGAGAACAGGATTTGTGCGAGAAAAAGGGAAATCGGCGGCTCTTCGGTTGGTTTCTGATGCATCGTTTATTTCAATAACACCGGCCTACATGTGCGCTTCTTTCTGGAAGCCAGCAGAGCGGAGCTTTTAGTCTGTTAAGTGACTGTAACCGCCTCCAGCTGGGCTGCAGAGAGCCGAACAGTCGCACAGCGGATGGAGAAGTGGAGGGAAAATGATAAATGCTCCTTCAAATCAGAAACAGGCAGAAAAAAAAAACACTTTTTCAAAGCAATATCTTCCAGTACATGTGTACAGACACACTCTGTAGAAAAGGCCTAAAGGGAAGGGAAAATCATGGCAAATATTGATGGAAAGTTGAGTGGAAGGAAAAAAATTGGTAGAAAAAAGTGAAAAAGAAAGCAAGAGAGGATTGTGAATCAAAGCCTAAGATTTTTTTAGGCTTTTAATTTATTTATTTTTTTCAGTTATCCAAATAAGTTTATGCTAATAAGTTGCATAAAAATGAAAAGTTGAGTGGAAGGAAAAACTGTTGACTGCAGTTCTGTTTCATAAATTCTTTAGTATTTGTATTTTTTTCCTGATTTTTCTGGGGAAAATGAATTATTAATCAATTATTTGGAATTGGAAATTAACCAAAGCAAAAAATCATAAAGAGTTTATTATTCATATATTTTATGATATATTTATTTAATTTTGGCCCTTTTGGCCTTCCATACACCTCAGGTTTCAGATAACTATGATTCTGAAAATCATTTTATGACCCTCAATTTCATACCTCACGACCCTCTCAGGGTCCATGCCCCCCATGTTGGGAAGCCCTGATTTGAACATTTCCCTCTAACCAAACAGCGGCGCTGAAACATCAGATCAGGTCGAATTAATCAATTTTTGTGGACTCGACCCACCTCTGTGATAAGTAAACTCAAAGTAAATCATACTCTAAGTGTGTGTGTGTGTGTGTGTGTGCGTGTGTGTGTGTGTGTGTGTGAGACACAGGCTGCTGTGTTTTGTTCTGGCAGACTGTAATTGATAACGACTCCATTGTCTCGGGCAACACAGTCGTCTGAGAGGCGTAAATGAAGCAGGACAGGCGCGTTGGCCGGGAGATGAGGTGATTATCGCTCATGGATTAGTCCTGCCTGCCTGGGTGAGGTGGAGCAGCGCCGTCAGGCTGCCTGCTGCGCTGCGTGTGTCTGATGAGTCTTACATGTAGCAACACATAGATGAACCCGGTGATCCCAGCTTGCTGAGGATTTCCAAGCAGGTGTTTGTCACTCAGGTGCTGCAGCTGCTGCATTTCGCTCTGCGGCTTTTCCACGTGTTCATTGTTTGTCATCATTTTCAAAGTCATGAGCTTCCACTCTATAAAAAAAACAAACCTGGAGTGTTGCTTTGATTCTTCCATGCATGTTTGAGAAATTCTTGAATCTCCATGGCAACCATTCAGCTGTGCAAAATGCCTGGATGGACGTAGCCCCGCCTTCAATGACGAATCTCCTCCTCTGAGCTGCAGTCCCCAAACTTCAGAGCTGAAGGGTTGTTGGATTCATCAGACCAGAGAACATTTGTCCTCTTCAATAAAGGAAGGAATTAGTGATTGATTTTCCCACCTGAGCTGTTAATCTCTGCAGCTTCTCCAGAGTTATCATGGGTTTCTTGCATACTCCTAGGATAAATGATAATCATAATTTTAGAACAGTAAAACAGTTGTAGTTTCTATATTAAGTTAAAAATTTGTGAAAACTTATATAAAATAAATTCAAATCTACCTGAATCTGTTGTAAATTTTTATTAATAATTTGCAGGGTTTAAAATCGTAAAGTTGTAATCATAACCATTAGTTCAGCTAACATGAAAGCACAACATCAGCATTTAACAGGAGCTAATGCTAAAGCGCTACACTAAGACAGTATTTAGTAAAAGTTAGTTTTAAACAAATTCAATTCAAACATATTTTATTGAAATGTTGTTGTAGCTCATTAATTCAGATATATAGTGATGTCTGTTGGCAGGAAAGATCTCTTGTAGCAGTCTGTATTTCAGTGAACTTGAAAAAGCCTCTGACTGAAGATGCTCTGCCTTCCCAGTGCCTTATTTCAGTGTCATGAAATAAGAATATTGAGTGGGAGCTAAAGCTAAATTACTGACATGGTATTTAGCAAAAACTAATTCTAAAGTGTGACATCAATACGGTGTTTAGCAGAAGCTAATGCTAAAGACAGAAGAACATCCTATTCCATTCAGGCTGATGTATCTATTTTCATAACAGATACAGGAAAATTAGCCTCTCCTCTGAAAATGTTCATATCTACATTCAAAGCAATAATTGACGATATTAAAAGCAACTAAAACGATTCAAGTGATGCATATTTTGTTAGCAGAGGATGCTAATGTCCATGTAGCAGAAGAACTTGCTGGGTTGCAGCCGTCCTGTTGCATTTCCCATCTGCTTTACTGCTGTGCAACAGAAGCTGAGAAAGCATCAGTTTCGAAACAAATCTTTAGAAACGTGGCGTCGGCTGGAGGCGGCAGATGGAGGGGGGAGGCTGACGCAGGTTGGATGGAGTTCAGCAGAATCTCTTTAGGTGGAAGAAACCAGGCTGTTGCTGCTCTGGGTCACAGACAAGCTGCTGCTTAAAGAAAATATCCACCGGTGTTTTGTTCCTTCACTGATAATAAAATCCTCTCCTGGTTCCCCACCAGTCCAGGTTCCTCCATATGGAGACAACGAGATTCACTGGATTCTGCCGAAACTCTGAGAAATCACTTTACGACTTTTCATCTGTCCTTATGATCAGGATGTGCTGCTTCACTCCTGCTAGCTTCATAAAAAGCAACATAGCTAAATATTTAGCTTGTTAAATATTTACTATTTACTAAGCTAGCTGGATCAGTTTGTAAACTAAATAATTTGGTCAGATCTAAATATTTACCTTGCTAATTTAATTAGCTACTAACTGAACCAAGTTTGTAGCTAAATATTAAGCTTGATGCTAAATATTTAGCAATAAAACTAAATATTTAGTTTACACTAAACAAAAATATTTAATTTAGTTTATTTTACTATTTACTAAGCTAGAGCTAGCAAGTTTAGTTTTCAGACTATATAATTAGTTCAGATTTAAATATTGAGTTTCTGACTTGGTATTTAGCTACTAACTAAACTGTTGGATCAAAATATTTAGCTCCAAACTATATTTTTTTTAGCTTATTTACGATTTAGTAAAACAGCAAGTTTAGTTTTTATGGTAAATATTTAGTTCTGAACTAAATGTTTGGCCTGCTAACTTAATATTTAGCTGTTAGCATCTAGTTTGAAGATAAATATTGAATGCAAAGCTAAATGTTTCACTCTAAACTAAATATTCAGTTTTCTATTTCACTATTAATCTAATTTATAAAGATTTAGTTTAGAGTAAAAATGTTGTTTGCTAACTATTTAATTTGCTAACTGCATGTGATTTTTGATTGGCTTTGACTTCTGACTCCCTGATGTTGAAATCCGCAAAAAAGTTTATATTTTATTGTTTTTAATGCTGTGAAGATATTTTTTCATGAACTACTTGAAAGGTAGAGAAAACAGTATAAAGTTTTTGACACATTTTTTAAGTGTTTTACATGAGAAACTGCATTTATGGCGTTAAACATTTTGTGTGTTTCTTAAAGAAAAGAGCCTTATTTATTAAATCTGGCATTTTTAGGGATAGAAAACATATCCCTATATGAGTGGAGGACTGAAACTAATGATGCAATTTATTTTAAAAAATAGAGAAAACGTCAGGAAAGAAGACAACAACTTCTGTAAAACTGCATTTCAGGGATTCAAAAAACAAAAACAAAAAAATTTTCATGCAAGGTGAGGATTGTAGTTAGTCATGACATTCATAAAATTAAAATAAATATATATGTAGAAGAAAATAGGTTCTTTTAAAAAGTTTTTTTTAATGGATTCCCAAGAAATGTTCAGTTTAAGAAGCCTTTCCTACTTTGACCACAGTGGGGCGCTGTGGGTCAGAAGCCATCACTTTAACATGAGTTTTTATGCAGAAATCCAAATAAAATCAAGTTTAAATCACCATAAAAGTAAATAGATCTTTTATGATGCATCTGGAGCGGAGTTGTTTTTATCCACTCAGGGTTTTATTGAGTTTTGACCAAACGGATCGAACCGCCAGATGAAGGTGAATCATAATGAAGCGATGCTGTGGCAGGAAGCGGCCGGGATCAGTGAGCAGGTCTGGGAATGCTGCAGGCAGAGCAGCATGTTGCTTTAGTAAGTCAAGCTGCTGCCATTCAAACACCCCAAAGCCAATGAGGAGCAGCGCAGCCCGAAGCTCCACGCTGTAAGAAATGTCTGCAACAAACAGCAGAGGAATCACAGCCAGGCTGTCTGAGGCGAAGGGGCGGACCGAGCAGAACGGCGCCCTGGGCAACCACCCCAATCTCAAACTATGATTTAATCAATAACCCAGTTCAGTTATTTAAACTAGAGATTATAGTTTATTGATAACAGGAATAATTTCTATCTGATTTAATGTGAGAAAATGTTTTTTTTCCCAGTGTGTGTCTGGTTATATTTTTATTTTCATTCTGGTGTTCCAGCGGTTGATTTTTATGGAGTACCAACAGGGACATAATTAAATAAATAGATAATTAAACAAATGCTTTGATAATTTATTTATTAGAAAATTAATTGACTAAATGTTATTTAAACATTAAAAAGCAAACTTTTAATCGCTGATGAAGATAATTGATTTAATTTATATTTAATTATTTCATTGTTTGTGGTCCTGTAACATTAACGATTTTATCAATCAAATTAGCCCATCAAAGACAAGAGGTGGGGGAAACGCTGATCTGTTACTCCACCAGTTTAATCTGACTCTTTAAAAAAAAAAACATGGCCGCTGTTGTGGTGGAGGATTTTCATGGGTGATTTGATTTGTGAAATAATTAAACACAATGTTTATTTGTGTTTAATTATCTGCATTGGCTGTTGCAAGCTTATCACGGTAATCATGGTACATCTAATCAATGATCTATTTATTTGTTTAATTTTATTCCCTTTGGCCCTCCATAGAATCAACCACTGGGACAAAAGAGGGAACATAAAAATAACCAGACACAGACACACAATGTTATTCAATGTAGCTTCTGATTTGAGCTAATGTAACAACAAAGTTAGCATTTTAATGATTTTATAAGATATGTAATAAATTCACTGTCTATTAAAAATGTATTTATTTAATGATACATAAAGCATTTAGTGCTGCTACATGTATTTTAATGAATTCATAATATATTGAATAATTACCTGACAGACATCTACTTATTTAATGATACATTTAATGGACATATTTATATAATTTTGTCCCTTCTGACCTTCCATATGTTCCTTTAATGTTTGTCCAGATTTCAGCAGGAAAACTGCTGTTATATATGCTTTACATATTTGTTGATATATGCAATAAATTCTATCAAATATTTACATATTTTTTGAAAGTTTAATTTATTTAATTTTGTCTTTTCTGACCTTTCATAGTTTCCTTCAATTTTTGTCCTGATGTCAGCAGGAAACTTGCTGATATATTTGTTTTAAAGATTTGATGATATATGTATTTAATGATACTAATTTAATGCATCTGTTTATATAATTTTGTCCTTTCTGACCTTCCATATACCCCTTCGACATTTTTCCAGATTTCTGCAGAAAGCTGCTGCTGTAGAGGAATCAGATGGACGGATTTGTTCTCAGTTGCAGTGGAAAATGAGGCTGAAGACCCAACAGGAGAACATTTCTTCCAGCGTGCGGCGGCTGGTGCGGTAGGAGGGAGTCTGGGGGAGAGAGAGGGAGCGAGGGAGCGAGGAGGGGGTTGGTCCGGGAGAGAGCATGGCAGCGGCAGCCACAGCGCTGCTGACTTGGTTCTCCTTCACTTAGACCCGAAAGCACTGCGTCCTGTGCGCTCCTGGCGCAGACCCCGTGCGTCATTCTGTTGTTTTCTTTCCGCCTCGCTTCACTCTTTTTGCGTCAAGAAGCCGGGACCAGGAGCGGCTGAGAGTTCAGCCCGGATCCGGAGAAAGCCGACCCTCCTCGGCCGCCCTGAAGCCTCCGGACCGGAGCAGCGGCGCTCCATGTGCGCCTCGTCGGTCCGACAGCTGAACTCGGAGTTACGCCGAACGGAACCGACTCGAGATCCGCTGATTTAACAGAAAGCAAGCAGATACACGCAGAGGGAGGCTAAGTTAACGCTCCGCAGCAGAACCAGAACCAGAACCAGAACCGGACCTCAGCCCAGCGCAGACATGCCGCAGGTGGAAATGATCCTGTTCCTCATCCTCATTATTGGGATGTGCGTGTTCGGCCAGGACCCGGCGTCCAAGGTGGTGTCGGACCGCTACGCTGTCTTCTGGAACCGGACCAACCCAAAGTAAGTGTCCCGAACCGAACCGGGAGTCCCCGGCGCGGCGCTCAACTTTCACTAAAGGGCCATTTCACCGCGTTTTAAGGGACTCTGCAGGAACTTTGATCCGCTCCAGTTCGGGATCTGGATCCGTTTGACCGACCGAACCGGGACCGGATCATTCTGCACTGATTACAGATTCTGAAAAACACATTTTACATTTTATGGAACCTTTATTTTAGTTGTGAAAACACTAAAAATTTAGCATTTTCAGCGCTGCTCATGCATTGATTTTCAAACCTGGACTGAATTGTTTCCATTTTTCTTAAAGCTCTTTTAAAAAACTGATTTATTTTTTTATTTCCAAGGAGAAATCACCAAAAAATGACACAATTTAATGGTTTAGATTGAGAATAGCTGAAGAAATCAACATACTCACTGGTCAAACACATAAAGTGTAATTCAGTACTTTTAGTACCTAATTAGAGACAAACTCTTTACAACACATGCAGAAATTGAGGAAAGTTTCGTTTTTATTGCATTAAAACCACTTTGGATTGAAGCAATTGTCAAAATTGGACCAATTTATTCTGCACTCAAGTCAGGTTCTATAAAATCCAGTTTACGATCCGTGAAAAAGTGTTTCCAATGCTTTCAGACGCGAAGCATTAAACTCATTTCTGCAGAGACGCACCGATCAGATTTCCAGCAGGACCGATTTTTACACGACTTTAACTCAGAAAACAAAGAAATGAGCTGAAGTTTCTCTGATTGAGGCAGGAATCAGATGGAAAAGGAAGAATGCAAAACATTTAGTATAATTTTTTAATCAAACATGACTTCAGTAGGTTGTTGTGTTTATATACAGAAAATGATGATATCTTTTAATTTAATTTAATTTACTGACTGTTTTTAATCTCCGTCTGATTGGCTCATCTCCACTTTGCAGTAAATTTATCCAAATTTCATCGATAATGTTGCATAAATACAGAAAGAAACAAAACTTCAAGGTTTTTCAGATTCTTACCGATAAAATAAAACTTTTCCAGATCAGAAACTCTTTAGGAAACATTTGTAGGCGTCTTAGAATCATTTAGATTTTCAATTTGGACCCTAAAACGCGTAAAAATATCATAAACTAAAACCTGTAATATGACTCAACCATTAAAGTTTTAAGATTTAACCTCAATATGAAGTTTAATAAAGCAAAATAATTATTGAAATCCAACATTTTGTGGATTTTATTTTGTTATCTCTAATTTGTGTGAAACAATTCAAAGCAGGTTTGACTGAATATCAGCTGGTTCTAGATTTTAATTCATATATATTTACCTTTTTTGTCATAAAATAAACACTTAAAACGGAGCATAAATGGTTTTTAATATGGAATAAATAAGTCCAGGTTCGGCCAGTTTAAGTGTTTATATTCAGTTCAGATCATGTTGGACCCAATCTGAGGCGGTTCTGCTGCAAAATGTTCATATTATTTTCATTTTACTCCTAAAATAAACGTTTCACGTCATAAATGTGTTTTTTATTGAATCTGTAATCAGTCTGACCAGTCTGAGTGTTTCCCTGGAAAGCAGAGCGTTGTCCAGTGACCTGCTTGTGTTGATGGCCGGAGCCTCGATCCGCCGTCAGGATGTGGCCTTCGTGGATCTGAGCTTCCACAGCCGTGGGTTTTTCCATGCTGCAGTTTTTAAAGCTGCTGTTTGGAGGCTTTATGAGTCTGATTATCAGTTGCTTCAAAGTTTCTGCTTTGCTTTGAGACTTTTATGTGTTTGTTGACTGAAAGGCTTAAGACTGCGCTGGAGTGACATTTCTGGTGCTGTGAGCTGCAGGCCGCCTCCCCTCATGAGTCAGTGCCACATGTTTGGCGTTTCACCAAAAACACAGTGACTGTGGGAGCAAGTGTGTGTGTGTGTGTGTGTGTGTGTGTGCGTGTGTGTGTGTGTGTGTTTCTGCAGACGTTTGGGGTTAAATCAGCATTTTTTTTCCTCCAGGATAACAAACGTGTTTGTTGGCCCTCAATAAAAAGCTGTTTGTGTTTCTGTTGCCGCTTTTTCATTACAAATGTGTGTAAAACTTTTTCGACATTTCGCTAATGTGGAAAAAAAACAACATTTTGATGTTTTTCCATTAAAGAAGAGACACAGTGTGAATGTTCCCGCGATGTCATAAAAAAAGGTGCCATCATCCTCCCATCACTTCCTGTCATCGGCTTTGTCGTTTCTGGCAGTGGTAACATCTGGTTGTTGATCATGACTCATGATGTGAAAAATGTTTCCATTGCAGAAATAAACCAATTTCTATTAAGCCAAGAAAAACATATTACTAATGTCAAAAACTTTTGATCAAAAACATATTTGGTGTAACATCAAGCTAAGTTTTTTTTTTTTTTTGCGCAATTTTAAGATAAATGGAAACTCCAAGGCCACTTGCTAATCCGGGTGATAAAGTGAAAATTAGAAAACTGAAAATTATGACCAGCATCATTTTGTCCTCGTCTGTGTTTCTGTGTTTAAAAAAAGAAAAGTCATGGAAATCATTTTTGTCTGTTTTGCCGTTTCCTGGCCGTCGCCTTCCTACAGTTTTCTTCGATTCTCATCTCCCTTCGGTGCTCAGTCTGGACTTTCTCCCATTCCCTCTGGTAGAATTTCAACCAGACCAACAGGAACAGAAGGACAAGTTGTGAATGATGATGTTGATTTTCGGCACTGTTTTAGGATTGCATTTTGCCGGTACTTTTAGCAGCGGTGGTGGAGGAAGTGAAGGAAGCCGTTCAGTCCATGTCGGCCACTTTCACAGCCATCTTGTTCGACTCGGCACTTCTGGGTTTGCAGGGGAGGATGGTTGTTTACAGCACAGGAAATTTCTGGTGCATTGAACTGGTGCATTGCACATGTTGCGGCCAAAAATCCAGGAAAAAATTGTGTCTTGATGGCCGAGAGATCAGATCCTTAGATGAACGAAATGGCATAAAACAAGAGGCTTGTTTTTATCAGGCTTAATAAATTCTGTTCTTAGCTCAGGTAAAATTTAGCCACAACTGTTTAATTTAGCATAAACATTAAAATAAATTTGATATTAACGATACAAACTAATGTTTACTTTAAACCCAGTAAAGGCTGTTTTCAGCTTTAAATGTAGCCGTTTAAATCAATGTTGACTTTTCCCTTAACGTAACTGACATAACATGTAATGTTTGTTTTAGCACTTACTGTGCTCCGTATTACTGTTTTCAGCAATAAAACCAGCCGACCAAACGTGCTGGAACTCCGCTGGGGTTGCTAGGTAACGGGCTGAACTCCGCTGGGGTTGCTAGGTAACGGGCTGAATTCCGCTGGGGTTGCTAGGTAACGGGCTGAACTCCGCTGTGGTTGCTAGGTAACAGTGGCTGCTGATTTGTGACATTGCATTCAAGAGGTTTTTGAAACGACTCATTTTCCAGAAATTAATAAACACCTGGGTGTTTTTTTTTTTGTTGAGTCGTTTTTAGAAGCACAAAAACGTGAATTTTATTTCTTCTTTAAAATCCATTAAAGTGGCAGTAAAAATAACTGAAGAACCGGTCCAGAGGAATCAAAGCGTCACTATAACTCTGTAAAGTATTTATTCTGGCCTATCACATCGTTTTATTTTCGTCCATTTATTGTGATGGAGGTGAACTGTTAAATTTACCATGAGACTGACTTCAGGTCCTTCGTTTCTCTACTTTTTCCTGGCGTTGAATCTCTTCCCAGCGTCCAAGTCTTGTTTCTGGGTTGCCATGCGCTGCCGTCCAAACCCCCTCGCCCCCCTCGGGCCCTGTGGGAGCTCCGCATGCCGGGGTCACACACTCGGCTGTAACCAGGCGCGGCGCGGGTTAAGCGGCGCAGAGGGGGCCGTTGTCAGGGTCAGAAACGGGGCGTCCGCGGGGCCCCGGCGCGGCGCCCCGCCTGGGCTTTGTCCCCTCAGAATGGAGGGCGAATAAATGAGTAACTCCAAATGACTTTTTCCCTTTTCTCATTCATGACTTTGAAGCTGTATGATGTAAACGAGGGCCATGCTAGAGGCACGGAGGGCCCCTCTGACCTGCGCTGCGGTGCCCGCTGCTTAATGCAGCTTCAGTCGGTGTAGCAACCTGCTGCTTCCCCCCAAACCCCAAACTCTTCTTCTCCTGATTCTTGTTTTCCTTCTTCTCTGTGGCGGAGGAGAACCGGCAGTCCACACTCAGCCATTCATGAAATCCCCCAACAGGAACTCTGGAATTGAAATGGGAACTGAGTCGTGAAAAATGGAAATGCGTTGACATTTTCATGCCTTCCTCGCCCCTCCCCACCCTATTGTTTTAAAGAAGCTGAAAGGATTCCTTCTGTAATTTAGATAAACATGAGCTCTCGTTTGTAAAGCTTTGATCACAGAGAGAAAACGTTCCCGCGCTGATGGGAAGGATCTGAAGCTGAAATCTTCAGCATTTCAGTTTCTGGTCAGAGTTACTTCATTCAGGGTGTTTTCACTTTGTAGATTTATTTTGACTGGGGGCCAAAATTGCAAAATTTGTTACATTTTCACTCTGCACTGTGTCAAACCAACCAAACCTGTTCCCCTCCTGGCCTGTGGGGGCGCTGCACCAAGAACTACTGAAGGAAACGACACAAAATCCTCTGAAAAAGACACTGAGCGCAACTTTCACCTTCATGAAATATAAACAAAACTGAAGTTAGATTGCAGGATTTCTCTTTTGTGTTTGGTAAAAATCCATGAGCCATTTCTACTGGTAGCGCTAAGCTAACACGTTTGTTTTGGTTGTATTTACACAGAATGCTCTGGACTGTAGTCCACTTCCTGCTTTTGGAGCTGTCTCTGGTCCGCTTGGCGTTCAAGCTGAACCAGAGTTCACTTTTTTGGACTTTCTAAAGTTCGATTAAAGCAGAATAAACAGATCTGATGTAAACTAGAGGCATGTTTTTATCGTATCGTGTTTTTATCGTATCGTTTATCATTTATTGTGATAATTTTATTTATCAAATCCTCCCAGAACAAGCAGTTCTGGGAGGAACTGTTGGTATTTTTAGTTTTTTCTCTTTTTTTTCTCATGATGAAATGCAGTTCCTGTGAGCAGATTGAACACAAATCACTTTTTATGCGACTGGTGTCCCAAAGAATCGTATTACAAATGGATTTATTTCCAAAGCAGCGTTTGTGTTGGTGCATGCAGTCACATTCACAGTCACATAAAAAAGAAGTAATAAATAATTCCTATCATCACTTTTATCACTATAACAGTAAAACTTTCAGTCCAAACCCTCAAACACGAGTGTTGAGTTTCTGCTGAGCATAAACTTAGAAATAGTTGGAAAATCAGTTTCATCTGAGTCCATTTTGTTGTTTAAATAAACTTTAATCTTTAGTTAAGCAGCTTTTTGTTTTTAAATTCAAACTTCAATGTTTCTTTGATGTTAAGTTAAATCCTCCTCTTGTTCTTCACGTCTCTAAAAACGTATCATTGCTAAAGATTAGTGGTTTAAAAGATGTTTTATAACCAAACTGGTTACAGTTCATGGATACCAGCAAACTAACAACCACAATATTTACATATAAAATCAGATAACGATGGGAACCAGAGATCGCTGTGGCTCAACTTTCTGCTGTTTGCTTTAGTTTTCCACATCACTGAGTCGACGGGCTGCATGTTCATCTGGATTTAAAATATAAGATCATAAGAACCAGATTCCTTTTTTACTTGGACAGAAGTTGGAGAATAAAACTGATTCTGATTATTGGTGCACCGACCGATCTTTTAAAAGCCCAACTTACCGATTCCGATTTTGGCCGAAACCATGTTTTTGTCTGAAATGTTGCTCCATATATCAAGAAAGTTACTGAATTGGCAGCAATGGGGCGACTTATTAACTGTAAATGTGCAGACATGAGCTGGTCGGCCGGTTTGTCAAACTTTTCTCACGGGAGAAAAGAAAAGCACAGTGGATGATTATTAGATGTTTGCCGAGGTTGATAACATCAATCGATAAGATCAGCTTCACATGTAGAAATATCACCGATCTCCTGAAATTAAGGAAATCGGCAGCGATAAATCGGTGCAGCCGTAACTCTGATGTTAGTTACTGTTGGTGTTTATAATCCGTCTGGTTTTGATACATCCAGTTGGTTTCTATAAATCCATCGAGTTCTCATAAGTCCTGTTGGTGTTTAAGGATCTTATTGTTGTTTAATAAAGTCAGAAGTTTATTTTCTGCACTTTTAGAAAGAAGTTTGACTGAATCCTGTTTTCTCTGAATTCATCTCTGACTCCTCTGCCTGGTATCTGGATTAAGTTTGACTGCATGTGTTCAGTTTCTATAAAGTCTTGGTGAAGTTTGCTTTGCCCTGGAATGAATTGGATGGACCAGAATAAACACCGACTGCAGTGAAGTCGGGATCAGGACCGAGCTTCGTGGAGCGTGTTGCCTTTAATCTGTAGATTATTACTAACAGTCGTGGGACAAATTACAAATCCCACTCTCAATGGGCTCAACTGGAAAGTGGCACCAGAAGGAAATTACCCCCAGAAATCCAACCAGGAAAAACACAAAGTGCAGCTTTTTCCAGGCGGAAAGTGAAATGAGGCCCATATGTTCGCCGTCAGCCGCCTTGGAACCCAAACGGTGGAGTAAAGTGTAAGAGTCGGGTATTTACTGCTGCTCTGACAGGCAGCCATTAGTGAATTCCCCGCTCAGCGGCTCTTTAGCTGCTTCATTAGAGCCCACCCGGGTCCATATGGTCCGCTCGCAGCCGCTGCCTGTTGCCCAAGGTGTTTATTTGTTGCTGATAGGCGGATCAGCGGAGAATCGGAGTCGGAGTTCCTTCCCTAATCTCGCTGGCTGTTTGTGTCTCCGAAGCCATGGAAACTGATACCAGCTCCGTCATGAAAGAGGCTCGCTGGGTGGGACGGCGACCCGGACAGCTGGGGGGAGAGAGAGCGCAGCGTCACCCCAGGGGTCTCCTTTAATCCCTGATAATTCCCAACCAGAGCTGCAGCAGCAGATGCAACATATTCCTCCTCAAGACAATTAAGGAATCTGCTCAGGTTGCCGTTTGCTTTACGTTCTGTCAATCGATCTAAGAAATAATCTGATTAATCACTGCGGCTAACTTTGTTAGCTTGAAATATAGTTTTACACGCAGTTCTTCTTTCTGCCAAGCAGTTAAAATGGAAATGATCTGATTTAGTTGCAGCAGAAAACAGCAACTAAAGGAAAATGACTCCTATTCATACAGTAAAATTATACTCAATAAGAGCAAAAAGTATTTGATAAAAAGTCAAATCAAGTCCTGAGAAACTGGTCAAATTATTTAATATTTAAAAATTACGTCATCAGACGGAACTAAATATAAAGTTACGTGGAAATTTTGGTATTTGAATGACCAAAATGACAATAATTCACATAAGTACCGTATTTTCTGCACTATAAGGCGCAGCTTCAATGAACGGCCTATTTCAAAACTTTTTGCATAGAATAGACGCTACAGTTTGGGACAACTGCTTTCTGGGTAGACCAACTGCAGCAGTCCTTCTTTCCCCTCCAGCTTTAAATGTATAGGGGCTGGTCCCTTGGTAACCCCAGCCGAAGCCCAGGATGAATGTCTAAAGCCACTTTGTTGACATAAAGAATGTCAACAAAACAGTCCGACTCCGGTCGGCGAGGAGAGCCTTCCTGGGTCGGGGCGAGGCCGGACGATGGTCACCCTGCTCCGTTCACCCACAGCATGTTGGTGGAGAACCTGGTGATAGATGACCTGCAGACACCTGATTATCAGGTCGGTAGGTAGATAGGTCAGTCAAACTTTATTAACAAACCAGCATTCTGACAACTATCCCAGCATGCACCGCGCACTTCTTCTTCTACGGGCGAAAATGAAGTCGGCGGCTGCTTACCGTAGTTACTTGACCTGTTGTGGCTCAATATTGGTCCATATATAAGGACTGGATTATAAGGCGCACTGTCGGCTTTTGAGGAAATTGAAGGTTTTTAGGTGCGCCTTGTAGTGCGGAAAACTAAATCAGGATAAATTACATTTTTCCAAATCAGTTTCTTTCAGTAAAAAACTGATGAAACTTGAACAGAAACTGCAGGTGTGTGTGTGTGTCTGGTTAAAACATGTTTGCTTTTCATTCAGTGGGTAGAAAATCCTGAAGTTTTACTCAAGCAAGTGTAGAAATACTTCATAGTAAAAATACTCCTAAAAGTTCATCTTACCAAAAAAAGTTACTCATGTAAATGTATCTGGTTACAACTCAGCTCTGCATACAGGAAACAACGAACTTGTTAAGTACAGATTTATTTAACGCGTATCGTAGATGTAAACAGTGTCGTTCTGCTGCAGTTCGCCACAGCAAATGTGGGAAAAACCATGGAAGAATAACTGAAAATCACTCGTTTTCCTCTTTCTCTCGCTCTCTGCACGCAATCGTTGCCATAGCAACTGACAACAAGTTACTTTTATGCACAAATCTATTTTTCTTTAAATATAAAATGAAGTAATCTGATGAATTTAACAGTCACATAATTTAAACAGAATCTAAACCGTTTGAACAGAAAAATCGTTTGTGAATCGGATCGCGACTAAAAATCAGAATCACTAAAATATTCGTATCTGAGCTGAAAAGTCCTTTGAGATGACTCAGATTTTCCCACGTTGACCTCTGCTCCTCCGCTCTCTTTTTAATCTCCACTTTGAGGCTGGACGCCGTGTTTTTTTCGCGCCGGGTTGTGATAGTTTCCCAGCGGCATTGTGAGCAGCCCCATTTGCATTGTTCCCACTGTTTACCCTCGCTTTCCCCTCTCAGCCTTTTCCCGGCTCCCCGCCGCTCGGTTCCGCTCGGATTAAGAAACGGACACAAAAAAGTGAGAAAAAAACAGCCAACCACGTCCAAATATTGACTGGGACTCGGGACGGCGAGGTTTCTCCCAACGCCGGAGCGGCTGAAAGCGGCCATTGTTCGCCGTGGAGTCAGCGGCGCCTCCCTCCTCCTGCCACAGGAGAAATATCTTTTAATATTTTAACATAAAACCACAAACTTTAATATTTGGCCCCTATTTCATGAGTCCAACACAAAGATTCCATTTATTTTAAAAAAGGAAAATCTGAAAAGTGAGGCAGGCATTTGCATTTAGCTCCCTTTTCCTCTGGAACCCAGAACCGTATTTAAAGGATGTGGAACTGGAACCAGTTTATATTTATATTGATCATCACTGGTGAACACAACTATCTACAAAGTTAGCAGCGCTAACCCTAAATCACTAATGATGAGCTTTAGCTGCGCTACCAACATGGTATGTAGCAGAAGCTATTGCTAATCTGATATATTAACATGGTATTTAGCTTCTGCTAAAGCTAAAGCGATTCACTAACATGGTATTTACTGGAAGCTAAGGCTAAAGCGCTTTACCAACATGGTGATTAGCAGAACCTGAGACTGAAATGTTATACCAATGTGTTATTTAGCTAAAGCTAAGGCTAAAGCGCTACACCAACACAGTATTTAGCAGAAGCTAATGTACCAAATCATTATGATATTTCGCAGAAGCTGTAGTACTAAATTCAACCATCGTGTGTCAATGACACCATGTGGTGCATCGTGGTATGTCGCCCCCTACAGGGTTAAATGTATCCATTCATCTCAGTTGATTAGCTGAATGGAGCTAAATTAGGTCAATCCTGGATAAAACCAGAATATGGAAAAGAGTTGAGACCCATTTGGAGTTTTGTCTTCTAAACACACAGAAGGAGTTGAATTGAACGGTTCAGATCGATCCATCCTCATATTGTTGAATGGTCTAGTCCAAGTCAGGCTGAGAATGTGTGGAAAGACTCGTAACAGATGCAAATTGTGGTTCTGAGCTGTAAATGGACGACCCAGTTTTTCTAGATTGGGAGAATTTTCCACTCCTTTGTGTTTGTTGACATGAAACCCAGAGAAAACACAATGCCGTCTGCGGCTGCGATGAGAAAACCGTAGGAAGCTGCTGTGTGTGAGGGGAGGCTGTAACCCGAGGCGCCCGGGCCCAGGAGTCTGAAGGTGGGGTCACACTCCGCGTTTCCACCCGCAGGAAGCGTCAATCTCCAGAGGCATCAAAGGGAGCGCAGTGAATGTGATTTCCTGCCGCCGAGCGCTTCACAAACCGCCAATAAACAGAGGCAGAGCGCCGCCTTATCTCCCGTTTCATTACAGAAGCCCGCAGCATTATGCCTCCTTCGCCACACTTCATGTTGTCAGGTTGCCGATCAGTTTTACCCGACATAATCCACTCAGAGACTCGACTTTCTGGTCAGGTAAGCTGTGAATTTCACACTCGGCTTTCAGCAGCGGAGGGGAGGCGTCGTCATGAGGCGACACCCGACACCCCCCGTCCCCGCAGAGGTTAGCCGCCTGCGACCTCCCCGCCCCCCGACCTCCACACCCTTCATGCTCTGACTAATAAGGCAAAAGGCCCGAGGCTGCCAGCGAGTGATTGACAGAAACGACTGACTGCTAATAAGAACGGCAGCTTTTATTGCTGCAGTTTGCGGCGCGGCAGCGGCTCTGTGGACACGTTAACAACCAAAACAACTTCTTACTGTTTAATTTTATTGGGTTTATAACTGGCTTTACACAAAAAAACATGCTGTATTTGCCAAAAATGAAATAAAAAGAATCATTACTCACAGAAATGACAAATTAAGTCGGTTTATTTCCCAGTGACTGTGTGACAAAAGACAAAACAACCTAATAAAGCTTTTTAAAAGTGGTTTAATATGACTTTAAGGGGGAACACTTTGGTCTAAATTTGGTCTTAAATTGGATTTTTATTAAACGTAAAACACAGAAGAATGTTGCAAATAATTAGATATCTAAGAAATGACTTGGAGGTTATTTATTTATATAAAAACATTCATTCTTCTTAATGAAAACATATTGTCATTTTTAGTTCAAAGTATTTCAGCAAATAAATGTAATTACCTACCAAACGTTAGCGTTAAATAGCAAAACTCAGCACACTGGCTTGTGAGTGCTAACACTGCTAACATTAAGGAAAAGATTATAAAATACTAAAGTTAATAACTTTAATATGTAGTTTATTTTTATGTTTGTGGTAAATAAACATTAGTTAGCCTGTAACATTTCAAACTGATAACAGCATTTACAGCCGAATGCTAACGCTGCTAACGCTGCTAACGCTGCTAATGCTAAAATAAACGAAAGGTAGTATAGTTGATGTTAAAGTAAACATTACATAATGTTTATTAGCCGTATTAAAATAGTTACATTTAGATTTTAGAACAGCATTTCCTAGCACATGAGTGCTAACAATGCTAATGCTAACAGTTAACACTAATTTATCTATCTTTATTCTTTTTTTAATGCTAATGGTGAAATAAACATTAGCTAGTTCAGTTAACATTCAGGCCTGACAACAGCATTTACTAGCTTATGAATGCTAACGAAGCTAATGTTAAAATAAACAGCCATTCTGTCAGGCTTTCTACAAGAGCCTGACAGTTTCCTGCAGTTTCCCACTGCAGGAAACTAACGAGTTCAATTAACTACCTAGTAAACTCTCCATGCTAACCAACAGAAGGTGAAAATATCAGTTCTGAAATTTACAGAGGCCCGTTTTAATATAACAACCATCCAGAATAAAAAGCACATTCCTCGTAATAAGAGCTAATTTGTGGGTTATAACTGAATTTATTGGATTGAAAGTTATCAGAGACTTGGAGTCTCTTCACTGGTATTTTTAATTTGTTTTTATAATGAATTATGAATTATAATATTAAATCTCGGATTTCATTTAGCCGTATATTATCCTCTGAAGACTTTATATTTCCCCGGTTCCATTTGCTGTGGTTTGGATCCATTTGGACTCAGGATATCTGAGACATTATGATGCCTGATCAAACTAAATCAACCCTTAAGTGAACTCCCACTGATAGATGTTGCTTATTAAGGCAATAAATCAATGGTTTCCTACTCTAGACTATAAGAAATGCATATAAAATTACTTCAAATCTTTGATGTTGAATTCACAGTTGGTCAGTAGAAAAGCCTCCAAATTTGGTCAAACTTCTAAAACCGCTGCTTACAAGAATGTTTGTTGAACTAATTTATCAAAGTTTCCAAGGACGCGTTTGAGTTCAGTTTCTGGAATCTCCAAAGAAGATGCGGCAGAGAGCTGGGAGTGTGAACTGAGGAAACAATGCCTCGATGCGACCCATTGTGTCCAGATGTGAAACAGTTTGGCTTCTTCAGGTCTAATCTCTGCCAGTCTCACCCCGCTGCACACAGCTTCACTTTTTCCTGCCGTTTTAATCTTAGTGGGGGCTTCTTTGTGTGTGTGTGTGTACTCTGTTAAATGCGAGTGGTGAAATGGCATCCCCTGTGTCTTTGTAGGCACCGGTGAGGGTATTAGCAAAGAGGCTCTAAGGGGCTTAAGAGGTCAGTCTTCCCTTTGTGTGGAGACACAAAACACTTCCTGTGGGACCCTTCACCCCTCTCTGTTCCTCACTCAGAAAGCCAAGCCCTGCCTGACCATTCACATTAATCAGCCTTAGCGCCTAATGACTGCAGGAAAGCCTCTGAAAAGTGCTTCCAAAAAGGTCCTAAAGAGCCACTAAGCTGCTAACAGACTGGCCACAGCTGATGCTGTTTGCAGGGCATCACTAAGCATCAAAGATAGGCGGCTGGGGGCTCATCCATCCCAACAGCTCCTCTTTAATCCCCACTAAATCTAATCTAAAACTTGAGCTGAGACTCTTTCAATCTCCTTGATGCATGAAGGTGTTGTTACAGGTAACCGAGCCACAAGGAGACTTTCAATGCATCAAGAAGGTTTCGTTATAGATCATTTACCAATAAGGACGACTTCAATACACCAAGAAGTTTTCTGCATAGGTCACTGCTCACCTTGAAGTTGCACTTTTACTCAACTGAGCTATAAGATCTGCAGAAAGAAGTGAGTTTTTTGGTAAGTGACCCAAAATAACAGCTTCTGTATAATGAAAGTTCCCTCTTCAGTCAACAAGGTCCAATTTGAAGCATCAAGAAGGTGATCTAATACCTACAAAGACCCTTCAATACATGAAGACGTCTTTTATAGGTCACGGCTCTATCATGATGCATCACCAAGATGCACTTTTACGCAACTGGGCTATAAGGATGTGCATCCAAAAGGAGTTTTCTTTGGTATTTTACCCAGAATGGCTCCTTCCATACATAAAGAAAGTTCCCCTTTAAAACATTAACCAATAAGGAGCCGTTCATTGCATCAGGTGGTTATATTTCTAGGTCGCTACCCTATGATGACGCCTGCAGAGCTGCACAAGGATAGAAAGTGTTCTTTGGTATATTACCCTAAATATGCCAAAAAAGAGTTAATTTTTATGTCATTTACCAATTAGGACCCATTCATTGCATCAGGTGGTTATATTTATGGGTCACATCTTAAATACATCACAAAGATGCACTTTTATGCAACTGGGCTATAAGTGCATCGAAAAAGTGTGATATTTGGTAAGGGACCCAAAATGGGACTTTAAATGAATCCTGAAAGTTTCCCTTTATGTCATCCACCCCTTACAACCTGCTCAGTCTATCAAGAAGATGTTTTTAACAGGTCACTGACCTGGACTTTTGCCCCTTTGCCATTTCATACAGTTAAAGTTTTTAACTCTCTAAAAGTAGCTCGTCTTTCGCTGCAGGAAATTTTGTACCGACTGAATGTTAGCTGGTTGATGGAAAACGTTTAAAACTGGAAATAATTTCCCAAATTCACAGCAAAGTTTTTATGCTTGTGGTGAGTTTTGATTTTTCTGAAAATGAGTTGAAGGTTAAATGGAAACATTTACTGAGTAAATTCTGACGTAGTGAATATTTTTCTGCTTTTATCAGCCATTTGCATCGTCACCGTCTGACATTAACACACTTTCTGTATCCTGGTTGCTTCCAAACATGGTGGATGGAAAAACACCTGATTCACATTTTATCTTTTGTGAAATTTCAAGTTTGCTCAGAATTTGCACCACATTTGGATGAAACGGTTAATGATTTTTACCATCTTGGTGACTTTTCATACTTTGATCACCATCAACTGGAAGAATTTAAATATGAATTTTAAAAACAACTCCTTTGGGTACGAAGGATCAATGAGACACCTGTTGTTCAGTTTCCACCTGCCGTTGTTTATATTTAACTCCAAATGATTTATGAATTAGATTTAATTTCATTTCTACTAATTCGAGAAAGAAAACGAGCCACGTTGGAAGCAGCTGGATTATGTATCTTAATACAAAAAGGAGCAAACGGCCAATAACTGGGGAATAATTACCCCCATTAAGGCTCATTTTACCCGTTACGGTGAGGTTTTCATCGCTGTTTTGATCATCTACAGTTCAAAATAAATTTCTATATTTTACTCAAAATGCAGAATGATTTGGCGAGTTCCAATATAAATTTCTTATCAATTTATTTAGAGTAAAAAAAGTAACAATATGTGAAGGAATATTTTAAATCGGGTAAATCTTTCCCTCCTCCTGGGTGTTTGGTATTTTCTGCTGTAAGGAGATGTAGTTTTATGACTGATTGATCCCGTCAACCGGAGTGGATTACTAGCTGTGATTTGATCAGAGGTCATAAAATGTCAGTTTTTAGATCAGATCCACAATCAATAGAAACAGAACAATCCAAAGTTTTGGAAACATGATGTGCAACTAAGTTGTGCTTTTTTACAATTTTGTCACAGTTTGTCTCCCTTATTCTTGAAACACAGGCAGTAAATTGGCTCAGAGTTTTTAATCCTGCTGAATGATTCAGAACTCAGATATTTTCTTTCAAGCGTCATTGAGTCGAATCTTGGACCTCAGTTTAACCGCTTCTGCGTCCAATTCGTCGCTGTTTTTTCACTCTGAAAGGGAAAATCTTTGCTGTCTCATCTGGTTCAAGTAAAATGGAGGTAATGGGGATAAACTGGGGGCCACATCGTTCACAATTACCGCTTGATTAAAAAGCAAAGTCCTGATCATTCTGACAGCTTGGGTCCGAGAGTGAAAGTTTTCTGGAAGTGGAGAGTTTGTCAGTGCGGCTTTGGAGCGACGCCTGAAGCTGGAAGCGCGCAGGCCTTCTCGCTGGGACGATATTTCCTGATGCTTAATGGCTGCTGACTTGTAGCTTTCTGTGTTTCTTGGAGGGAATCAGGAAAAGCTGATGTGGGAGTGCATGAGTTTCCCAATGAATCAGGGTGACAAAGCTCTGGACGACCCAAACAGACCAGAACCTCTCGGATGAAGCGTCTTTTAGTCCCCAGACTGTGTAGCTCCTCAGGTATGAACCTTTTGTTGTGAATCTGATTTATCAGCAGTTTGTTCCCTGAACTTGGCCGGGCGGGCCGGACCTTCGTGTGGATCCGCGGCCCGTTGGAAGCCAAATGTGTTTCCTCATGTTGGGTTTCTGCTCACTTTGAGCTCTGGGACCCATGAAATATTCAAAACGCTGTTTGTGATCTCGATAGAGCTTTGACAAACCTTCACACGCAACCAGGAGAAATCCAGGTCACGGCTTTAACACCGGGGTCGACGTTCCTCTTTCTTTTTTTAAATTTGCTCCTTCGTTTAAACAAATCCCCTCCTGGACAGAATCACTTTAATAAAATTTATTTTGGACAGCTTAAACTTAACGGGTCATTAATCGTAATCCCTGACTCGGAACATCTCCGTCTTCTCCCTTTGCCTTCGGCGTCGTGCGGCGCAGCGCGGCAGCCATTTTCCAAGTTGGACTCCATCTTGTTTGAGGGAATAAAAGTAGGTTCAGAATCTGGACGTCAGACGAACGTTTCCTAATCTCTCCTGATCTGACGAAGGAGGAAAACCTGCAGCCGCTTTAGTCCTTTGTGTCGTTTCGGAGTCGTTAAAGTCAAACTGAGTCAAAGCGAAAATCTTTAACGTTTTTATTTTAGGGATTTACAAGTAAAAAAAAACATTTTAACGACTTAAACTTTTCTCAACTTGAGAAAATATTTTGTTTTTCGTAGAAAAGATTTCTCTGTTTCTGTTGACAGTTTGGATTAAAATTTAATATTTTTGCAACAATAATAAAAAACTGATGATGAAATACTGAAGTAAACTTTAACTTTCATTAATTTTACCTTTACTGTTTGATCAACGTTTTCAGTTCTCATTTCTAAAATTTATTTAAATATTTAGATGTAAATTAGAATTTTTTGTATGAACTTTTATCTTTTATTTGTGGTTAAAAATCACACAGGTTTATTACTCTGTGACATTTTAATATAAATCTCAGGTCTGAAAGTGGTGAAATTTAGATTTTAATAAAAAAAAAACCTTCAAGTAACAATATTTAGTTTCCTAATTCTGATTAAAGTCGACCTTTTTAAACCAAGGTCCAGGTAATAAAAGTTTTATTTATTTTGAGCGTCATCTTTTCATCAGTGCTCATCTCTGAGGTTATTAAGGATTATTTTAGTGAATATTTGCTGCAATTTATTTCCGTTTAATTGGAAATTTTGTTTCTGAAGATTCAGTTTGTAGATGAAAATAATAATTTCTACAAAAAGTATCAATAAAAACTTTGTTTTGGATCAAGTTCAATGTCAAATTTCTATGAACATAATGAATAAAATTCATGGCTAATAGAAGAAAGTGAATGTTTAGTAAACTTATTATGTAAATGTATAAAGAATAAACTGCTCTGGAGCCACTACAATAATGAATTTTATTAATTATTTATTTGTCAATACACAGCAGACATTAATCAACATCATTTAATGTAAATATTTGCTGCAGCAGTTAAATCCAGTTTATGAATAAAAGCAAATTAAGTCAGTTTTCACAAACATGTAAATAAATATTCCCCAGTTGTTCAGATTTTAGATTTTTGTAATTGTGAAAACAATAACTTTTATACAAACTGAAATTATGTTATTAAATCTCAAAATAACAAATAAAAACATTGAAGTTTGGGAACCGGAGAGTTTTTATCGGTTTCTTTCATAATTTGGACATTTTTGACTGAATTTTGCTACAATTTTAAAATTTATGGGGATTTTATTATTTCCGGCTTTTTCATTTGTCTTAAATTGAACAATTCAAACAATTATTATGTTAAGTTGATATGTTTACAAATTTGAAGAAATTTCAGTAGCAAAATTTGGCAAAACCTAAAAAGGTTAAAGGTTAAAGGTCACTGAAGTGCTGAGTGTGGAAACGTTTCTCAGCATCATAATGACTCTGGTTGAATGTTGGAACAATGTTTTCATTTGTTGCCTTTCAAAACTGTTTCATTTGTCTAAAACTAAAGTTTATTATCAAAAAACTAAATTATAAAGTTATTTAGCTACTAAGTCAAATGTAAAATTATGCTAAGTTGTTAAATTTAAGCAGGTTTTTTGCATTAAAGAATAAACACATTTATACAAAAAGTTTTGGTCCAACTGGTTGGTTCTGCTTAATCAGTTAAGTTTATTTGTATGAACCATTTCAGAAACAAGGCAGTTCAAAGTGTTTCACATCATAAAACCATCAGACAAACAACGACTGAGAAACAAACGTTACGTCGTCATACATTTACTGACATTAGTGACAAATTTCTGTGTTGCGTAATTATGAACGATACATTAGGAGCAAAAAGAAATGCTGAGTTTGTCAGAATTTGAATGTAGAGACTCGTATTCGTGTTTATAACACCAGTTTTCCAAACTTTTGTCACCAGATTGAAAGTCCAAAATCAGCATTTTTACCAAAACCACCGTTAGTTTGACATTTGCCTTCATTTTTTACATCTATTTAACCTTTTGGGCCAATTATTTGCCATTTTCCTGGTTGGTTTTGGTTCATTTCCAGCAATAAAAATGATAAATTTCTTTCCCAACCTTTGTTGCGAGACGCCCAGCTGAGAAGCTGCTGGAGCGACTTAATGCTGCAAAAACACAAAATCTACCAAGTGTTTCTGGTCTAGTGCAAGTTTCTCTGTACACTTGAAATAAGACAACTTGACTTAAAAGTAACTTTTCATGAAGCTATAAGAGCTTGTTTTAAATCGATATTTTATTTAACTTTGATAAACTGTTATAATAATCTGCCAATGGAACCAGAACATCTGTCAGTATTAAGGAACCAACCTAAAACAAGCTCCTGTGTCGTGTTTTTAGAGTGCTGAGATATTTGCCCTGGAAACTAGAAATACTCGGTAAGATTTTGTTTTTGCAGTGATGCTATGATAACGATAATGTAGTAAATTTTACATTTAAGATATAAACTGGATGTGGAAATCTTACAGTGAAACAATTAGTGTCCATTTCAGCTGCATGGCCAAACTAGCACCATTTTTCAGGGGCCACACGAATCCATTCCAAGGGCCACATACGGCCCCTGCACCGCGCTTTGAACAGCTGTGCTACAGGAAAGCTCCTGTGTTTGGTTTTATTCCCAGTGTTCCCAGTTCCAGCCTCTCCTGACCTACTAACACATTGCTGGTGCTGCTGGTGTTAGCATTAGCATTAGCCTCGCGCCGCCGATCCCCCTCCTCCTTTCATGTCTTGGCTCCATCAGGGCCCGGAGTTATTCTAGTGCATAATTGATGGAGGAGTTAGAATAGCAGAAGTAATGCGATGAGAGGGTGCAGCCAGGCGGAGCGGGGGATCGCGTGCGGCGGGCTGCAAACATTGCAGGGGACGAGAGGAGGGCATCTGGCGTAACAGGTCGCCGACTCGTCAGCCATCTTGGCCAATCACGACCCTGCTCTCCTCGACCAATCATGCGTCTCCACAGGAGCAGAGTACTACATCCTCACTGCTCCTTTATTCTGGTGGTTTTAAGTTCCAGATTGTCTCACCAGGCTTTGTTTTGCTCTCTTTAGCTCGGTTTTGGGTTTTCAGAGCCAACATGGTGGATATCACACCTAGACGAGCCGCTACAAAGAGAAGCTAACGGCCCAACAAGCCGCTTTGTCTCGCCAAACAAAAGAGCCGAGGTCAGATAACCTGCCTTCGTGGCTTCAGAGACACCGAGCGGCTCGGCAGGGAGCAGATCAGAGGAAAAACTGATTTCACAACAAAGAAACATTTAAAACAAACAAGTTTTTACGCTTTAGAAAGTTAGAAACTCAGTCATGAGGCTGTAATTTCCACCGTTTGGCTCATTTACCTGAAAACAGATTTTTTTTTTTTACATTTAAAGGATCAAATGGGCGATACCTCAATTCGTGCTCAAACATTTTTAATTTAAAGTTTTTCTTATAAATTATTACACTATTTTATTATTTATTGTTTAGCTTTACAGAATTTAATTAAAAAATAATATTAATAGGAAATCTTTTTTATTTTCTTTATCTCACATTTTGGAATGATTTGACTTTTCACTAACTTTTTTTCATATAATTTTATTATTCTGCTATCATGTGCGAAATAAAGTGAAATTAATTTTAAAATATTTTTATTATTTTGAAATGACTTATTTTTATTTTTGAAACAGTTTAATATTTTTACTATTTTTTAAAATAAACTTCAGTCACATATTTTCAGTGATTTTATTTCTCTTTTTAATTTTCAAACATTTTATTATTGTATTTATTGCTGAATTGTTTCATCTTAATTCCAAAGAAAATGCTAAAAAAGTTTATTTTACCAATAAAACTGAGGGGATTATTCCTTGTAGCTAAAAGTTTGTTGAGGAGAATCAATTAGAAACTTGTTGCCTTTATTTTCATCGGTTCGTTTCCTTCCCCTCCCGGTTCGTCTCTAATGAGGATTTATTGCAGGCAGAGAAAGTTTCGAGCTGCTTGGCTCTCCGTAGTGAAAACAGTGAGTTTCGTGGAGCTTCGTCTCGCAGACAGTAGCTGAAGTCGCCTGGAAATCTCGGATCTGTCCAAGCGGAGCACTTAGACCCGGAGCGAGCCTATTAAGATCATAAAATGCAGCTCATAAAGATGTTTTATTTGTTTCCTGAGTGTGCCGGCTGCTTAGGTTTCCATCAGAAACCTTTATGGCTCGCTGCTCATATTTCTGTCTCTGGACGGAGGTGAACATTAAGTTTTAGTGGACTTCAGTAAGTAGCTAAGTCTGGTCACAGAAAGTTCACTGATCACTTTTTCTTCCTGAATGGACTCATAACTGCAGAGTGATGCTTGTTAAATGACTGTTGGTCACATTATGATGTTTTTTAATGGTTGGTGGAATAAAATGTCTGACTTTAAAAACCAGACAGATCAATAAACAACAACCAACGTCAGAAACGAACAGAAAACCTGTTACAACATATTTTAAATGATTTCTGGAACATTATAGACATCTGCACATAAATTATGTTTCACTTTTAAAATGGAATTTTCTGAAAAAATAATTTTAAATAATAAGTTGCATGTAATACATAACATACAAATATAGTTTTCATCTGGATTTTTCATTTAAAATGTTCGATACAGAAAATAAACTTTAATTAGAAGGTAATGCAAGAAAAAAGTAAAATATTATAATAACTAAATGATCAATCAAGTTAATAAGTAAAAAATATGGATATAGGATGAACTAAGAAATATAAGACTAGTGATCAATTTTTCACTCTGGCGTAATTTGTAAATATATTTTTACCGACGTTGAGGCGTTGACGCCTTGGACTTTAACTTTACACGATAAATCAAGTTAACAAATAAGCAAATATGTAATAAAGCTTAAAAAAACTAAGAAAAATACTTGGAAACTATATTTCACGATGGCGTAATTTATAAATATCATATTTTTTTTAATCGATGATGAAGCTTCCAGGTCTAAAACTTTAAACGGTAATTTAAGTTAATAAGTAAAAATGTAATTTGGTAACTAGCAAAAACTAAGAAAAAATAAAATAAAACTAGCTAACTATTTTTACCACCGTCATTTGTAAATATTTTATATTTTAAATCGTTGAGGCATTAACTTCTGCTATAAACTAAATTTATTATTTTTATCACATTTTCTGTTTGCTTTGATTGTAAAAACAACTTAAAGATTAAAGTAATAATAAATAATAAAAATAGTAGATTTGATTTAAAATGCCCTTTATATGTCGATATCTCTCGGGTTGAAGATTATAATTATGGTTCTTTATTTTTTAAATACAGATATTTAATATTTAACGTAACATTGAAAAGATAACCGAAGTAAATGAAATGAATTTGGTCTATTGAGAAAATATTAAACATAAATGGAGCAGAATCGCTGTAAAAAGAGATTCTGATTATTTTACGTTTTCATTCAAACGTCATTAGACATGAACTTGTGCAGCTGTTGACCCACATATGAAGAAAATGTTTTAGTTTTTGCTGTAATTTCTCCTCCTCCTGTCGCTGCTCCTCAGTTTCACGTCTCGACGCGTCGCTGAAGATCTGATTGAAGAGAGAAACGCATCAGGCTGGAGATGCTCCTGTGGTCACATGGTCTCCTTCCTGTCGAGCTCCAGACACGCGATGCTCAGGGGGGTTGGAGGAGCCGCGTCACCGCCGTACGGAGGCCGGCCCGCTCCAAACTTTGCCCAGCAACCGAGCCGTTCACTCACGGTTGACACACTTTTTACTCTGCGCAAATTTTCACCTCAAATTTGTTTAAAACTTTCAAATCTTCTTAATCATGACACAAAGTCATCCAAAAAATTAGTTTGCTACCAGAAAAATGCTAATTCAATCCACCGTTTTTTAAAAATAAACAGGTTGAGATCCAACCAATCAGGGCGATTCGTAGTCGTTTGGTAGCCAATGAGGCGCGAAGCAGCTGAGCCCTGATAGGCCCCTGGGAACCCGGATAACCAAACCTGCACCAGAAACGCCAGCGAGGAGATAATGATGGCCTGAAGGAAGCCAGGCTGGTTTAATGCGACGTGATTAGCCGTTGCCGTGGCAGCAGCGTGTTGCCGTGGCAGCAGCGTGTTGACGCGTTCGGTCACTATGAGCTCCGACGAGGACGGGAAAATCAGCTTCCTGTCAGTTTACTGCTAGATATCTGCCATGAGTTTTAAATATCTGCACACATGAAAACACCTGGACAGAAACTAAAGAGTTAAATTCGATTTTATTCAGATTTTTAGTGTCGATGGAGAAAAACGAATTCTGCAGCTTTAAGTCAATATGGAAACACGTTCAGTCTGCAAATCATGGGATGACCTAATATTGTAAAAATTAAACTTTTTAAAAAATTCACAAATAAAAAAACTTAAAATGATGTAATATTTTTAGTTTTATGAATTACTAAAATTTTTGATACATTTTTAAAGTTTGTTTATTAAATGTAGCATAGCATTGTTTGAATTTTTAAAACTTTTCAGCTGTAATCTTGTTGGTAAAAAATTCCAGTTAAACTTGATAATATTTGTGAAAATTAAACATTTTTTTTGGTAAAGTTGTAGCATTTGCAGAAACCGTGTAAAATATATGTCCAGTCATCACCTAAAGCCTTAAATATCAGTTTTGATACAGAACTTTTAAAACTGGAGCTTTTTATCGTGTTTAATATTTAATGAAATAAATGAGAAAGTTTCAGCTTTATGTCAGATGTATGGTGTATTAATAGAAGTAAACAAGAAAGTTGCATGAAAGTTAAATAAATTGGTGTAAATTCTGCAAAAATCCTGCAGAAATTTTAAAACGTAATCTATCTTTTCAATTGTTCAGTCAAAATCCAAAAATAGTTGCTTTAGTCATTTCTACAATGCCAATAAAGATAATTAACTGAATATTTAGATTTTTTCTAAAGTGGATCATTGTGATGTAATCTGCAAGATATTTTTGAATTCAGTTGCATTTTTTAAATTATTTTAAAAATTACAAAATATTTTCCCGCTAGATGTTTAGTTCTTTGGTAATGGTGTCAGTTTGAAGCTATATGGTTTTTAGTTATATATTTTTTATTGATTTTGTAGTTTGCAGTTATACATCTTTTGTTTCATAAAATGTTCAAATGAAAATTTTTGAAATTATATCTTTTGTCCATCAAAACATTTTTCTAATGTTAAAACTTTCTAATAAAAGTTTTGTGGAAAAAGTGAGTATTTTATCCTAAAGGAATGAATTTAATGTAAAATCTTAAAATCTAACATGGGAATTAAAGTTTCCGAAATGATTAAATGAACTTTTTACTGCTGCATGCTGAACTTCCCCGTCCCTCCTGACCCGGATCGCCCGGCGTTCGTCCTGTTCGCTCTTCTGATCCGAAGTTTGACCCAGTTTTTCTCCTCCTCGCTGTAAAGTCTCGGCTGCGTCGGTTTAATTTGCTGCCGGTTCTGCGGCTGCAGGCGCGTTTAATCCGCCTGGAGAAGCGAGTCTGCAGACTTTGGGGAGACGGTGGGATCTCGCTCAGAGGCCACGCATGCCTGCACACACATGCAGACTCGTGAGCAGGGTGTCTGTCGCATGTTTATCCTGTAAGTCAGCTGTTTGATCATAATTTGTGATTAATCAGCCGTGAGAGCTTTTGAATTAAGTGCAGCTTTTCATGTCAGGGGAGCTGCAGCCTAATCCGTCTGGCCTTTCTTCAAGCGCTTCGTGACAGAGCGGCGCGACTGAGCTGCTGGTTTCTGTGGCCTCACTGGAGTCACAGGTGTTTCTGCGGAGCGTCTGGCTGATTTTTCTGTTTCTAAAAGTCAAGAAGGAGAAAAAAATGATGCAAAAAATCCAGATAAATTACAGAAGTGCAGCTTTCAGTTTGTCTCCTGACACGTAGGAAGCATCAAACCCATGGAGGAAGGCGCTCTGGTCAGGGAGAGCAACGTTTGACGTTGTGGCTCACGCAAGAGAAACACGGTGTTGGCAGCATCATGCTGTGGGGGCCGAGGCCCCGATGGAGCTGTAGGCTGTAAATGTCTTAAGACCAGAATGGAGGTTCAACTTCCAGCAGGACGATGATCATCAAATTACAGCCAGAGATGCAATAAAATGGTTTACATTAAAATATATTAGAATGGCCTAGTCAAAGTCCAGTCCTAAAATGTGATAAAATGAGAAAATGTGTTGGCCTATCACATTATATTACATTAAATCACATAAAACACATTGAAGTTTGTGGTTTTAATGACAAAGTAAAACACTAAAACTATCAGGATTGTTTCTTTTAGCTCTGTAGCGTTAGCAGGACTGCAGATGCTAATTAGCTTTTGCTGTAATCTGATGCGGCGCCTCGAATGGTGACATTTGTTTCAGTTTGTCCCTTTTAAATAAAGTTAATATCATATATAACGTTTATAATTAGCACTTTACGGTTAGCGCAGCTAACGTTTTAGCTAGTGATTAAAGTTTTCACACGTCTGTAACCAGATTGTTGCTGATTTCTTTCTTATCCAACGGATTTGTTTGTTTTTTACTCAAATAAATGTAACTTCTTCCAGGAAACTCTGTCACTCTTGATTTTTCTCTCTTGAGTTGAACATTTTCTTTGTTTCTGACTCAGAAGCTCAGCTTGTTCAGCTCGGTTCTGACTGAAACGATTCCTCCTCCTCCTCATCATGCGAGTCCAGCTGGCGTTGAAACGCGTCGGAGCCACTCAGCATGGCGTGTCCTGGGCTCACCGGTTCCTCCCCACAAACTGCCCCCCTTTTGTTGTGGCTGCAGAATGGATTCGACGCGTGTGAAACCGAACGTGATACCAGGGGCCCGGGGCCCATTATTCACCGGTGTTCTCACGGGGCGAGTGAAAAATCGGCCCTTTGTGTCGGGGAAGAAAGAGCCTTCCTCTGACCTCATGGTTGCGCGGCGTAATGTCAAAAGGCCCAGCGGTTTGTGCGGCGAGGCCACACCCACTGCGTTGAAGCGCCGCTCATTCCTGCGGAGGAGGAAAAAAAGCCTCCTTGTAAACAAATGTTTGGATCCCACATGGTGTACCACCACTAATTGGACCTTGGCTGCCTCAAACCGGCGTTTCTGCGAATCCAGAAAGTGCATTTTCAGTTTGCTGTCCCCTCTGAACCAAACTGCTGCTTTCCAATTAGGCGAGCGCGTTTTGGCGTCCGCAGGTTTCACATATGGAGCATCGGATGAGAAGCTGCTGAGGCAAAGGTGGTTCAGCCTGGAAACGTTTCATCAGCAGAGCGAAAAACACACATGATCATATGAGAATAAAGTCAATAATATGGAAATAACAGTGATAATAACAGAATAAAGTTGTAATAATGACAATGAATCATCATACGACCAGAATAAAGTGATATCAACCAGAATAATCATAATAAAGCAAGAATAAAGTCATAATAGTACAAGAATAAAGTGATTTTACCGTGTTATCTTTTATAAAATTAAAACATACTGAAAATATCTCTGTAAAATCTTTTGTTTTGGTGTTTATGAATATTTATGAATCTATTAATCAGCTGTTTGACCTGCTTGTTTCCACACAATCAGTTTAGCTCAGCTGTCAGCTAATCACACTGCATGATCATCGTAGCGGCTAAATGTCTGCAAAGTGACGACAGCAAAAGTTGGGAGAAAACATCAGAATCAGTCACTTTTTCAACAACAAATTCAGTTTTTTGAAAACTGATATGTTCTGTTGAGTATCGTTACTGAATCGATGTTTATATAACCACAACCTTTCTGATTTATCTACATTAAAACTAAAAAACTAAAACTACTAAAACTACTACTATATCAAACGAAAACTAAACTGAATCTAAAACTAATAAAAACTAAGAGTCGCACTGTAAAAACTAATTAAACTAGAGACACCTGCTGGGCGAGGAGCCCATTGTAGCTGCTATCAGTTCAAATTAGAGAAAAGAAACTTAAAAGTAACTTTTCAGCAAAATAAAGTAAATAATTACTTAATGTTGCTGAAACATGCTTGTCCATTGACAGATTATTTCACTTATAATCAGACGTTTTTCCATGTTATGTGAAATAATCTGCAGGTAGAATTAACACGTTTCCATCTGGATCGATTAATTATTTACAAGCTCCTGTTTCTTGCTGAGAAGTTGCTCATAAGTTAGTTTTGTCTTTTTTTAAGTGCACTGAGACGTTTGCACTAGAGCCAGGATATCTGGAGGTTTCGTGTCAGGTTGGATCTGGACCCGGCGGTGGTCCTCCGTCCAGCTAACCTCCTCCGCGCCGGTTAGCGCCTCCTTGTTAGCCAGGAATGTGGAAGCGCCCCATTTCTGCTCAACTTCATGGGAAAAGCGTCGCTCCATCGTGGAGGAAGAAGCGATAATGGATTAAGTGTCTGCTGTTTCCCACCGGGGATCGAACCTCGCCCCGCCTCCATCTGCAGCGCGGCTAATGGCCACGGCTAGCATAGCGCAGCTTTAGGCCCTCGTCCTCCGCCATGAACTTGGCTTTCTTTGCCCCATTCATGTCAGCAGGCCCTGGCGCTCTGGTTGGGCTTTTTAAGTGTGTTCACTTTGGACGGCGATGAAAGGACGGAGGGAACATGGGATCTTAAATCACTTAATGAGGGGAGACAGGCAGCGCTTTTGTCCGGCTTGTTCTGGGGCTGCGTCCAGCCAGCGGCCTGTAACGGGCTCTGACACCTCGCTTCGCTGCGTACCCACAGTGTGTGTGTGTGTGTGTGTTGGTGCTACGCCAGCATTGCTTCAGTCTGCTTGGCCTCTGCGTCCGTTTTTTACCCCTCATCTCATGGTTTACCCTCGGTTCCTGCCTGCTGGTCTGCTCAGCTCTGTGGATCTGGGGAGCAGGAAGCGTTTTCCTGCAGGCGGCGAGGGCGGAGCCCCGCGGTCGGGGAAGTGTCGTCGGACGGCGGCTGAATCCCTGCGGCGGTTTTGGCCTCGGCCGTCAGTTTGCATGTGCTGATGGAGAAGGAAGGGAAAACCCAGAGCAGGAAATAAACAAGAGGCAAAGATATAAAGAGTTTTACTTCATATTTTAGCTTCATTTAGTCTAATTCAGTGAGTTTTAATTAGGTTTTAGAGTGTTTGATAATAACTAATAAAAACTATCAGAGTGGAGAGCCCATAAGTTGTAAGAATAAATATTAGTTTATCATCTGCATATAATATAACATGGAATAATTTGGTGGTAGAAACAAGATGTGGGTAAAGTTCACAACAATTTTACTCCATAACAGCAGCAACACTAAAACATGTTTCTTAGTAAAACGTATTTGGTAAAAAGTTACTCAAGTACTGAGTAACTGATCAAATTATCAATCATTTCATATTTAAAATTACATCATTAGATGATCAAAATGTAAAGTTAAGTGGGAATTTTGGTATTTTAAGGACCAAAACAACAATAATTCATATAAGGAACAAAAAAACAAAATCAGGCAAAAGAAAATGATTCTTTCCATAAAAAACTTTAACAGAAACTGCTGGTCTGTCTGGTGAATTTTGCTTAAAACATGTTTGTTCTTCATTCAGTTGGTAGAAAAGTGGAGATACTTCATGGTAAAATTACTCAAGTAAAAGTAAAAAGTACATTTTCTCAAAAAAGTTGGTCACCGAGCCGCCATCTTGGTAGGCAAACGCAGCACAAAGCACAGCGAGCTGAGAGGCTTTGAGACCAAAATGAAAGAATGTCGACTTTCCAGACTGATAGATGAATATAAATCAACTATTAACTGATATATTAATATCATGATGACTCTGACCATCAAAGAGGTCAAAAACAAAATAATATCTAATTTTCTTTCTTAACTATTAAACATTGTTGATTTATTTATGATTTATGTTTATAAATCTGGTTTAAGTCCAGCTGATGAATCCTGCTCATATTTATAAATTCATCTGGTGTTTGTAAATGTGTTGGTGTTTATAAATCCAGCTCATGTCTATAAATTCAGCTCGTGTTTGTGAATTTGGTGTTTATAAATCCAGTCTATATTCATAAATCCAGTTGTGTTTGTGGATCTGATGATGTTTATGAATCCTGCTGGTTTTAATAAATTCAGTAGTGTTTATAAATCCAGCTTATGTCTATAAATCCAGCTTGTGTTTGTGAATTTGGTGTTTGTAAATCCATTTGTTTATAAATCCAGTCTATATTCATAAATCCAGTTGTGTTTGTGGATCTGATGATGTTTATGAATCCTGCTGGTTTTAATAAATTCAGTAGTGTTTATAAATCCTGCCAGTTTTTATAAATTTAGCTCGTTTATAAATCTCGGTAGTGTTTATAAATTCTCGCAGTGTTTATAAGATTTGATTTTGGAACGATTTTTATAAATCAGACTGAAATATTTGCTCAAATCTCCGACTGTTTTCCTCTGTAAATTGGTCATCAAGCACAAAATAAGGTTGTGTTTAGATCATCTTCCAATTCCTTCATACATTTTTCTTTTATTTGTGTTTTTTTAGTAATTTGATGTGTTGCAGTTTCTCTTCCATCTCGAGGATTTGTACAAACAGCCACTTATGGAAAATTCCCCCTGTGACGTTTTTGGTCAAACGTCAGTGGAAATGTGGTTTCTGATACGTTTTCTTGGAAATAAAATGAAAAGGGGAAAAGCTGGAATAAATTGATGTGGTTCTTTTAGAAGTTTCTGCGTCGTGTTCATCATTTCACAACGTCTTTTTGGACCGACTTCGTTTTATAAATGGACCTGCTGATCAGGAATCCAGTCATTTTTTAAATAATTTGTGGAAGACGTGAAAGTTTTTCTCCTCCTTTCATCCTGGTAAAGTGATATTTTTATGGTTTAATTGAAAATGTGCTGCATGATACGGTTTGAAGTGATGAAAGAGGAAAACTATTAATGATTTCATGACGGCCAAAACAAATCGGAGGAGGTCAAAGGTTATCTGGGAGGAATTTGTTTCATTAGTCATGTTGTGACAGGAAAACCTTTTTGGACTCTTTATGTTGGATTTCTTTCAAATAGGAGTCCATCTTATGAAAACTGTCAAAACCAGAACAGACTTTAATTTACAAGTTAATATTTTACAATTTATCTGTATTATGTTTTTTTTTAATTAATTTTAGGTGATTAATCAGAACATAATAGTTTTTTCTTCTTCAATAGCATTTAGTTTTCAAAACTGGCCTTTTGTTTAAAATAAATAATAATCATTCATGTTTTCTGTCAGTATTACTCAGGAAGCTGCTTTGATCGCCAGAATGAACCTGTATTTCTAATATTTTCTTGTTTTCTGTGAAAGCGTCGCTTGTGATCAGGATTTTCTGACTCTTCAGCTGCTCTCCTGTCCGTTTCCAGTCTTCCCATCACTCTGCCTCACGTCTCTCTCCAGTTTTCCTGACATCTCTTCCTGCGGTGAGCGTTAGCGCCTCCGTGGCTGTGTGGATTTGTCACTTTTTGCTGTTCGCTCTCTTTGATTTCCTGCTTCCTTCCACCAACTGCCTCGTTTCCCTCGTTCACACGGCTGCCTGCATGCTGGTGTAGCTACAGGACACCTTTTAGTGTTTCACCACTGCCTCGTTTGCCAACTTGGGTTTTTTTTTGAGAACCAACCATCATTAGCACTCCAGCTTTTCAGGCGCTACTACTTAGCAGGCTGGGGATGAACTGCGCTCTCCTGCAGCTCATGTGCGGCTCACACATGTGTGAGTGATTGCGTGTTTCTAAAAACCCAGAGATTTATATGTTGTTCTCAATTTAGCCTGAGTGCAGCCGATTGTTGGCCGTCGGACCTCTCTGTTCCCCTCAGCTGGCTCCGGTCCGGCTCTTTTCACAGCCATACAAAACAAGAGGAATGCAGCAAAGTTCCCATGGTAAATCACATTCGCATTTACATACGCAATGCCTGGCCAGGAGGCTCCTCACATTATGGGACGGTTTGGGGTTTTGGCCCCCCAACATGGAAGTCCATTAAAAAACCATAATGGTTTTCTCTGATGTCGCTGTAGGTACCAGAGGATTTACAGCTAACAAGAAAACACTTTCCAAATGTTTGTAATGCGAGAAATTAGTTCGAAACACTTATTTACATCAGCTAAATTAGGTAAAGTTAGCCAAACTAGCTAACTGTAGGAAGCAGTGCTCAGAAAACTTTAATATTTCACTTTAAAATCCAGTTAAGGATTATTTATGTTAGCTGAGTTTGGTAAAGTAGCTGGACATAGAAAGCAATGTTTAGAAAACTGTAAGATTTAACTTTAAAATCCAGTTAAGGATGATTTACATTAGCTAAGTATGTAAAGTTAGCCAAACTAGCTAACAATAGGAAGCAATGTTAAGAAAACTTTCATATTTAACTTTAAAATCCAGTTAAGGATTAAATTGTTTGATGTCTTTTTAATGTTCAGTTTCTGGTTGTTTTTGTGTTTTGATAAAACTAGACGCTGCTTTTATTAATGTAGTAAAAATGTAAAAACACAACTTTGAACTTGGTGCTAGAATAGTTTTAACAATAAAGTCAAATCTTTAAATAAGTGGTGGGACTGAATAAAATTTTAACTGAGTTAATTTCAGGGTCTGTAATTAATTAATCGCAGATTATTGAAAACTATTTATCGACAAAAAAGCGAAAATTAACCAGTTGGGTTAGAGACGTCGCTTGTGCGTCTGATTTAAAGGAGAACCAGAAACATGCGAATATAAAGGTTCCGCTGGGAACTTTAAAAAAAGTAATTAATTGCACTAAAACCTGTATAATTATTTAATTGAAATGAACTGGACCAACTTTAAAACTCATATTTCTTTAGTAGAGGAACTTCCAGAAGCTTTAGTGTTTTTGGAAGAGAGTCAGATGGAGGAAATGCTGGATTTTCTGGATATTTGATATGATAAATAAATAAAATACCAACCAAACCACCTTGTGTCTAAGTGGCTGCAGGAGCAGAGCCTGCTCAAAGTTTTCCTGCTGCATTCCTCACAGCAGAAATCGGCCAAAACGTTTTCAGAGAAAAGTTTTCTCCTTCGGGTCCCCTGACCTTTTTCCACCTGTTGGGCTCCAGACTCAACGGCATTTAGAGAGAATAGCTTCACGCTGCCAAGCCAACCCTGCAAAGTGCTGCATTGAATTTGCAAAGATAAATATGGACCCTGGTTTGTGCGTCCAGACATTGTGAAACCCCCCGCCGTCCGAATCGGGCCGCCAGGCCCATGAGAAACCCGCGACTTGAAAGGCATCGTCTGCAAACCAAGGAAATTCTGCTGACACCTAATCAGAAAACGGAGCGCAGACGGGGTGGAAAACGGTCCGGCGCTCACAGCGATCGCCCCGGGTTATCTTGAAGGAGCGTGACCTTTGTGACACTGATAGGATTGGAGACAAAGGAGGCGCTTTCACCATCCTTCTTCTTTACAAGCTTTCCTTTTGGGTGTGCGATGCCGAGGGACCGGAGGTGACGGACGTCTCCCCGACTCGCCTTAATGGACTTTTTAAAAGTCCCTGAGATTAAACCGGTGGTAAAACTAACCGCAAACATAAAAAAGACAAAAACTCTGAGTCCTTCTGGCTCTGCTGTCCGGTCCAACACTGCAAAAACACAAAATCCTACCGAGGAATTTTACTCCAGTTTCTACTGCAAATGTCTTAGAACAAGACAAAACAAACTTATAAGTAACTTTTCAGCAAGAAATACGAGCTTTTTTTAAGTCAGTCATTCCTTAATATTGATAAAAAGTACTAGTTCTTGGCAGATTATTTAACGTATTCACTGGTAACTTATTTCCCAAGTTACCAGTGAAATAATCTGGCAAAAGAAACTATTAATTTTTCACCAACATTGAGAAATTATTGACTTAAACTCATATTTCCTGCTGAAAAGTTGCTTGTTAGTTTTCTCTTATTTCAATTGTAAGATTTTGTGTTTTTGCAGTGCAGAGGAGGGTAAAGTACTCAAACATTTACTCAACTCAGAGTACTACCTCAGCATACTTTTACTCAAGTAAGAGTAAAAAGTAGCCATCTAACAAATTACTATGAAAGGTACAACGTAGTAAAAATGTTCATAAAAGTAAAATTTTTTCCCAAAAATAGTGACTAATGTGAATGTAACTGGTTGGTTCTTATTTCCAGAGGTGAGCAGAGAAACGAAACCTGAACTCAAGTAAAAGTAAAAAGTATTTGGTAAAAAGTTACTCAAACACTGAGTAACTGACCAAATTATAAATCATTCAATATTTTAAAATTACATCATCAGATGGACCAAAATATAAAGTTAAGTGGAAATTTTGGTATTTTAAGGACAAAAATGACAATAATTCATATAAATAATGAAAAAATAACAAAATCAGGAAATTATTTATTTTCCCAAATCAGTTTCTATCAATAAAAAACTTCAGAAACTTTAACAGAAACTTCAGGTGTGTTTCTGTTTTTGGTAAAAACTTGTTTGTTTTTCATTCAGTGTTTAGAAAATCCAGAAATTTTCCTCAAGTAAGAGCAGAAATACTTCATAATAAAATTCCTCAAAGCAGAGCGTAGTGAAAATAATTTTTTTCTAAAAAGTTACTCCGGTAAACGTAACTAGTTTCTGCCCGGCTCTGTCAACACCCAGTAAAACGTCCCATAAAATGTGTTTCTCTTTACCTCCTGAAGCTGGTCAGAGCTGGAGGCCGACCAGTAAAACCAGCCGCTCCTCTTCTCTCACGTCTTGCTCTCCTCTGACAGAGTTTTCTCATGTCGAGCCAAACATGTGAGTCCGTTTTACCGCAGCGCTCAAACAGCTGATGAGCCAGAAAACACTCGGTGCAGACAACTGTTTATTTTATTTACTATCTACGGAGAGCGGCTGTTCCTGATGAGCTGTTTAAACCGGGAGACGAATCGGAGGCGAATTGATGGCCTGGGATCCACATGGACTGGCTTTGATTTGGGAAATATGCTTAAAAAAATAAATGAGTGGAATTAGAAGGAAGAAACTGTTGAGTTTTACTCATTTAGAAGGTGGTTCTGTCAGGTTCTACACTGAAAAACACAAAATCTCAAGTATTTTTGGTTTCACTTCTAATGCAAATGTCTTAAATCAGACAAAACTAACTTTCAGGTGACTTCAGCAACATATGGGAGCAGCTTATGAGTCAATAATTTAATATCTATGAAAAAAGTTCAGATTATTTTATTTATAAGATCAGAACATGCATTGTTATAAGTAAAATTGCCTGCCAGTGTAGCTAGTACTTTTTAAATAGTAAATAATTATTTAATTATAGCTTTTTTGTAATGTTTGTGGTGTTAGTACAAACATTACAAAAAAGTAATGGTTGTACATTACTTTTTGATAAATCAATCAATTATTTGATTGATTGTAAATAAAAACAAATATATTCTTTTTCATTTCTACTCCTTCTAGGAACAGTCTAAGCACTTAAAAACCCACCCAGACAGTTTTTGGCAATAACTTAATGCTTTTAGTGTCTGGAAAACAAGCAGTTTGAAAAACTTACGGAAAGTAAAGCCATAAATCAGCGGGCTCTGCCCGTTACCTAGCAACCCCAGCGGAACTCCGCCCATTACCTAGCAACCCCAGCGGAACTCCGCCCATTACCTAGCAACCCCAGCAGAACTCCGCCCATTACCTAGCAACCCCAGCGGAACTTGCCCGTTACCTAGCAACCCAAGCTGAGCTCCAGCATTTCTGGTCAGCTGGTTTTACCTCTGTATGTGCTGTTCAATGGCTGCTGGAAAAGAGAAGCGTTTTTTTGGTGAGTTATCCTGAAACCACTTGCTACATTCTTGTTAGTTGCACAGGAGGCTCTACTAATGCTATTCAAAGAACTGTGGTTGTATAATTGTGCATCTGTTTACAGCCATTGTCAGATGTGAGTTTAAATGTTAAATTGGGAGGTTTTGATTATTCAGATTTAAAGTGACAGGATGCCCTACTACAGCTAAAATCTCATTATATAAGAATGATTTTTAACAAAAAATGTAATGAGCATGTTTTGCATAGGCCATACACGTATTCTAACCTGTTCAAAGAAACATAATAGATCATCTTTAATCAATCACGTTTATTTGTATAACATATTTCAGGCAGTTCAAAGTGATTTACATCATGGAAACTAAACGACTGTGAAAACCAGCAGCAGACGTTGTATTTGACAAGTGATTGTTAATGCATCAGATTCGTTGGACGATGTTTCATTTATCATGGTTCATAAGCTGCTCTAAACGGTTTGGGTTTTTAGTTTTATTTAAAGGAACTCAGTGTTTCAGTTGTTTTTCAGTTTTCCGTCAGTTTGTTCCAGATTTGCGGTGCATAGAAGCTGAAAGTTGAATTCTTGAACTGAATCCTCTTGTATCCTCATTTCAACTCGTCATAAAATGTGTCACCGCTTTATTTAAGACGACCCAAAGTCTCGCCGGGCGTAGAATCACGACCTGATCTGACGCCAGCCGCCACTCGACTCGTCACGCTCTGGCAGCTTGAGCTGACGCTGCTCCAATCCGACTCTCCGCGTGCGGCGATTAGCCGCGACTCGACTGCTGTTCACCTACGTCTGTGTAACGACCCGGCCAGGCGTTTATCACCGCCATCGGCCTCAGAGATAAGCGCAGATGGACTCCCACGCTCACAGATGTTTAGTGTCTCAGTGTGAACAGACGATGTTGACGGTTCTGTTCGCTGGTTTCTGTTTGATCACCCACTCAGGCCGAGATTAGCCACATAAGTGTCGTCTGATTGCTGAGATAGCACTTTCCCTCCTGCAACTTTTACAGGAGTTTTCCTTCTCCAGCTACGTCATGGCTGTAAATTTGTCATGTTTGATAGAAAACAGGTGAGCTGGATCTCCTGGAGGAGATCTGAAGCATGTTTGTGTTGATGTTTGGAGGATTATTGTGTCTCCCTGTTGAAATCAAGCTGGTTAAAAGTGCTTCTTCTCTCCAGCAACAACAAAAAAATCCAAAGAATTTCTTCACAGCAAGCTCCCAGTGCTACATGTGGATAAGCAAAGACAGGCACACATTCCACTTTCCTCTTCATTCGCCTGTGCAAACCAGATGTGGAATAATACTCTGATCAGTCTGATGGGAGAAAACCTTAGTTTCACTGAGGTACGCAACATGCTAATGCTAACTGTGACGCCTTAAAACAGAAGAATCAGCGACAGAGAAGTTATCCAGCAGAAAGAAAAATTAAACAGGAATTTTATTGGTTGAATGTCATGAAGGACACATTATTCAAATTCAAAAATACTTTATTGATCCCAAAGAAAAAAGAAAGAAATTAAAAAGGGGCCTGCTGATTTGGGTCGATTGGATCAGTGGATCCAATCGACCCAAATCAGTGGATAAAATGTTAGCATGCGAGTGAAACTCGCATGCTAACATTTTATATTTTTAGCATATAACTTTACTCTTAGTATTATGACTTTATTCTTGAGTTATTACTTTTTTCTCCTAATATTACGACTTTATTCTGTAGTATTTTGACATTATTGTCATACGGCTATTTTCTTCTAATAATGTGACTAAATCTTGTAATTTACTTTTTTAAGCTAATCCTCAGTCGTAAGAAATGTAGCTTATGATTAATTTTTTTTCCGTTCACTAAAAATCTGCCAGAAAAAATCCATTCAACTTTTCCTTCCTTGATTCGTCAGTTTTCAGAATAAATTGGATGTTTCACCGGAAACGACTCGGAGATCGGATGAGGTTGGATTTCCCTTCGATCGCCGTGGCGACAGCAGGAAACATGGCGTCAACGTCAGATCACACAGCTTTTTAAGTGGAAAAACCAACATGGAGGCTTTATTGGCTCGTCTTTCTCTGTTATTCCGTCGCCTTCGTGTCACGAGGGGTCGGACGGTCTTGACCCCGCGACCCCGGTGTTATTCAAAAGCTTTTGTGCGATGGCGGCCATTGTCCGGATGTCATCCTTCAAACAAAACGGCTGTTCAGGGAGCGCCGGAACAAAACGCAGCATCCTCGGCTGTCAAGCGCCCCGACAACAACTCGTTTTGTTTTTACCGTCGGGGGTGGAGGACTTCTCACCCCGGATCAAAGCCGGATCAAACATGGCGGCAGTCCCGACGAGAGAGAGAGAGAGAGAGAGAGAAAGAGAGAGAGAGAGAGAGAGAGAGTGTGTGATTTGTTCATGAAAAGCCCGCTGTGGGCGAGCCAGCGTGGATAATTAGCGTGTACACAACTATGTCAGCCGGCCTGTGATCTCTCCGTGTTCGTCTGGCGTGTGGAGCGCCATTGTGAGCTGAGTGTGTGTGTGTTTATGTATGCTGTGTGTGTGTGTGTGTGTGTGTGTGTGTGTGTGTGTGTGTGTGTGTGTGTGTGTGTGTGTGTGTGTGTGTGATATCAGAGTTCCTGTCTGTCTGGTTGTGGTCTCGTCTTCATGTCAGCTCAGCGTCTTGATTTACGGCGGCGGCGGCTCCGCTAACAGCCGTTTACGTTAAGCTAGCTGGAGGTGAGGGAAAGTTTGGAGTTCAGTTTCCTCAAGTGGTGTGTCCTTTCCTTCCTTCCTTCCATTCCTCCTTTTCTTCCTTTCTGTCTTTTCTTCCTTCATTTTGTCCATTCTTTGCTTTTCAGTAACTATGCTGTGCTGCATCCTCCCTCCTTCTTTTTTACCGCATATCGTCCTTCGTTGCTCTCTTCCTTCCTTAGTTCCTTACTTTGTTGCATCCTTTTTCCTTTCCTTTTGTCCATCCTTCTTTCTTTTTTACTTTTTTCTGCCTTTCTTCCTATTGTCTTTACCTTGTTCCATCCTGTTGTTTTAGTCCTTCTTTCTTTCCTTCTTTCAGTTTCATTTTTGCAGTTTTTCTGATTCCTGCGCTGTAGAAACTTCTTCCTTCCATTCAGAGTGAATTTCAGTATTTTATCTTTTCATAGGAGCATAAATGATGTGAAGTTTGTTACAGTAAAACTGAAAGAAAACTGGAAGTTAGGCCTCTGTCCTCCCAGTCTTTGTTTTCCATCCATGTTTTGTTTTTTGTTTCCTCGTTCTTTCGGTTGATTAAAACCTGATTTCCAGGAAGCCGTTTCAGACGGAGATAACAACGAGGCGCGTTATCTGTGTTTGAAGTCCAGAGCGAGTCCTGCGTTATCAGTGGAGGCGCGAGCGGGGGGTCGTGACCTTATCGCAGCTCCTCTTCCTCCCTCTTCCTCAGACGGTCAATAAAAACTCAGCGGCCGACCCAAACAAAGAGGATCAGAGGAAATCCTCCGCAGCGGCTCGATGCGCCGCTCAGCGCCGCGCTTTGAACAGGCGGGACGCCCGGCAGCGCGCGGGAAGCCGATAACCGATGAAACGGTGCACGGTGGCGGGGCGGAGGCGTCATCGACCTGTGGGCGTCCGGTTTCTTCTTCTTTGATTTATGGAAACCCGTTAAAAACACAGAGTTGGCACACTTTGATTTCTCTAATCAGGATTCACATCTAATGGAGCCAAAATGTGTGAAAGTGACACAATCTGGAAGATCTACAGGCGTTGACGGGGTTTGGTGTCTGACTTCCTTTCTTTTTTCTGTCTTACGTGAAAACTTCCTTTGTGAACAAGTTTTGTATCTCCTTAAAATGAGTTTCTCATTTTAACAAGTTTCAGATTTAATTATAACCTTAAGTTTTCTCATTTCTCATTGGGCATCCCGTTATAACAAAAAACTTATTTTAACTAGTTTTGTATTCTGTTGTATTGTGAAAGTTTCTTATTTTAATGAGTTTCTCATCATCCCATTCCATCTGTGGCTACTTTTCACAGGATGCTACATCCATCTGGAAGCTAGCTATTGATCTGATTAATGATAGATTAGTATCAATTACTGAGTGGCTTTTGCTGCCAAATGAGAACTTACTAGCGTTAGCCTTTTGACTAGCACACCGAGATTAGCGCTACGACAAAGTCTAAGAAATTTTTCACTATAACCATTAACAATATGATAAATTTGCACCAGTATCAGATTCTATGTTTGAACAAAAGAATATTTTAAACATTATTTTATTTGGACCCAAGTACAGATTTTTATTTTGTCTGTTTTTATGTATAAATTAATCTAACAGAGAATCAGTGATTAACACGCTTAAGCAACAGATGGTTGGATTACGATTCAGATTTCGATTTAAGAACTAAAATTTCTTGTACTGCTGTTCAACAAAACCAAAAAACAAAACAACAATTAACAAAACAAGATCATTTTATCAGCATATCTAAATTTCCATGAGCTACTTTGCTCACCTTCGTGAAAATATTTGTATTTTTTATTCTGTAATGTATTTTGCATTCCAGTCGGTTCCTGTTGAAGGTACGTGAATTTCCTGCTGGGCGTCGGCCCCCTCATGACCACCCCTTGGCTCTGCCCCTGTGGAAAACTCTAAACATAAAAGTGACCCTGTGAATGATTATGTCTTTGTTCATTTGGCACACAAACGGTCATTTTCACTGCATAGCAAACCTCTGCTCTGTCAAAACAGCTTCCAGAGACAATGTGTGCCAAATTAAATTAAAACCATCAGCACTCAAGCTGCCAGAAGTGTCTTTTTTCCCCTTTGAATCGTTAACAAATCCGGACGAATTGGATCACATCATCACTCTGATGTGGGCCGTGTTGTCCGCCTACTTCCAGCTCATGTCTTTGGTATTCGTCTTGCTGCCATTATTTGGGGATTTTTGAGGTTTAGTTTACCAGCGGTGGAAGAAACGCGTTATTTTCGCCCCAACACTCCTCCGTAATTCATGCCCTGTGTTTAGCCGTGCGGTAACAGCCGTCATCTGTTTCAAAGTGTGTTGGGGAAGTCATTGAGTAACCCCTCAGCACATGTGACTCGTTAGCTAACACGGCTATTAGCTACGCTTAGTTTTTCCCTCTGCCTCCCTGGAGGGAGGCGAAAAGTAAAAATGGAGGTCACTTCCTGGCCGCCGGCAGTTTGAGTCGGTGACATTTCCATATCTGCTGGAGCAGGAGCGTCTCCAGGAGTCACTCGGTCCGGTTGAGATTTACAGCGAGCCGACCGAAAGGCTGCCATGATGGGGAAAAGGTCCCCGGTTTACTGCTGAAGGATGGCTGCTGGTTGCCAGATTGGTCAGTTTCAAGCAAACACAACGTAAAACCTGCTGAAGTTCAGGAAAGCTCATGTTAACAGACCCACACAGAGAGAGAGGAGTTAATTTACACCAAAAACTCAAATTTTGGAGTTTGAAAAGTTGAAAATTTGCTAGAAAAAGCTCAAATTTTGAGAATAATCAGAAAATGTTCTAGTTCAGAAAGGGAATGTTTCTAAGTGTAAAAAATTGAAAAACATTTAGGGATTAATCTCTGATTTTATTTTTGGAAAATGCAAAGAAATTTCTGAGCTCCAGATAAAAAGAATCTGTGAGAAAAAAAACTGAGAAATTTTGAGATTTTCTTAAAGTTTTGTAGAAAATAACTTGGATATTTCTGAGTTTCAAAGGTCAAATACTTTCCACTTTATAAACTCAGTAAAATTCCAAACGTTGAACATTTTTCTGACAAATTTTTGACTTTTGAAGCTCATAAATGTTTTTTCTAGAAGATTTCTGAGGTAAATCTCAACATTTTTTAACTTTTTCTAGCAGACTTTTTAAATTTCATGGATTCTAGAAAATTCCTGGGATTATTCTAAAACATTTTTATCTTTTCAAACTCAGAAATAATTTTGTTTATATATTTAACATTTCTGAGATGAATCTCAAAATGTCCTATTTTTTTCCAGCAATTTTTTTACTTTTCAAAGTGCCAAAAGTTTCTGAGTTTTTTGGTGGAAATTTACTCCTTTTTTCTACCTTCAGTGGCCCAATTAATTGCTTCAGTCTTAATAACTATCTTTCTCTACATATATACACATAATATGTATTATTGGCCACATTTATAGAGCTGTGATAATTCAAAACATTTTTGGTACTTTGACCAGAACCAGATCCAACTGGGACTGAAAACAGTTTTTGTTTTTGTGTCAATATGTCATTTTAAATCATAAAGTTTCTGTGGGATTTTTGTTTTACAATCTCACTGCACAGCTGCACTTGGTTAAACATTTACTAATCATTAACGATGTCAATGACATTTTATCAAACGTTTTCTGCTTTTCTGCCACACGATGACTATTTTCCTCTGAAACCTTTACAAAAACATTAATAAGCTCTCAGCTGTTTTTTCCAGCCCAACTGGGTGAAAACCTGCCCAACCTGGCAACCCGGGATGTGTGGCAGAGGTCAGGGTGAGACTCAGATTTATTTAGCCGCAGCTCGTCCTCCATTTAGCTAATGGCCTGTTGTCGTAACGACCGACCGAGAGTTATGGCCGCTTTGTCTTTCTGCTGGTCCCACTTGGAGAGCTGCAGGTCTGGAGCTATGCTGGGAATACTGGGAATACTGGGAATACTGGGAATGCTGCTGGATGACCTGCTTTTCAGGAATAAATTATCTAAAAACCAAACAAAATGTGAGCAAAACCCAAATAAACACTCAGTTATATATTGGTAAATGTTTTATTAATTTAGATAAATCAGGGATGAAAAAATGCCGTAAAATTACATTATTCTCATAATACTGTGGTTTATCCCAGTATAATGACTTCATTCTTGAAATATTGAATCTATTGTCGTCAACTTTCTCATATTGTTACCAATTATTTGTTGTAATACGACTTTATTCTTTGTTTTTGGACGACTTCTCGTAAAGTGGTTTTATTCTCTGAATTTTTCAACTTCATTTTTATACAACTTTTCTCAATATTTTGACTTTTTTCATACAGCTTATAATTTTATGACTTTATTCTTGTAATTAATGAAGTTTTTCTTACTCAGTCATATTTCAGACACATAAGATCATTTTCAGATCCTCTTCTGTTGTTTTGTTGAAGTTTTTTCCATAAACTTTGATCAAATCCAGGAATCTCAGTAAATGTTGTCATCTAACATTAAAACCATGAAGTCTGTAATCCTCCAGCAGATTCCCAGGAACCAGAGTAACCATCATTCTGTGGATCTGGTAGCAGACGGCAGCGGCTGCATCTCCACAGTTTATTTATTTGTGTGCGTTTGGCTCTGGCTGTTTGTTTAGGTAGAAAATCCCCGGCGGGGGAAGCGGAGTGTGTCAGGAGTTCCTCCTCGGTGTTTGTGGAGCGGATTATGAGGGATAAGAGAGCGACACTCAGACAGAGAGAGAGTCCAGGTTTCCTCCTCTTGCTCTTTGTTCTGCGCCGTCGTTTGGTGCTTTCATCCAGCGTGGCCGACCGTCCCGGCGCCGCCAGGCAGCGGCGGCGGCTCCTCGGGGAGCGCGGCGGTGCCAGCCCGGTGGTACCGGGACCACACACGCCTCTTCCGCCTCGTTAGCCGCGCTGCTCTGCGGCAGCTTCTGTAGCATTACTTGGATGCCGCCTGGCTTTCTGCAGACAGCTGCCTCAGCCTGCAGCTGCTCAGCAGCTACAGATACAGCTGACAGATCTGCACCTTTATTCTGAAATCACTTTATTCACAACACAAGTCTGCTTGAAATGTCTGGAGCCTCTGGTTTTATCAGCCAGACTTCATTGTTTCTTATTGAAGTGATTTTCTAAAGGACACATCAGGCTAACACAACCCAAATCTGACTTTTCATGGCAGTCTGAACGGAACAATTACAATCTTTTTACCTCCCAACTAATCTAATTTGTGTCAGATGTGTATCCAATAGTTTTCAGGTATTTTCACACCTGATAATCTGGTGAACTCGGTTCCTTTTGGGAACATTTCTTACATTTTCAGCTGCTGTGGTTCTGTTTCGCTTTACACTGTCAAACCAACCAAACTAAATGAAAAACCTGTTCCCCTCCTCGCCTGCGGAGGCGCTGCACCAAGAACCACTGAGAAAAACTACATGAAAACCTCAGAGTGCATCTTCCTTCTTTAAGAAATGTAAATAAAAAGGTAGTGGTGTCAGATTTTAGTGGTTGTAGGATCCCTCTCTAGTCATTTCTCCTGCTATTGGGACTTATGCACTTGTTTTGGTTGGATTTACCCAGAATGCCCTGGGGTTAAGCAGGGCAGGCAAATGCGCCACATATTCTCCCAATTCCAATTTTTTTAGCCCCAAAAAATCCAATTTGTGCCACTTCCTTTTGTGGAACTATCTGATTGTTTTCAAAGCATCTGCAGTCTGAACCGTCACGTCTCTTTCTATCCACGCAGCGCCCCCACAGGCCAGGACGGGAACTGCTTTTCAAAGAGTTTGGTTCTTTGGACTCTGTGAAAGCTGAAAATCTAACAAATGTTGCAGCTTTGGTCGCCGTCGAACCGAATCTACTGATGAGAAAACAACTTCAGTTCCTAAAGTTATTGTTAAGGAACTGAAGGTATTTATTGTAAAACTACGACCGTTTGTCGACAAACAAACCCTGAAGGAAATGAGTGAAAGCATAAAACGTTTAAAACATGGAAATGCTGCCCAGTCAAAGTTCATATAACACATTTATAACAACATCAGCTGATCAAAGTGCTTCACAGGTAGAGAAATGATGAAACAGGAAATAAAACTAAATGTTGCTGTAATTGACAGAAAACACCAGAACCCTTTCCTTTCTTCCCCGGTGTGGCGGCTCCGTCTCCAGTGGGTTTTGTGTTGGCCTCCCTGCCTGTGTGGTGAAGAAAGGCCCGCCGCACCTTTCTGCTCCTTATCTCGTCGTCCATCGGCCTGTCGCTGGTCCTCCACAGCTCACCTCGAGCTGTCAGGCCCGAATCAGGCCCAGCAGACCAGGAACAAATGGGTTCTGTCTGGCACACACGAGGGACGGAGATACGCCTGTCATGGCGACGGCTTCGTGTTTATCTGAGGAATGAGGGCGAAAAGAGGCGAAGGCGGCGTTTCTGGGCGCTGACAGGTTCCCTCTCTACGGCGACACCTTCTGCCGAGGATTAGCGCCTCGGCTGCCGCTTCGCCACCGACCGCAGAGCGTTTCTCTGCTGCCGCTTTAACATCTCTGATCCACAACGGAGGTCAAGTTTCAGCCCAACACAAACTGTAAATCCATGCTTCACTGCAGAAACACCAAATCTTACCAACTAGTTTTGGTCTAGTTTCTACTGCAAATAACTTATTACACCTAAACCACAGCAAAACTAACTAAATAGTAAATAATATAGGACCTTATTTTAAGTAAATAATTCATTTATATTGATGAAAAAGTTCTAGTTAAATTAGCAGTTTTATTACTAATTAGACATTTTTCCCATGTTATTAGAGAAATAGTCCAGAGAAACTCCACTATTTACTTAAAAAGCAGCATTATGTACCATTTTATTTAGTTTACTTCAGTTGTTATGAAAATGTTATATTTATTTCAAACAGACAAAAAGTAAAAACAACAAAAAAAAAAACAAGCTATTTTGGCCTTTGACATGCAATTCCACATAATTTGTTAGAAAAGAATCAGGTGGGAGATAAAAGGTGTTCTGATTTCTGTTCCCTTTCTTAACCTACAAACATTTAAATCTGCAGATAAACTCTGAAATCATCCCCACATTAAATGATACTTAAACTTCACATTCTCATCCTTAAATATTAAATATTTACACATTTTTAATATCAGATACAGCATGTTTGGTCTTTGAGACAAATGTGACTTGGAAGAAGTTTTACCTTGTAATGTAACGCCTTGAAATTGGGCCTCTGTCTCTTTAAGAAGCTTCTGCTCTACTTGAAGCTCCGCCTTCAGGAAGTCATCCCAACATGGCTCCTCCATTAACCCTTTAACGACATTTTAACCAGCATTTCACTGAGAAGTGGCTCCTATAATGAGCTCAGCAGGTGTTTGCTAATTGCTGCTGGCTAGTCTGAAGGAGCTGGGTGGGGGAGGAGTTTTGTCCTCGGAGGCGGGGCTAGGTCCACCCAGGTGTTTGGTTGCCATGGAGATTAAATAATTTATAAGACATGGGTGAAAGAATCAAGGAAACACTCTGTTTGTTTTTGATGAATGAAAAATAACACAATGTAAAGATAAAAAAACATTGATTTTCCAACATAAGGCCCCTTTAAGCTTCTTCATCCTGCTGTTTGTTTTCTCTCATTTCAAGTGTAGTAAGTTATTGACACTAAAAACTAGACTAAAACATTTGGGAAGGTTTTGCAGCTCATACCTGCTGCTATCATTTGAATTTAAAGAGAGGAAATCAGATTGAACTGAACCTTCGCTTCCTTCATCCACGTCTCATTTCTGCAGCGTTAAACTGCACAAGGCGTCTCAATACCTTCACATTTGGGAGACGGGTGAATGTGTCCCATATCCCACTTTTTCCCAGCAGTCTGAACGATAGATCTTTTCACACCTCAAACATCTGATTTGAGTCTCTTCCATATGTGGAATTAAATCAGAAACAATAGATTTCAAAGCGTCTGCAGCCTGAATGGACATAATTCTGCACCGGCAGAAGCAATCGGTGCAGATTTCTCTCTTCCCTTCACATCCATGTTTCACTTTTATCACATTAAATCTCCACAAAACCTTTTAGTTTTCACCTTCTAAATTCAGGAAACATCTTGACGTTTCCCTGTAAAAGATGGCGGCTCAGTTTTGGTGTTTTCATCGTATTTGTTTCTCCTTGAGTCGTTTTATTCTCATGTTTCATCATCAGTTTGCAGCGACTTTCTAATAAAAACACAAAAACACGCTTGGGAAACATTTAGAAAACGTTTAGAAACTGTCAGTTTTTGCTTACCGGAGCAGTTTTTGATGTGTTTGTTCGTAATTTATTGACTTCAGATTCAGATTTTTGTGCTGGAAGTGAAAAACACAAACAGTATTAAATAATAAACTGTGAACAAATTGGGCTGATTCTGCTGGATGGATCCTCGCTGGCAGATTGCAACATGCGCTCACATTGTTTGGCATGAGGGTGTTGCAGCTTCTCTGCAGAGTGTTAATGAGAAGCAGATCTGCCTGCGAGGTGTGTGTGTGTGCGTGTGTGTGTGTGTGTGTGTGTGTGTGTGTGTGTGTGTGTGTGTGCGTAGCCGTCTCATCTCCGGTGTCAAAGAGAGAAAACACAAAGGTGAATATTTATTCCAAACGAGGGAAATTCCTCCTTATGGAGACGAACCTGGGGTGAGAAAACGCAGGAAGGACTTTCACAATAAAAGAGCTGTGAAAAAAAATAGACTGACTCCTGATTGGACGCCGTCGCTTTCATTAAGAGCCGACTTTACATTTAGATATTCAACATCCTCTTCAGTTTGTGTTCTTGATTATAAATGTTGTTGAATTTTTACAGCAGACATGAAGTTTACAAACCAAACCGACTTCCTCCCTTCAGATCTTCGTCGTCTGGTGACAATTTTGTTCCTCATTAAATATCAGGTTTATAAATTAGCTCAGAAAAAACATATCAAAATCATTTCTACCGTTTAGAAACACCTTAAAGTTTCATTTTGAGGTCAATAATTCAAACTGTGAATGGTTGAGGTCGACATTATCTTCAATCCAATATGGCCGCTGCTCGCATGAAACAGTGAAAGTTTCAGAAATCGGTTTGTTATTTGTGGTTTTTGTAAAATGAATCAATATTTGAACCAGGAATATTTTCTCTTTTAGAGGAAAAAGTTTTATGCTGAACACAAACCTCAGTTTGTTTCACTGGGATTTTTATTCTAATGAAAGGAAGTGAACTTTCCCTCCAGATTAAAATCTGTAAAGTGTGGCCTGCATTTGTGTCCATCTCCTCTTACTCTGATGCTTCTAAACAAAGTTCAGTTGTATTTTGGAGACATAAATGTCTCAATAGACTGTATGGAGCTAAATTGGGGCCATAAAGTTTGTAGTTTTGAACACAGCTGAGTTTGTTTTCTGCCTGGTTTGCAGCCAGTGAGTCCAGCTGCTCTCAGCCCTTCATTTCGCTCCGTATCTGATCGTCCTGCATCCTGCCAGGAGGGAAACGGCGAGAGATCGAACAGCGAACCCAGGGGCTGGGGGAAAACGATGCTGGCGCTGCCAATTTAGAGTCTGAGGTGGACGTTTCAGTTTTTAATCCTATTTCAGGTCCTTCCTCTTTAACTCACCATCAGACGTGGGCAGAAATTATACTGGAGTAAAAGTAGAACCACTTCAACCGACCAAGAAATTACTCAAGACTGAAAAAGTGTTTGGTAAAAACTCAACCTGACCAAGATAAAGATAAAGTTGAAATGTTTGTATTTTAAGAACCAACAGTTTTTTCCAAATAATTTTCTTTCAATAAAATCCTGATGAAACTTTAACAGAAACTGCAGTTTGTCTGCTGAATATTTGGCTAAATGTTTCATTTAGGAGTTTATTTTAAGTAAATAATTCCTTAATATTGATGAAAAGTTCTAGTTTCACTTATAATGTGGGAAAATATCTTGGTATAAATTAAATTATCTGCCAATGGAAGCAGAAATTTTTCATCAATATTAAGGAATTAATATTAAAACAAGCTCTTGTATTTTGCTGAAAGATTATTTGTAAGTTAGTAAAACCAAATTACTTGGTGAGATTTTGTGTTTTTGCAGTGTACATTATAGTTTTGTTATAATCTGAAATAATACGAGTAATAAAATACGTTTACAGACCGAAGTGAATCGGTGAACAAACTGAAAGGGCTTCCTGCGTTCAGTGGTAAAAAATGGCCGACATCCCCGGCGTCTGATAAGTGATGAAGGTCAACGAGGTCATTTACATTCTGCTCATGTGCCGCCTGTGAAACCTGCTTCACATCTGCTGCAGCGCTGAAAAGAGCAAATGCTGCTCCGCCCAATTAGCAGCCGTCCTCAAACAAACACATCAGAGTCCGTCTGTTTCTGTTTCTGTTTCTGTTCGCGCCGACGGAGGTTTTATTAAAGCACAGGACGAACGTCTTCACCGCCAGATTCATCATGGATTCATTTACAAACACTTTACTCAAGTAAGAGAAACAATGCTTCATGATAAGATTACACAAGTAAAAGTTTTTAAAAAAAAGTAAGTAGTTGTTACCCAACTGCTGATTTCCAGGAGGATTTAAAAAAGAAACCTGAATGTTGTAGAAATGGTGAGTTTATTTCCATTCGTAGAGACGCTCCAGCTGATGTTCTTCAGCTCTTAGCGGGTCGGAGCGGTTTTCCCCGAGGCTGGTGTCTCATTTTGGAAACAAGCACTCGATTTGGGGGCCTCCAGCAGCCACACACGCACACACACACCCATCTGTGTCCCGCAGCTCCGGGTCTCGTCACCTGACACCATCTGCATGCTAAGAGGGCCGTGAAAGCCTCTTCAGGCCGACCGGCACACACTGCAGGGCCCTCTGCGCCGTCCGGTGACAAGTGTGGTGGGACGAGAGCCAGAAGGCACGCAGGAATGCTGTGTGTGTGTGTGTGTGTGTGTGTGTGTGTGTGTGTTCCCTCACATATGAGCCAAGAATTGCTTCATCCAGCTTAATAAAGGAAGTTCTTGTTTGCGCAGCTTTCTCAGCCTATATCTGCTGTTTCTGAAACCGGATCTCCTTTAGCATCTTTTCTTTTATTGCTGATGAAAATCCTCAGCATGGAAGCTCACATATTTACTGTTTAGTGCATTTCTTCTCATGATTTATGGTTTACAGACAAACCGTCAAACTGTAGGAACAGCATTCAAAGTTTAAACCAGCTAAATATCACCAGAATAAATCAATGTTTAGCTACTGCTGCTAGCAAAAAGGTTTTCTAACCGTAAACAGTAATCATAAACATTAGTTACACTAATCGCTACACTAACGCTGTATTCAGTGGAAGCTAATGCTAATGTGCTTCATAAACACTGTATTCATCAGAACTAGTGACTAAACTTAAACTTATCTCTACCATCTGATTTATGCTAATTTGGCCGTATTTTAACCTACTTTTTGTTCTTATTTTTGTGTGAATTTTCACTCCATACATATTTACTAAATGTCTTTGTTTTGTTGTTGGAGTTGCTTTATAAATGAAGCTGAGTTGGTTAAATGATTGTTTTTGTCATTAATCTGCAGTCATAGACCAAAAACCTGAAGATAAAGAAGTCGTCAAACTTTATTTTGCAACATAATTTGGTTTGTAACCATCAACTATGCAGCATTTTCTACCAATCAGCTTATTAGCAGTAAGCTGCTGTTTTGGGCTCTATTTTCACAAGTATTTGAACCTTTACCTGTTAAAACGTTTCTTATTTTCGTTCTGATCACAGCTGGTACCTGCAGCTAGCATAGCTTTGGGTCTGGACATGTTTCACATGTAAAGCCACAGAGACTCACACACCTGTGTGAACACGGGTCGGGTCAGAGCCGTTTGTATTACCTGAGTGATGATCGCCGGGCTGTCAGGGCAGGAAAGAGGCGGATTACCCGCCTGCAGGGCGCGGATCGGGTTTCCACCCTCAGCTAGCGCCTAGCGACGGAGGCGAGGTGCACTTTGTGCCCCGCAGGTGTTAAACTGAGGCCTCTACTCAACCGGGACGGCCCGGTTCTACGACTGGACCGGGTGAACATAAGAGATGGCTTCCTATTTGGGTTGAGTTGTAAACGCTTGATGTGAAATACAAGGTGGGAAAAGTAAACAGTTGTTGAAGCAAAAGTAAAAGACAGCTGCTGCTTGGTTGATTAGTTCACTGATGGGCATCAAATGGTTGATAATTCATAAAACCCTGATTATTTCAGCAGGGATTGTAGTTTAATCTCAGATTTTCTACGGTAAATAAGAGATTTCATAATTTATTTTTGATATTTTTGCTGAAATAGCTGAAATTCTTCAGGACATTAACTCTTCATGTGCTGTCACTCTGTTTGTATGTTTGTTATATTGTGATGATTCACAGAGGATTTTATTTAACATAAAGTTTGTGCGTTATCACTCTGAATAGAGCATCTATACTAGAATCAGTATAGATGCTCTATGTTCGGCTTCTTCCTGTCAGGGTTCTTCACTTTTTATACAAATAATATAGACATTTTTCAATTTAGATGAAAACAACCTTCTTTTCTGTGAATCTGTTCTACCAGAATAGTTTCAAATTCTGTAAATAAAATCTCCTATAAATATATTTTTTAAATTGATTAGTAGACAGTATTTTCTTAGCGACAGATGATCAAACATTCACTAAAGTTATGCTGCATTACTACAGTTTGGGCAATAAAATTCTTTTATTTCTTATTTAAAATAGGAATTTAATTATTTTCTGAGTTATGTTTGTAAGCTGCCAGTTTTTTTTAATCAAATTAATGATCAAAAATAATCAATTACTAAAATAATTTAGTTCCAATCATATTTTTTTAAAAAAAAAGGTTTTATAATAAATATTAGATTATCATCTGCATATAATATAACATGATATTCTGTTTTCACGGTAAGAATTTGGTGCAAATTGATGTTTTGAAGGGGAAGAAGCAGCTTTCAGCTCCAGGTTTTGTTTAGGGAAACTCAGCACATGGTCGAGGTGTTTGGCAAATATTCCTGCAGCGACGGGGAAACAAAGAGGGCAGTAACTGCCCCCAGCTGGCCAGGGCCCCTCGCAGGGTTAATATGGCCGCCCTCCCAATTACGTTTGTATGACAGTTTTCATCAAAGTGCTTAACAAGTCCTGTGAAAACGGGAGAAAATAGTCCATTTGAGAAACGATGGCACTGAAAGACTTGGGCATGTTTAACAGTAAGGTCTGTGTTGAGAAATGGTTTCAACTGTGTATTTATTTCTACAGCCAGGAATGTTCGCTGCTTTGATTCGGCTTAATTAAAACCAAACAGCGTCGTGTGGAAAACACGGAGTACGTCCAAATGTTTGCGCCTGTGCGGTTGTTAGCTGCTGAAAGCCGCCCTGTCCGGGTAATTGGCTGTTGTTCGGAGAGTAAACAGTTTCTGAGACGTGTTGAGGACGTGAAGTGTTTTCTGTGAGTGTCGACTGATGTCGGTCACTTTAAACCCTCTGACTCCAAAATCGACTCTAATATCCAACCGTTCTCCACTTTATGATCATTTCAACATAAAACACCAAATAATTCTCGTGTGATGTGGTTAAATATGTAAAATTACTGTTTAAAAGTGTAAATATTGTTAAAACTCTTTGACCTGGGCGACAGGTGGCACCATGTGCTTTCAGCAAAACCAAAAACTATCCTCCCAAAATCACCTTACTCTCACATTAAACACAAATCATTCAGCATTTAAACTGTTGCCATGGTTACATTGGATGATAATTACTGACGTTTATTTACAAATATCGCAAAACAGATTTGAAATTTAAGAATACTTCAACCCCAGAGTTTAAATGTTGAATGTTTTTGTAGATGCTGAAAGCAGTAGACAGGATCTCCTGTAGCAGTCAGTATCACAGCAGCCGTGAAAACGCCTCTGACAGAAGACACCTTGTTGTTTTATGATAGTCTTATAAAGAGGGTTTCTGACAACATATTTGCCAAAATTATAGTTTCCAAGCTAAATATTTAATTCAGAATTGAGTATTTAGCTAATTTACAAATTCAAGTTTAGATAACCGGAAGTGTACTATCAAAATAAAAGCTGTGTTTTTGAGTCCATGTCCCCAGTTAATAATTAATCAATTTCTAAATTAATTGACTATTATTTCAATAATCAATTAATGCCTACACATTATGTTGTATGTAATATATTTCAGAGTAGATTTCGATTGAAAGTCGTAGTTTTGTCTTCATTTATTCTTGAATTATTGTTAGAGGGCCACCACAGTCAGTTCAGGGGTCACAAATGGCCCGCGGCCCCTACTTTGAACACCCACAGTTTAGCTATTTAGCCATAATTTAAAAGGAAATAATTCAAACGATCCCAGTCTGCTTGATCAAACCAATGTTTTCCTCTGGATGGAAGTGAATCCTCCATCATTAAAGGACTCAGATTTATGGAGGTTCTGGCCCGGCGGCATCGATTGGACTCAAAGTCATCTCAGAACTCTGGTAATTGTAAAGAAAATCAAACCTCCGGCTGTCTTGCTAACCGGATGGTCTCTCCCGCCACTAATCTCCTCCATCTTCCGGCCTCAGCCACTAAAGGACAGGAAGGATGGGACATTAAGATCCGAAGAAGAGAAAGTCGTAAAAAATAATGACGTCTTCTGGCGAGCAGCTGAGCAGTCCGGCTCTGCGGCTTCGCTCCCGTCAGACGGTTGTATCTTTTTACAGCGATGCTAATGGTTATGGACCAGTATGAAAACGACGGCGCCGCTCTTTGCCTCTCTCCACTAACGGCATGTTGGACGTCAGAGCTGCTAACAGCGCTAGCGGAGCGGGCCGGACCAGAGGAGGTCCAGGTCCAGCTCAGCGGGGCTCTACATCCCCCAGGGGGTCTGAAAAATGACAGCATCATCATTCAATAGAGGGGAGGGTATTTATATAGTCTCACCATCCCTGGACTCACATTTAATGAGCTTAGTGCCTTTTGAGATCCGTTTCTCTTTAAATCTGTCATTTTCAATTTATTTCATTCGGTTTTTCACTTTTTTATGTTTTTTAGTAAAACCTCTGATATCCCACCACAGGAACATCTGATTATTTCTGGACTGGACCATTAAAATGAATGTTTTACTATTATTTTAGAATCTATTTCTGAGGTCAGACACTGATGTTGGACAACAAGGCTTGGCTCTTTTTTCTTTTAAATCCTTCAATTTCAGTTTCATTTATCTGCCTTTTTAGTTTTTTTGGCATTTTTTCTTTGTAAAAGAAGCTGTGAAATGAAAGTCCTAAACATGTTCAACATGACTGTTTGTGAACTTTCTGAGTATGGTCAGAAAATAACACAAACATTCTTCCAAAATTAATTTCTGAGCTCAAACACTGATGTTGGAAGAGAAGCCTCTTTTTTTTCTTATAAATCTTTCATTTTCCATTTTATTCAAAGAAACTCAGAAATTTCTACATTAACTTCAATAATTTTTCAGAAAAACAAGGAAATTCTCTGAGCTGGAAAAGTCATGAATTAGGAAAAAAAAAATTAGTTGAGTTTCAGAAATTTTCTAGAAAAAACAAGAATTTTGAAAATTCGTGAGTTTTTGACTTTTGGAAATTTTCTGAGCTCCAAAAATCTAAAATTTCCCTTTTGCTTTTTGAAAGTGTGTCAAATTTCTGAGTTTTTTCCTCACAGTTTTATGACTCATGGACTCAGAATTTCCTTGTTTTTCTCTTGAAAATTTCTGAAATACATTTAAAACATTTCTGACATTTTTCATGCAAATGTACAACTTTTTGAACGTAGATCATTTCTTTCTTTTTTTTTCTTGAACATTTCTGAAATAATTCTCAAAATTTGGGGGCTGGGGATTCTCACAAATTTACGACCCATCAAAATCAGATAATTTCTTTGTTTTTTCTTGAAAATTTCAGAATTTTTTGGCAGAAATTTAGACCTTTTTTGTATCTTTATTGGCTTTAATACGCTGTTAAAGATTTCTCTGTTAAACTGAATTGTTTTGGACTTAAATTGAATTTGTTTGCTTGGTGAACTGGGATGAACAATCCCATGTTTTGTTGAATTTTCTGTCTCATTTCCGAGGCAATAATTGCGTCACCAGGAGGAAAGAGAAGAAAAAGAGTCTGAGCTGCAGGCTTGTATCTGCACTTCCAATAACAATTACATGAAGTGTTGTGTTAAATGAGGGGTCCACGGTTCAGGGGCCGGGGCTAATCGCTGCGGTCTGCACCCTAAAATACGGCGATAATGACGGGATTTGGCTGTAATTTAACCCAGACGCTCCTGCAGCAGAGGTGCAGTGAGCCTGGAAACAGAAATAAAGGCAAACTTTCAGCTGTGAGGTCGTCAGGAAAAGAGACACACATCTGTCTGGACGCCGCCGGTGAGGTGGGGAGGCGATCCATCAGCGCCGCCTGTGTTCCTCCTTTATGGCGCTCTCCATCATCACATCCACGCCATAAATCCTTCTTCAAACCGACACGAAGCTGCCTGCATGTGGTTCTTATCCAGCGATTTTGCCGGGTTCAGCCGAGGTAACCGTCCCCGCGGCGCTGACTGGCGATCCGACTCCAGGTACGGCGTTGACTGTGGGAAAGATGGGAGCCTTACGCGGTCGGAAGGAATGTTTTGATTTAATGCTGATCAGCTGTTGGAAAGCAGCAACGGAAAACAGTTTGTTTCATCTAGAGCCACATTTCTGCTTCTCTCTGCGGCCATTTTGGTCAGAATACCAGGAGATTCTCACTGTGAAGCACATAAAGATGGATAAAACCCGCAAATTTAAATTCAAAATGCAAAAACTAACATTGCTGCAGATGATTTTACTTTGTTTTGTGCCATGAATTTATTATTATTATTGACTCTTTGAACACAGTTCAGGTAGATTTTTTAATTATATTTGGACTCATTCTTGTTATTTGACTAAATATTTACCTTAATCAGCCTGAAAACTGAACCATAACAGTATTTGCTCTTATTTTGTAAATTTGGTTAAATATGACCACATTCAACCATTTTTGTAGTTTGATACAATTTTTAACTTTTGTTCCCAAATTGATTAAAAGATGTCAGCAACAGAAAACACAACATGAATGAAAACATTGTGTAAACTAAACCTCAACATAGTTAGCGAGTAAGCTAACGCTAGCTTCAAGATCGTCATTAAAATCATTTGGATCATGAGATTCCCAAGACAAAAATGTCAAACAGTGAAATAATAATATTCAAATGCAGTATGGTTATGATCCCAAGGAGCTAACAGCTAGCATGCAGCGCTAACATAAGCAGAAGGAATCATGCTAGCTACTGCTAGCAAAACAATTAAATTATATAACCAGAATAAAGTCGCAATAATATGAATAAAAACTGAACTGAATAGCAGAAAAACGTCCTGATGAATGTTGTAAAGCTAAGTTATTTATTGCATTGAACATTAAAAATGATGCTAAATAACAGCATGTCAGACGGGGGAAGAATTAGTCGTAAAGTTTGTCTTTTCCTCATTTCCTGCCATAATTTCAGCTCCAGCTTTTTCTCTCTCTGTGTGAATTATCTTCAGTTGCTTGAAAGCTTCTCTCTGTTGGAAAACATTTAATTCACACCGAGTTTCCAAACGACGGGCCGTTATCAGCGGAGCTGTCCAGCGGGTGCGGATGTAATATACAGCCTGTGAAACCGGGCCCGGACTTCTGAAGGTGTGAATCTGAGCCGCGGTTCTGGTCTGGAGCTGATGGACGAGACTCTGACAGGGAACCGGGCCGAGCGATGGAGCGGGCCAGGTGGCGCGGAGCAGCGATGGCATGCTGGGAACGCGCCGCCTGCGGCTAAATTTAGCTGCTCTACACGACGCTGCAGGCCCGGATTTTTCTGGGTCCAAGAGACGGCGGGCCCAGAAACTGTCCTCAGGTCAGAGGGAAAAACATTTAAAGTCTGGTAAACTACTGAGTAACTGATCAGATTATCAATCAATTAATCATCAAATGGTACAAAAGATAAAGCTAAGTGAAAATTTTTAATGATCAAAATGACAATAATTCATATCAGTAACAAAAAATAACAAAATAAAATTTTTCTAAATTATTTTATTTCAGTATAAAACTTCAGAAATGTTAACAGAAACTGCAGATCTGTGTCTGTCTGGTGGATTTTTAGCTAAAACATGTTTGTTTTTCATCCGGTGGGTAGAAAATCCAGAAATTTTACTCAAGAGAAGAAATACTTTATAATAAAAATACTCAAAGTACAACGTAGTAAAAATTCTTCTAAAAGTGCATTTTTGCATAAAAGTTACTCAAATAAATGTAACTGAGTAAATGTAAGTAGTTGCTATCCTACTCTGTTCTCTCCCAACCACATTTAGCTCCTCAATCAGTCGGTTTTTATCGTGAGTTAATACTTACAAATTTTAACTTTCAACAAATTAAAATGTGACAAAGTTGGAGGGTAAAAAGTCGATTATCTTACTGCTGTCTGCAGCTGCGCTGCTGCGGTGGAAAACTAAATGAAACCTGGAGATGTTGCTGCTCTGCACCACAGCAAAGGGAAACAATCCAGAAAACCCGTTAAATAACTCAAACCCACTTTTTTCTCTGTCGGTTATGACACGCAGGCTCGTTGCCATAGCAACTGACAACAGCGCCACCAAATGTCAGGATTCAACACCAAAAACACTCAAACCAAAGAACAGAAGATTCAGTTTGTTACCGTTTTATGTTTTCAGGCTTAATGTTTATTTAGCGATGATCAATAAGTGATTGTTGTGATAATTAGCTTCTGCTGCTATTAGCTGAGCTAACAGTCATAATAATACGAATAATGTGATGATAATACGAGGCAAAGGTAGTAATGATACGAGATTAAAGTCGATATCACCAGAATGTCTGAATAATTCAACAGTTGAAATAAAACAAGAATAAAACAGTAATAAAATATCAAAAAGATGAATGTTGTGAAGTTAAACTTTAGACTGACTTTAACGTTAAGCTCTAAGTTGAACTTAAAGCGAAAAGGAAGAAAAAAGGTTTAAATACGGATCTGTGTAGTACATCTAATGAAGAATTAAGAATTTTAATTATGTGGCTTTAAACAAATTTGGAGGCCTAATGTTGCGACAAACTCTTTCTCCATTAGCTGTTTTAATTAGCATTAATCCAGAATGTCACTTTCTATTGTTTCCTTGTAATTTGCGGAGTTGTAAAGACATCAGAACAAAAGTTTTACAGGGAATTAGCAAAATAAAAGCCTTTCAGAAGCTTTTGTCTGGTTTTTTTCCAGTAAAAGATGAAAACCAGCAGGGAGAGCTGGTGTTTCTCTCCCCGTTGTTCAGGGATGGGAACTGGAGATGCTCTGGGCCTGTTGAGACATCGTGTGTGAAACTGGGCCAAACAAATAAACTGGGAGCAGAATGGTTTCATGTGCAGACCGCCTAGCTCGCGTACTGGACCAGTGGGAGATTTAAATCAAACATGTTCCCTCAGTTTCTGCTCACATCGTTTCACCTCCTCCGCTTCTTTCACTCACTCGTCTGTTTTTTCAGCTCTCAGGCTTTAGTCCCAGAACAGGGCCGGAGGAAGCCGATTGGGGGCCCAAAGGCCCCCTGTGGCCCCCAATGACCAGTAATTCCTTTCTCTTCATTTCCACAACAGAACTAGAGTTATTGTGAGAAAATAACTGGAATAAAGTCGTAATGTTATGATTTTATTCTTGCAATATAACAACTTTATTCTCTATTACTGTATTAGATTATAAATTATTTCATGACAATAATATATTAAATTATAAAAATGTATTACACTAAAGTTTATTATCATAAAGTTTATAATAATGTAATCATATCGTATCATGAATAAAGTTATAATATTACTTTATTCTTGTAATATTATGAATTGATTCTTAAAATATGATTTATTTATTTATTATTGTCATTATTTCAACTTAGTCTTTCAATAGTATGATTTAATTCTCGTAATGTAACGCCTTTATTCTGAAAATATTACTTTTTCCTTGCATTCTTTTGCCTTTATTCTTGTAATTTCATTTGTCTTTTTTTATTTTATTTGGATGGTCCTTACACTCCTACTACTAATTACAAGAACAAACTTGTACGAGAATAAAGTCATAATATTTTGAGAATAAAGTTGTAATTTTATAACTATTTATTGAAGCTTTAAACTCGTGTCAGAAACCTCTGGAGTTTCCCCTGAGGAAGTTTCTTCTTTTTCTGTATCACATTTATTACTTTTGCACGTCTTATATCTGTTCAGACATTTTAGTTAAATATATGAACATAATAATTTAAATATTTAAGCCTGAATATTTTGGTGTGAAGCGCGTTGTGGGCGGAGCTTCGCTACGGTTGAACTGAAACGTTTTTCCAGGTTTTCGCCGACTGCAGATCGCTGTAGATGTGTGGGAGACCTCACTGGTGGAAAAGAGTGTGTGTGTGTGTGTGTGTGTGTGTGTGTGTGTGTGTGTGTGTGTGTGTGTGTGTGTGTGTGTGTGTGTGTGTGTGTGTGTGTGAGAAAGCCTCTCTGCTTTATCACAGCCGGTGATTGAGTCCAGACGTTGCGGGTTCCTCTCTGCCCCCGGTTTTTCGGAGTTCAGAGTGCGGCGGCCCCGGGCGCGCGGGGGCGCGGCTCCCCGGGGCCCAGTAAAGCGATAGGGCCGCGCGGGGGGGCCGGCTCGCCCCCGGGGAGGGAGGTCAAAGGTCAGCGTTGGGGCCGTGTTAGCCAAACAGGCTTCAGGTGGGGCCTTCCTGCTGCTTAAACATCTGGATCTCCGGGTCGTCCTGCTCCTCTTAGGAGCCAAAGTTTATGTTTTTACAATAAAGTCGGAGAGTCAAAACCAATTATTGGTTTAAAAAAAACTGATTTCCTAATAGATTTATTTTACTTTTTCCTTTGGTAAACATTTAATGTTGACACAAATGTTCCTAAACGTAAGAGATGTTCTGGTCGGGTTTTTACCCGCCAACACTAACGCCGAAGTTTTCAACCTTAAACACAAACTGTGAACATTTTGAGAATAAAGACGTAAAATTACAAGAAAAACTTTGATGCGGTTATCAGGATCTGGTCTGACCAGCTCTGAAGGTTTTTCTCCATAATCGTTTCAAAATCCTGCAACTGATAATAATTAAATTCTGCTGTGTTAAGAGAAATATTGCAGTAAATTAAAGTAAAGTATTCTTTATGACTGATCCTTATTATTACGGCTTTTTTCTCAATTTATGACTTTACCCTCACAATATTGACTTTATTCTTGTATTATTGAAACTTTATTCTCACATTATGACTTTTTTACGTGTTATTACACATTTATTCTCGTAAAATGACTTTATTCTCATGTTATTTCTATTTTAAACTCATATTACGACTTTATTCTTGTATTAGTAGGACTTTGTTCTCTTAATGACTTTGTTCCCATGTTACAATTTTCTCATAATATTGCAACTTTTTTCTTCTTTTATTTTCATATTACAGCTTTAATCTTGTGATATTATAACTTTATTATCGTATTATAACAAGTTTTTTCTTGAATTATTTTGACTGAATTTAAGTACATTTATTTAGGGATAAAAGTAGAGTGTTCAACTAAATCTAAAATGTTTTTGAAGGTGTTTCTGTGAACCATCTCTTCTTGTTTTGTGTCAAAATAACACGATTCAAAATGGGAACGACTAAAGAACATGTGTCTATAAGATCATTTCCTATAACTACAGTCAGAGCAGCTTTAATGAAACAACATTTTAAAAGTGTTTTATTGTCATAACTTGGTGCTAATTCAGTTGAGTTTGTGTTGAATTAAATGAAATCCATTTGGAAGCTCGTTGGGATCACCAGATGATGCTCAGATTATTATCCTGGAACCCTGGGAATAGGGAGTGAAGATAATCCAGCTATTAACAGATCTCTGCTTCCCTCTGGGAGCAGTTGATGCTAAAACTGGTTTTATGGAAGTTAATTTAATAAAAACAGACACTGGATGAAATCTGCTGTGGCTTCATCCTAAATGCACCGACGGTTTGCATCTGTGTCCATTTTCTCCTTTACGACTCGGCGGCAGGAACATGAGCTCCGGTTCGCCATCAGTCGCCTGCAGACGGGAGGAACAATGAGGCTCAGCGGCACGGAAACAATCTGCTGCATTCTTACGTAAGAAGATAAAACGATGCAGAAAGAACCGATGCCAAAGGTTTATTAGCTGGTTCTGACTCTGGATTAAACCGGCAGAGTCACTGGACTCACAACAACAACATGCCATATATTAATGTAACTAAAGAACTTATTGTTTACTTTTTAAGTTAATCAGACTGGAAACTAAATTAGCAGACTTTAGCTAGAGCAGTATGCAACATATTGTAATATTTAAATTTTCTATTTTCACCTGCTTTTTAATTTCGCATGTTTCCCCAAAACAGTTTCGTTTATGTAAATTATATCTATTCAGTGTAGGAGTCGCTAACTAAACAGCTAGCTGCGCTAACCCTAAAGCACTCATCAGAAACATGAATTATGCTAATGCTAACACGCTACAGCAACATGTTATTTAAAAGCTAATGCTAAGGCGCCAACAGGCTAACTTCTTAAGAGTTGATAATCAACACTTCAACACAAATGTCGCTATTTATTCAACTGAATGTTTTTATTACTGCATACGGGAAGCTAAATGTGCCAAATGCTAAAAGTTAGCAAAAACGCTAAAGTGCTAAACAAAAATATCTTCAATTTACTGACAATTTACAAAACTACCAAGTAAATTAGCGCTTTTCATGTTTACAGACAAACGATTTATACAGTTTTGGTTTAATTACTATCCTGAATGTTTTTTCCAGTCTGTAAACTCCAGTTAATGATTGATCTGTTACTAAATTAGTTCGTGATTATTTAAATAATCAGTTAATTGTGACTAATTGTTTCTATTGGGGTTTTGTTAACAGGTTAATGATCCAAAACGTGGACAAACCCAAATGTTTAATTAAAAACCAAATTTGTAATAAAAGTGGGAGAATAAGATCCCAGCTGATGTAGGAGATGATAAAGGCAGCCTCATCATCTTATTAATTTATTTTTTTGGTGAAGTCCAACATGGCGGCGAGGTCAGGTCGTCTCCCAGGCTCAGACCAAACAGCGGCTCTCAGGCTGAATAATTGGCTGTCAGTGACCTCTGACCTCATCTCAGAGTCTAAGGTGTCGGATCGATACGAAGCGGAGGAAGATAATCAGCTCGCTCAGTGATGATGATGATGATCAGGGTCAGAGTCTGACTGAGGAGCGATCTGATTGGTCGAGACGTTTACTCAGAAATGTTTAAATGATAAAACTGAGCGGTGAGTTTTGATTGAGCAAGGCAGCATCTCTGTGGAAAGGTTGGAGTCCAGAACTGATTCTGTTGCCATGGAGACGGGCTCGGCAGTAAAACGCGAGTCGCTGGTGACGGGGAAGGTCCGAATGTTGTCCTTCTGGTATCAGTGAAACATCAGGAATAGTTTGGTTTTCTTCCATAAGAACTTGTTGAATCTTTCCTTAAATTCTCCCATCAGAGTTTAACTCTGTTAAAGTTAAAAGTTTCAGCAGCTTTAGTTTCTGCTTTCGTCACATTTCCAAACTGAATCTGTAGAGAAGCTAACTCTGAGTCATTCTGGCGATGAGTTTCGACGAATAAATCCAGACATTTCTCTCCTTTTTGCCGTAATCTCAATCGATTGGTTCCCTTTGGGTCTGAGCGACGGAGCGCTGCTGTTTGCCTAACAGATGACTGACGCTAAACTCCTCTGACCTCTGACCTTGAACGACCCGGTCAGTAATTAACCTGCTGCTTTCTTCCACTTGTCTCAGTCAGTTTGTGAAATATTCATCTTGACGGGTCAGATCAGATGATAACAGCAGCTACACTGCAAAAACACTAAATGTTTTCCTGACATGACAGCCTGCGTTTCCTTTACACACAAAACATAATTTGGCAAATAAAATCTCACTTCAGTTTCTGCTAAAAACTGTTGACGTCTTGAACATGCCGAAAAAAACTGTTTCATGGTTGCATTGTTTCTGTTAAATAAGAAACACAAAGTGAATAAATTTATTCGCTCAGTCACCCTCCTACCACTTCCTGTTGTTGTCTTCTTCGTCGTTTCTGTCAGCAGTAACTTCCTGTTGTTGATCTTGTGACACGTGTGATGTGAAAAAACTTGTTTCCATTGCAGTTTTGACTGAATGAGGTAATTTCAATATGGCTGAAAAACCATCTCCTCCAAACACGAAAACCTTTCAGCAAGTTTTTTCGAAATTGTCGTGTTTTCAATAAGTAAATTTCTTTTCGTAATCCATATTTATTAATTTATTTATTTATTTAAGGCTGATGGAAACACAGTTACATAAATCGTCAAATGGTTGCTATGGAGACCTGACGATGACGGGATGTCACACTTCTCTGGAGTGTCTCCAGGTCTCTTCTGGAGAACCTCAAGGCTCTGGTCTGAGTCCCAAACTATTCTCACTCCATAATGGCACTAATTTAAGGAAACATTGCATCTCTTTTTAAAGTTATCTTTCGCCTAATACGGAGTCCAATTAGTGACAAATCGATCTTCTTTTCCTGTGTTGTTGGAGTCGTATTTATACTGTTTACCTAAACCCAAGTTTACTCTTTTTTGCTGACAGAGTTTAATGTCCAATCAAATTGTTTTGTTCTCAGCTTGATGACCAGCTCTCTGGTCAGTGGGATTGGTTTTGACTTCGTTAGGATTCTGGATTTGATTACTTGAATGTTATGGCCTTTTGTCTTCAGTTGCACACTGAAACGACTGTGTCTCTGGTCTCTTGAAGTTGTTCCTGTTGGTGATTTTAGGCGGTCAGGACCACCAGGATGCATCCATTTTCCCGCCTCTTGTTGTGTTTTCAACCATCTCGGATGTCTTCCCACGAGCCGAAATGTGTTTTTAATCTGAGCCCAATTATTCACCTCCTCTGGTTTTGTTCCCAGCAAAGACTCAGACAACTGTCTGCAGTTCACAGGCTCCGGTCTGCTGTCAGCGCCCAGTCGGACCAACCGGGCCCTCTGGCTGACGCAGTGTGTGTGTGTGTGTGTGTGTGTGTGTGTGTGTGTGCGTGTGTGTGTGTGTGATTAACCAGTTAAGTTGTAATGAGTTGAACTTCCCGCTGGTGCAGAGCTGTGAATGATGGGACAGGTGGAACGAGATGGCCAGACTCTTGTTTTATACGGCTCCCCCTACAGGCAGCGATGTGGAAGTGCAGTTAGTAGTTTGTGGACTGCTGGATTTGTTGGTTTGTTTTCCGTTCAGTTAGCGCCGACCAAAATATATTTTTTTGGAGAAGGAAAAACAAAATGTATATTTTTTCATGAAAAAATGCATGTATGATAAAAAGCCAAACAAAAATCCCATATTTCTGCTTTTTTGTTTATTCAAGTCAGTTTTGGTCCTCCATAGTTAATCTCCCTAACCCCAAATCTCCTCCGATATCGCTGAATGTTGAATTGCCCAGAGAAGTTGCCCCTGTCCTGACCCGGCCGTGTCCGGGAGGAAAACAACGGGGAGGCTTTATGCTGCTCTCCGCCTCCCTCTTACCTTCCTCTGCTCCCTTGTTTTGTCAACATTCATCTTCTTACAAATTATCTTTTGCTCTCCTTTTCATTTCTTTCTGCTCTCCTCCCATGAGGCCTTCACCATTTTTCATCGTCATCGTTTCTTTTCATCTCTATCCGTCTTTTTAGATTGCATCCACCATTACGTCTTACATTGTCTTCTCTCTGCCCGTTTTAACACAACACATTAATGTAAAAAATATTTCAAGAGTCGAGACGAGCATAAAAATATCTACTTGTATTTTGATATGGCTGCTATTTTTGAGCGTTTAATCAATTATTGCCATATAAAGTTTTGCCTTTTTGTCTGTTTATAGAACTTTATAGTAATATTGTGTAGCAAAATCAGAAACTGAGGAGTTTGTTGTTTGTGAGTCTCACATCCGTCTCCAACTAGAAGGAGATGAACTGACTGACAGTTGTCTTAATGGTTAGCATTAGCTTCTGCACACTTTTTATGTTTAGCTGTTTAACGTTACCTTCTGCTAGTTTTTTATGTGCTTTGGGGTTTACCATTATTTCCTTAAAATTATTTTAGGTGCCTACTGGTCTAGCGTTCTCTTCAGCTAATTTTTATGTGCAACAGATTAGTGTTAGCTTCTTCTGCTAATGTTTTTATGTGTTTAGCGATTTAGCATTAGTGTCTGCTAATTTTTTATGCACTTAATGGTTTAGCCTTATTTTCTACTAGTTGTTTTTATATGTTAGTTGTTTAGCATTAGCTTCTGCCAGGTCTTTTATGTCATTAGTGGTTTAGCTTTGTTTTCTGCTAGTTGTTTTAATGTGCTTAGCAATTTAGCGTTAGCTTCTGCTAATTTTTTAAATATAAGATTCTTGTTTTGGCAATTAGTGGTTAGTGAATATACGTTTTTGGTTAGCTGAGCTCACCACTGGTGAAAAATATTTCTTTTCTGACTTTCAAAAGTCAAAAATTGAAATTTCAAACCTTCTGAGTTTTTTCTATCAGATTTTTTACTTTGAGCGTTGAAATGTTTTCTTTTTAAAGATCTATCTATAGCCTACAATTATTCATATTCAGCAGATTGTTGTAATCTTGAATCGTGATCCGATGAAGATAAACATAAATACAGTGAGGAATGTAATTACTGCCATCATTCAGACAACTTGAAACAATATTTTCATGCATTTCAAGTTGGGAAATAAAACACTTTTACTCTCAGTTCCAAGAGTTTCCATCAACATCTCCCAGAAAGCGGCTTGACGTCTGGCTGAGTTGTAGGTTTGCACAAGAAACACGCAGAAAATCAAATGAAACAGCTGATGGAGTAAGTAAAACACAAGACATGTCCTCTCTGAGTTTCCTTACCTGCTCCAGGCCACAAACACAACAGATGGGGCTCAAAGAAAGCAAACAGGTCTGGGGGGCAGCTGACAGAAAAGAGGGATTAGCCCTGATGTGTGCTTTGTTAAGAGCTCCGGTTACTGATTCATCGATTAGCTCCTCCAAAGTGACTAATTCATCCAATCAGGGAAGATTAAACACCAAAACAAATGCATTTAGGATTTAGAGGCTTTTGTTTGGCTCATTATGACATATCCATCACTGATTCTCAGCCACTAAAGCATGCTTCTTTTTTATTGCTCATCACTCTTCCCGCCTGCGTTAATAAAAAGCTTCGACTCTCTTCACCTCCCGCTGCTCAGGAGAAAAACTCAACTGGTGAAATTGTCTCAATAGGCCTTAATGATTCTCTAAAATGCCTACAACAACAAAGCAATTTAGAGAAATAGAGGAATAAATCTGTCCTGTAATAAAAACAAAGAAAGCTGAGGAGAATGAATTAATTCTTCAGAGAAAACGGGATTAAAGGAGGAAAGCAGAAGGCTGGGATTGTAGAAATGTCTTCTGCCGCTTTACGTCTCTAGTCGGTCTGGATGTTTATGGCTCTGGTTCTTTTCAATATTTCACTTGTGCCACTCAAAAATCTCCATCTGGCAAACAGCTGCTCATCTGCTGGTGCTTTTCTATCTCTGGAGGCAGTCCGAACCGTCTGGACCCGACAAACCGACTCTGAGCTGCACGGCTCAAACAAAAACAAGATGGAGGAAAAACACGAAGCAGACGAGCTGCGTTTCCATTCACCTCACAGTCACGGAAATACATTTACCTAATTAAAAATAAAACACGTTTTCAATTACGTTCTTGTGCAAGGTTGAGGTTCTTTGTATTGAAATTAGTGTTTTTGTAAAACTGCAATGGAAACACACAAGTCAGGCAACAGGATGTTACTACTGGAGGAAACGGCAAAGAAGACAACAGGAAGGGGTAGGAGAATGATGGTGCCGCGTGATTTTAATGGGTTATGGTGTGAACAAACTTATACACGTCTGATTTTATTTGTTTCTTATTTAATGGAAATAACACAATTGCAAAATTGTGTTCTTTCAACATTAAATGAAATCATCTGATGTCAAACTAGGTCCAAAATTACAGAAGAGGATTATGTCCACTGGGGGAAAATATAATTCTGACTTTGATTTTTAAAATATCTTTCTCCAGATTTGGACTTTTTTACTTTTTTTTTCTCAAAATGTTTACTTTAATTCTAGAATTCTTCTCTGTTTAGAATTCTTATTTTCAGAACTCTAACTTTTTTCTTAAAATTTTTACTTATTTTTCAGAGCCCTGACCTTTTTCCCAGAATTTTAAGTTTAATTTAGAAATCTTTTTTCCAAATTCCGAGTGTCTTTGTCTACATTTTTACTTACATTTTAGAATTCTTACTTTATTCTAATACAGAGGTTTTTTTGTTGATTTTTTACCCAAAATTCTAACTTTTTCTCAGAATTCTGACTTTTATTGTCAAAATCTTTACTTTATTCTCAGAATTCAATAATTTTTTGGTCAGGATTCTGATTTTTTTAAAAAAAGTTTATTTTTTTCATGGCCCAATTTTAATTTGAAGGCAGGTAAAATGTAAAAAAGTAATGGGACCAACAACTCGGCCCTGAGGGACACCATTTCTAACCAGATTTTTTTTTTTTTTTTAAATAAATCCAAGTTGTGGGTAGATGGTGGTTAGCAGCTTTCTAATTTTGCCTCTACGAAATGATAGGGATCAGGCTGAGGCATACTTCAAGTGTGAGCGCCTTTAATTAAAATGTTTACACAGTGCATCCTGAGCTGTGTGGGAGGTAATTTGTGCACCTACCAGGTTGAATGAACTGGAAATATGAGGGTTAGGCTGATTAAGCAGTGGTGCATCCTTTGCATTGTGAGCCTTCATGCTGACCTGTATTGACTGGTGAAATCCAGAGGGGATTTCAGACCATTAGGCTGCAGAAACCACCACGAAAAGACGGCTTTATTTGTTTTCTTTATTTCGCCACATTGCAGCCCTCCTCTCCATCTCTCCCCGGTGAAATCTTTCAGTCTGTTTGCTATAAACACCCCGGCTGATCTCTGGTGATATTTCTGCAGCGCCCTACAGTAATTTGTATTGATCTGTTGTGGCTGTAGAGGTGGGTGGGATTCAGTCGGACTTTCCAATCAGATTTTAACTTAGAATCCAGCTGAGAAAAGCAACATGCCGTGTCCATTCCCCCTGCTTGGGGGTATATTTACTTTACATTTTCACACTGACATTTTCCAGAAATATTGTTTTCAGAAATGTCAGTCACAGAAGTTTGTGTACAGTTTTATTTCCAAGTGGATTTAATTTTTAGATATTCGTCAACTCCAAAAACATAAAATAGCTTCTAGTCTAGTAAACTTGAATAAGACAAACTAACTTATGAGTAACTTTTCAACAAGTTATAGGAGATTTTAGCCAATAATTCCTAAATATTGATAAAAATGTATTTGATTATTTCACGTCCTGGAGCTCATATCAGAAATTTTGTAGAAAAACAAACATTCAGATTTCTGAGTTTGAAAAACTCAAAGTTTCTAGAAAACAGTTGGAAATTTCTGAGTTTCAAAGGTCAGAAATTTTCTACTTTTGGCTATAAAATCTTCAAGTTTTATTCTAGAAAAAAAAACTAAGATTTTCTATAAAAAAGTTTGAAAAGTTGCAAATTTACTAGAAAAAAAACCTATTTTTCTATAGAAAATCTTGGAAATTTCTGAGTATCAAAAGACAAAGTGGTTTATTTTTAAACTCCAAAATTTCCATGTTTTTTCTGCTAAATTTCTGAGATTAATCTAAAATTTTCCAAATTTCAAACTAAGAAATTTCCATGTTTGGTTTTCCAAAATTTCTAGAAAAATATGTGGAAATTTCTGAGTTTGAAAAGTCACAAATTTTCTAGAAAAACATATTTTATAGAAAACACTTCAAAATGTCAGTTTCAAAACGAGGATATTTTGACTTTTCAAACTCAGAAATTTCCACATATTTTTCTAGAAAATGTTCAAAGTTTTCACCAGCAAATTTTCAACTTTTCAAACTCAGAAATTTCCACGTTTTTTTTTTTTTTTTTTTTTTTTTTTTTCCAGAAAGTTTCCGAGACTAACCTGAAGATTTCAGATTTTTTCCTGAGGTTGTGTTGGTGACTCAGCGGCTCATTTAGCCTCATAATCAGGAGGAACACCCAGCCCACCAGTGGAAGTTTCTCAGCATCCTCGGCCATTCTCCGGTCCACCCCCTCTCTAATTATAGCCCAGTAAAATGTGAAACCAAAGCCCTTGTTTTCCCTCCGCCCCCAGCTGGCTGCTTTGGCTCTGGACAGCCTCAGTTTCACCAGAGCTTGCTGATATTATGACTTGAAGCCGTCGGTATCAGGATATCCCGCTTTGTCCGCTATCCGCACTAAGACGTTGATGTCGGCCTCCGCTTTGTTTGTGTCAACTGCTGTCAATCAACAGAAGTAACACCTGAGCTTAGCCGGGATTGGGAAGGGGTTTGACTAATCCGTTTGTGGGAGAAAGGTGTGAAATAGTTTGTGAAAGTCACGGTGACCCGGCTCAGACGGAGACGTTTGGATCCATCCATACTGTGTCTGCAGTGTTAACAAGCATCTCAAAGCAAGTCTCCAGCGACTCATTAGGTTTCCACTCTGCTCTTAAACCTGAAATAAACCTGGGTGGTCAGCATTTTGTTTGTGTTTTCAGTGCAGGAAAATCAATTAAAGCTGTTCACACTGCAAAGACAAAATCCTGCCAAGTATTTTTAGTCTAGTTTCTATTGCAAACATTTTAGAGCACTTGAAAAAAGACAAAACTAACTTACAAATAACTTTTCAACAAGAAATAGGAGTAAATAAATTCTTAATATTGACAGAAAAAGTTCTATTGTCACATTATTTCACTTATAAAATGGGTCAAATGTTTTGTTACAAGTGAAATAATCTGTCCGTTACCTAGCACCCAGCGGAGTTCCGTCCGTTACCTAGCAACCCAAGCCTGGTCCATCTGATGATGTAATTTTTAAAGATTAAATGTTTAATAATTTGATCAGCTACTCTGTACTTGAGTTGACTTTTTACCAAAAACTTTTTTATTCTTATTTGAGTCATTTCTTTCACAGCTACTTTTTACTTTTGCTTGAATAAAAACACATTGAAGCAGTGCTGCTCTTACTTGTTTATGATTTTTGGGTACTCTGCCCACCTCTGTACTTTGGCAAACAAACAAAACTCACTGAGTTTTAACCGTCATATCCTGATAACTCTAGAAGCTTCTCTTAATTTTAAAGATGTTCTTCTGGTGAAATGGTGTCTTTATCCTGCTAATTTGACTATAATCTAATAGCTAAATAGAAATTCTTGTAGCTTGTAGCTATGAGAGCCTCACCACTCCCTCCACCACGGCTGCCCAACGTGTCGATGGACACCATTGGAGTATTGAAGACATCCTCAGCATGTCAGTGATACGCGTTCGCAGGTCATTAGCAGCTGCAGGCGGTTCAGGCTCTGAAAAGACCTCAGCCTCTCCTGCACTGGTGGGAATATGTGTTTCCAATCACTCCACCTCAGGAATGAATACCTGGCATATCCTGTGGTTCCAACTCGTTCCCCCTGACTCTTGTCCGATCGGTTTACAGTAAACAGCAGGCGGAGAGTCTGTATGTAGGCTTGGGAACAGGCCTGTTTCTCACAGATTTAACAAGAGTTTGGAGGGTTCGGGGTTCGTACATGGAGCTGTCATCTGTGGCTAATGAAAATCTCAGTCTGCGGCGGGATCCTCCTAAAGCTGCTAAAGGCCCGTCCTAACCAGGGGATTAGCTCTGCAACGCTGGGGGAGTTTAATTTCAGCCGCAGCATAAGTCATCTCAGCTGAGTGCCAGCATTGATAAATGGCTAAAGACTGACGAGTGAAGACCATCAAAGGTTTCTGCTGGGAGGTAATTGCTACAGGTTCAGACTGACATACCGAGACGTTCTGCGTCTTTGCCCATCTTTCATTCTGATGTCTTTATGTCCTCGAGTTCTCCTGTAATAGTAAGGAAATCTCCCAAACCAAACAATTAAAGGATTCCTCCAAAGGAAATTTGAGGATTTCCTGAAAGATGTTTACAGGAGATGCACTGATTAGGATTTACCTCCAGATTCTTGATCTCTAGTGTTTGTAAATCTTCTTTGTTTTTAAGAACTGCAATGTAGGAGGATGTAAGAGCACTCTGACCTTTATTTACTGAGTAGCCATCAGTTATTTTGATGCAGCTGCTGTAAAACAGGGTTTGGTTCAAGTGGCCCAAGTTAGCATTTTGTATGGTTAGCATAGCTAGCAGGGCTAAAGCAGCAGACTGATTGTGTTGTAATATAGGAATATATTATATAAATAATAACATTCCTTAAAAATCTTTTTTTAACTGGTCAATCAGCAGTTTGGGCCAATCAGGCTAAAAAAAATTTGTTTTGTTGTTGTTTTGTTTTTTTGAAAGACTGTTGTTGTTGTTAGCAATTTGCACTATTAGCAAAGCTAGCTAAGCAAGCTTGTCATTTTGCACTTTTGCTAACTTTGAAAATATTTAGTATAATTGGTTTTTCCAAAAGTAATGTTTGTGAATACATTCTATAATTTAGATTTTAAATTGTTGTTGAATGTTTTGTAGACTTTCAGTTGACTCAAAAAAACAGGCCAATTGCTGGAAAAAAAATTATTTATTCAGAACAGCAGTTAAGCCACCACTGCACAAACATAAACACATTTTGTATTTAATATAAAAAAGACATTTGTCTGTAAATATGTTTTAGCTAAAACTCCTCATTTAGCTTCACCAAGTTCAAATTCCCTAATTGTTGCTTCTGCATTTTAGGCAATAAATGCTTATTTTCCTATTTACATCTTCTAATGTATTTCCAATATTGCATAAAAAGACTGAAATGTTCAAATCAAAAAGCTTTAAAGTGTATCTGGCTGGGTTTGTTCCTGGAAAAAGGCTTGTAAACGTCTTAAAAACCAACAGATCTGCTGATTTTCCACGTCAAACACTCACCATAACTGTTTGTTTCCCTCTAGATTTTACCGGGGCGATTACCACATCGACGTCTGCATCAACGACTACCTGGACGTCTACTGTCCGCACTACGTGAGCCCGGTGTCGGACGATCGGGCCGAGCGCTACGTCCTCTACATGGTGAACTACGACGGCTACAGCTCCTGCGACCACACCGCCAAGGGCTTCAAGCGCTGGGAGTGCAACCGGCCTCTGTCGCCCAACGGACCGCTCAAGTTCTCCGAGAAGTTCCAGCTCTTCACTCCGTTCTCCTTAGGCTTCGAGTTTCGCCCCGGCAGAGAGTATTATTACATCTGTGAGTATATATGTTGGTTTAAGGTTCTGTGATCTTCCTAATTACCTGAAAGTTGTTGTTTGTGGTACGCAAAAACTCAAAATTACTTCAAAAATGATGATTTTTGAAGTAAACTTGGGTAGATTAGAGTGAACTAGATGTTTTAAATAAAAAACAAGAATTCAAAGCTAGCTATGTTGGTTAGCTCAAAGTTTTCATGTCATCATACAAGAGATGTAACACAATTCGCAGAAGCTAACTCTAGTAGCAGAAGCTAACACCATTAGTAGCAGCTAACACAAAATCAAACTGGAAGATAATGAATTGATTTTTAAAGTGACCAACAGCTCAATTTAGAAACTGGAGCTCTGCGCAGCTACGCTTTCGTTCTGGGTGGCAGTTTGGAGCAATACTAAAAATTCACAACAAAACCAAAACTTTAAACTATGGAGAGTTACAAGGGACAAATTTAAATCAGTAAGCATGTCATTAAATCATTAATTTAATAAATAAATGTCCAAATAGGTCACTAAAACATTAAAATGGAAATTATATGTAATACAAATAATCACCATCCATTTATATTAGTCAACCATCAAAATCATCCGTTTAATTTTGTCCCATTTAGCCTTCCATACATGAGGAGACTGATATTGTTGAAATCAGCTCAGCTTTCTGCTCCTCCTGAGAAGACTCACCCAAACAGGCAGCAGGGAAGTCGTGTTTTCATAAGTGAAGTCAGGCCCCTGCAGGGAGAGAAGCGCTGGACTAAATAAGACACAGTGGTGGGTTTGGAGACATTTGGCTGACATCAGAGGTCAGCCTGAGACTTCAAGGGTTTTAACAGGAACCAGTAATAAAGTGGAGTGAGGCAGCCATGTTTTGGCACCAGAGCGCAGAGGAAAACAGGGATAACCAGACACTTTGAGGAGGAGGAGGTTGTTTTTATATCCATGTACGTCCTGCTGCTCTGCTGAAGCTCTGTAAGCGTCTCCAAAAATTAGAGTCGGGCGATAAATTACATTTGATCAATTAGTAAAATTACGCTTTTGGAGATTATGGATGTCAGTGTAACCAGGGCAGAAACTTTTACAGCTTCTATTTGTTTGGATTTTTAATTCAGGTCAAGTATAAACCAAACTACTAGGACCAGAGTGAGTCTGTAAAATGTTTTAATTATGAGCATAAAGTCGTAACATTACAGACAATAATGTGAGGATAAAGCAACATTACCAAAATAAAATCTTAATGTTAGGAAAGTGAAGCAGTAACTTTATGAGAACAGCAAAGTCTGTCAAAGTTAATCAGTTCATCACATGACAAATTAAAATGTTTTGGTTTTCTTGTGCACTGCAAAAAACATAAAATCTTACCAAGTATTTTTAGTGCAGATATCCTAGTACATTTAAAATAAGACAAAAACAACTTAAAAGTAACTTTTAAGCAAGTTTGTTTAAGTAAATAATTCCTTAATATTGACAAAAAAGTGTCAGTTCTATTGGCAGATTATTTCACTTATGAGGAAAATGTCATGTTATAAATTAAATAATCTGCCAGTGCAATTATATTAAGGAATAACTGCCTTAAACAAGCTCCTTCATCTTGTTAAAAAGTTAGTTTTGTTTTATTTCAAGTGAACAAAGATATTTGCTTTAGAAACTAGACTAAAAATACTTGGTAAGGTTTTGTGTTTTTGCAGTGTTTCTCCTTTTCTACCAAAAACTGGACGATAAAAGTCTTCAGTCTGGTTCTTTGGCGTCAACTAGCCAATTTTTAAAGGACAGTTTTGTTTACTGCGTTCAATATTCACTTTATTTGTTGTTTCTGTTGTTTCGTTTATTACGAATATTTAAAAAACCTTCCAGTTCCAATGTTTAATGTTCTTTAGGATTTAAAATTTATTGGTCTTGGAGAATCTGTTCTTTTATTATTATTACGCTGTCACCATTATATTGCTTTAAAATGGTCTCAAAACAACAATGTTATTGTTTATCGCCATAATTACTGGGACAATTTATCACCCAGCAAAATAAAATGAGGAATGTTGAGCATCCTGTGAAGTTGTACTTTGGTGAGGTTTTGGCCTTAAATCACTCTAGAAAAACATTTTTCTCTTAATTTTATGATGTTCTTCTGGTAAAACCATCTTTATTGTGCTAATATGACTATATTCTTGTAATAAAAAAAAGTAATTCTGGCCCTAATAGTCTGCCATAAAACTCACAAAAGGAATCAGAAATTAAATCTGGAATAAAAATCAGTAGGTTCTGTGTTTAAGCCCTATTGTCCGGCCCTGGTTTACGGTCAGTGAAGGTGTTTTATAAGCTGTTTTGCTCTTTTGATCGATGTTTGGAGATAAAACATCCCCAAGAGTCGCCTGTAAGGCTGCATTGTTTAGAGAGGCTGTGGTCTCGTTAGACTCATTCCAGGGAATTGTTGATGTTGCCGTAATTTCTTGGAAGTCAATAAGTCAATTCATGGCTTTCCAAATTCAGCTTTATTTGTCCAATTGGCTCAGAGTTCTGTGAAGGCGAGGCCCGTTTTGTCTTTGATGGTGATTGATCATCTAAGGAGCCAGAGCGACCCAGAGACAGTCCGTGTGCCTTTGGGTGGTTTTTGGGCCACTTGCGCTGACTCAGATGTGTGACTCATCTGTAAGATCTTTGTTTTATCTTTTGTGAGCGCAGGAAGAGATGACAAACGAGGAGAAAACACCTCTGGGAAAATGTCAGAACATACAGACCTGCCATCATGGGCTAATGTAACGTCCAAGTTCCCCTTCGTTCCTTTTCACGGAAACAAGGAAACCTTTGGATGGTTGTGTTCTTAAAGGCTTTGGCGACACAAGCAGCGTCCCTTTTGGATTATATCACCAAGTCATGGACATCATTGAGTCTTTGTCGTGATTGACACCTGTTTTAAGCTGCATGCAGGGCTTGATTGGAGAGTCTCCACCAACTAACCACAGATTGTACTTCCCATCTCCAAAGGGACAGTGTAGGATGTTGGAAAGGAGGCTCCATCCGGTAGCCAAACCTCAGATTCATTGGGAGCGGTGCGGATTCTGTCCTTGTTCTGGCTCAGTCAGGAGAAGGAGTTGCACAGGGTTGGTTGTCCGGTCTACATGTGTTTTCTGGATTTGGTCACGGAGCCTATGACTGTTTCTCTCAAGGGACCTTTGAGGTACTGCCAGTTGGTTTTAAAAGTTTTCCTGGTTCTTGTTTCCCCAAAGCAAGAGTTGCACACAACTTTGAGAGTTGACGCCCGTTTCCATCTCTGTGGGAAACCAACCATATGTCGTCAACTGTGGGTGTAGTAGCAGACGTATGCATGTTACCACTTTGTTTTCTTCGTGATTACACAATCATGGAAATCCAGCCAAAGTCAACAGATGTCCGCCTTTACTTTCAGTGTACACTGTAAGGCATTTGTCATGAGATTGACAAGGTTCCTCTGATAGCGTGTTTCTGCAGAAAGGTTTGGGCGCCTTTGAACATTGGTGCCTTGTTGAGGAACAGAGCATGCATCGTCAACAGTGGGCATCATACCAAGATGGTGGCACTGGCAGATCTGTGCGCGTTACTACTTTGGTTACATATCTCCCATTAATCCTCCAATTTTTTGTGATTGCACGATTGCAGAAATCAACAATTCTACAAATGTTTTTCACGTAGATCAATTTTTTCAAGTTTGACAAAAATTAACAAAAACATTGGTTTTAAGTGATTCTGACTCCCACCTGCAGGTGGCAGCATTTCTTACTTCTACTACACTAAAGACAAAAGATAAATCCTACAAACACTAAAATCTGACGCTACTCTATTTGTGTTCACATATTCTGAAGAAGGAAGTTGCGCTCAGTGTCTTCAGAGGTTTTCATGTCGTTTTTTTCAGTAGTTCTTTCTGCAGCGCCCCCCCCAGGCAAGGAGGGGAATAAGTCTTTCAAAGGTTTGGGTTTGTTTGACTCACTGCAATGAGAAAGAGAACCACAGCAGCTGAAAATGTAACTAATATCACAACTTTGGTCCCCAATCTAACTGAAAATACTGGACTATCGTTTGGGAAAACACCTGATAATCCTGAAGCTCTGATTCAGTTCTAACGCTCAATAAAAGTGTTTACAGAAATTTAGCTTCTCTACAACAAATGCAGGTTAAGGTTACTTTCCAAGGCACTGCAGTCGTGTCAAACTGCATGTTGACCATTGTTTAAACACAAACAATACGTCTCAGTGAAGACAGGCGCCTCTTTGTGCTCTGTGAGGCTCATTTGCTCATCAGGAAGACAGGATGGGTCTTCATGTTGCCAGACAGACACCTGGGGGAACCCCGACCCGGTTTGGGTTCAGCGTTACGGCCTGTCCATGCAGGTCAAAGGTCAGCGGGATGACAACGAGCGGTGAGCTATGAGCTCCTTGTGGTCTGGTGTTTTTCTAAGAGAGCCGCAGTGGAGCTGGGGAAGCCTGATCCTAATCTCAGGGGATAGAAATCCAATTTTCAGAGGAGACAGTTGAGAGTCTGGCTCTCCCTGTGTGAGAGCGATGACTGTCTCCCTGCAAAGCCTTTGTGCTTCAAACGCCGGCTCTGTACAGTCGCCGCAGATCTACATCGATAATGACGAATCCCACACACACAAAAGGCTTTGTTCTCCGAGATAACCTGATCATCACAAGGAGAAAAACCCGGTGTTTATATCAGGATCCGTTCTAATTCACCCCACAGTCACCAAATCCTGTCTTCTGATCCGCGATAAGGCGCAATAGCACATGACTGAACATGTAGAAATGCGTGACCAGGAATTTCATGCCGCCGTGATGGAGAGGGGCGGCAACACGAATGACCCGACCGGCAGTGCGGTGTAGAGTTGCAGGCAGAGCTGGAGTTACAGGCCGCGTCGCTGCAGGACAGAAAAGCCAGACTCTGACCTCGGTGGCAGACGTGAGAGAGGAAGAAGAGGAGAGACGGTCGGATGGCGTGTGAGAGTGTTGGAATCTGGGAGGGGAGGGCGGAGAGGTGGGAAACATGGGAATAACAATTATTAGAAAAACAGAAAACGATCTGCTAATGAAGCTAAAACTGTGAACATAAAAACCTTCTCAGGATTTAAATCTGCATTTGATTATTTTTTGTTTCATCATCTAATTTTACAAACCATTTATTTCCAAGCTTAATAACAACCTGAGTGTGTTACAGTTTCAACAGACGACATACGCGCCACGTGAAGACTGTATCAACACTGAATTAATTAGCATTACGATGTAACACCTGTTACCATGGCAACCTGCATAGACACGTTGCATTTTATTGATACATCCGGAAATTTCACGCACAGGTGCACAACGCTGCAGGGCAAAGAGACGATTGTTTTACTGGAGTAGAACATTTCCGTTAAGAAAATGAAACCTGGAGATGTAGCTATTATTTAGTGCAGCGCGCCACAACGAAGGGGAAAATAACGCAGAAAAAAACGTTAATCGCTCGTATTCTTCTTTTTTCTCACTACGCACTGGCCTGTTGCCATAGCAACTGACCGACAACAGCTCCACTTAGCGTATCAGGATTCAACACCAAGAAATGCCCAAATGCAGAGAACAACAGAACATTCTGTCTGTTAGTTTTATGTTTTCAGGATTGATGTTTATTTTGTGATTATTAGTAAGGGATCATCTGAACACAGCAGTGGTTGATTAGTTAATTATATACCTGCTTTACTGACGAACTGTTAGACTCGGTGTGGAGGTCACCATTTTTTTTACTGAACTGAAACACACCAAATTAATCAGCACATATTCATGTTAAGGTTGTCAAAGTCAAGCTAGCATAACTGAGCTACTTCCCTCTCTTTTGCTACTTTTTAAATAACTTTTTCTGACTTTTCTAATATATTCTACTATTTTCCTTTACTAACTTTGCTCTACTTGCTAATGCTAGCATCTAGCAACAAGTTGTCAAAGCTATAAATATGTATTGGAAGGTCAATAAAAAAACACAAGTATTAATAAAAACCAACGTACTCCAAGCTATATGATGTATGTGTATGTATACAAAACCCATTTTGTCATATATATATAACTTAGATTTGCTTTAATTTAAATTGCATTGATAAAAAAAACTTCTAGTTCCACTGGCAGATTATTTTACTTATAACAAGACATTTTTTCTGTTATTTGTGAATTAATCTGACAATTGAGCTAATACTTTTTCATCAATTTTACGGAAGTATTGACTTAAAGCAAGATGAAAAGTTAGTTATAAGTTTGTTTTGTCTTATTTCAAGTGTATAAAGCTATTTGCATTAGAAATTTAGTATTTAGGCAATGAACAAATGTTAAAATGAACATATTTATTTGTAGCAGAATTCACTCTCCAGAGCTCATCCTGTATTTTATAGGAGATTGGAAGAATTGACTGATTCAGATCTTCCATACAAAAATGGAGTAATGTGCGTTTTTACAGGAGATTCCCCAACAGACTGTCAGGGAATCCTGGATGAGAGAGCGACTTTAAAAGAAAGAGACAGTTTAGTTCAGTCAGGTTTTGATCCAGAGGAGAAACTCGATCCCTGCTGTGACTGACAGCGCTTCTCTCGTTCATTTCCTTCCCGGCCAATATTCCTCTCGTGTTGACGCTTAGCGAGGATTTTTGTCTCTCCTCACTCCACGTCTGATAATAAAGTGTCTTTTGAAATAAGAGCCGAGTCGGTGGAAACCGTGACACAGTTTGCCTCTTTCAGGAATTTACCTCTGGCGAGAATCTATCACGAACAAACCGCGGACACGTTTACGAACAGATGCACATACGTGGGAAACCACAACCGGCATACACACACGTACAAACGCTACAATACCCAGACGCCTTAAAGGCTGTCTGGTAGCAGATCAGTGGAGACTGAGACTCCTGACCAGAGCCGGGTAGGAACATTTACTTGAGTAACTTTTTTGGGGGAACAATACTTTTGGAGTATTTTTACTGCACTGTACTTTTTACTTTTACTTTAGTAATTTTATTATGAAGTATTGCGACTCTTAAATGACACCTGGAGATGTAGGGATTATTAATTTACTGCAGTGCGCTTCTGATGTTGTTTAGGTCGCCTTTTTTATATATATTTTAATTGAACATAACACTCCCAATTCCACACCACATCTACATGTTAAGGTTAGCATACCTGAACTTTTCCCTCTGCCTCTCTAGTTCTTCTTAATTAAAACCTTTTCTTGACCTTGTTGTGATGGTGTTGACAATTCGTAGCAAAGCACTGCGTCACTTTTTCTTTTCTGTCAGGCGTACATATTAAGATGTTATATTGACAACTTAACAGCTAAAACCAATGCTAGTCATCATCAGCTAGCAACTTTTTCCCTCCAGCGGGAAATGGCTGCATGACGTCACACCTCAAAGGGTCTATACAAATGATTCTCACTTTTTAAAGACTTTGGTCTTTAAAATACCAAAATTTCCACTCATCTTTATAATTTGGTCTGCCTGATTGTGTAAATTTTAAATATCAAATGACTGATAAGTTCATCCGTTAATCAGTACTTGAGTAAACTTTTTCCCAAATACATTTTCCCTCTTACTGGAGTAATTTAGCGTTAAAGTAGTGCTACTTTTACTTCACTACAATCTGCCACTGCTGCTCTGCCCACCTCCCCTGTTGACTTGCAGAAAATGTTAAGAGGTCATGTAATTGTAACATGTTTGCATTGGCACTGAAAGAGCCGACAGAGGATAAGTTCACGTTAAAAACACTGTTGACAAAAGCACAAGCTACTTGAAAATTAATTCAGAAGAAAGGGTTTTAATCTCTGCCTTTCACAATCAGGAAACACAGGAAATGAGATTCTGCAGGTGAGCATAACGCCGTGCCAGACAGCAGCAGAAATGACTGCCCCTGGCCAAATTAGACTTGGAAATATGAGGGTGACATTGACATAAAATATGGAGGCTGAAACACTCACATCAGGGCGAGCGGCGAGCTCCGACAGCGAGATGAAGCTCTTCAGTCGGGTTTTAAAAACATGGATAAGTGAGGAATACCTCTGATGAAGAAACCATCGACCTTGTCGGATTGTCCATTCCCCCTGTTTTTGACTAAAAGTAGGTTTAGTGAGTGAAGAGATCTTATGGAAGAGGGTTTCCAGCGTTAAGCCCTTCAAATCTGGGGCTTTGTTAAGCTGTCATATGTATTTTGGTATTCTGCTACTTTTACATGACATTCTGAAGCATAAAAAGTGGGAAATGTCATAAAATGTGAGCCTAGCAGAGTTTAGGAAACTTTCATAAACATATTTTAAATATGACTCCCTGTACAATGTCAATATAGCTATGTGACTGCAGAAACATCATAATCTTTCTCCATAAATTAAAAAAATCAATTGTGGTTCTGACATTTACTCTGGAACTTATCACATTTAGGCTACTAATTATGACTTTTATTCTCCTAATTACATAACTTTAAACATCCCAGCTAAAGTTACATTTCTTGTTCTGATGCAGCAGAACACTGTGGATTACAGAGCCCCATACAGACACACGATTCACAAAAAGAGAACATAAAAAGTATTAAAAGATGCCGCATTTCCTCACATGTAGACCCAGGTTGCAGGTTTGTCAGCATCTTTTTCAGGACAGTAAACCTGATCATATGGTGGTTGGGGATTTACACTGGGTAAGTAGATGATGCTACTGCCCAACTGAATTCATTTTATATACGTTTAATTCAAAAATGACTGTTTTAAATATAAACTGATTCGAGGAGTCAAAGAGTAAGAATCAGCTGGAAGTACAGTGCTGATGCCTGAGAGGCTGAAAAACCTTCATTTTATTATATCACTCATTGTTCATTATGTCTTTTGTCGAATTAGGTTCAAGTGCAGTAATGACGGTGACATTTAGACTGACATTTTAATGACATTTTCCATGCTCAGCGCTGCAGATTAGTTCACGGGGGGTCCTTTAACATGTAGAAGTGGAGGTAATGTGTCTGAGGTGTTCTGGTCTGACACGTTGTCACGTTTTGTCACGTTTTCTGCAGCCTCCATCACCGACGTCAGAGGAAGGAGGAGCTGCCTTCGGCTCAAGGTCTTCGTCAGGCCCCAAAGTGAGCAGCAGTTTGTTGTGTCTATCACCAGATTTCTCGTTCTGTTTGGAGTTCCTTCGCTTTAATTCGGCTTGTGATCTGGCTGCTGTGACGATTGACGTATCTAATCTTCAAATCTCTTTCTTTCCTCTTTGTTTTCTCAAGACAATTGTGTGAAAAACTCTGGGAGCTCGCAGGAAGGAGTCGAATTTGACGAAAACAGTCACAACTCGCTTGAACCCAGAGGTTAGTGAGAGTTTACTGAAAATGCTGACTGGATTTGGACGGTTAAATCTACGTTTTTACCAGTTTGGCAGATTTCTATAACAGAGATTTAAAGCCAAAAAAAAAGTAAAAATAAGAAAGTAGTCATAATATTATGACAATAAAGCCATTATATTACAACTTTATTCTCAAAATATTATTGAAAAATTGGTGGAAAAAAACAAAAAAGCCCAGATATTTCAAGATTAATCTCAGGAATATTCCAGATAAAAACACGAAAATTTCTGAGTTTGAAAAGTCGAAAAATTGCTGCGAAAAAAACTTTTTACATTTTCTGTGATCTTAATTTTTTTTTTTCAGAGGAAATTTACTTCTTTTCTTTCTATCTTGACATTTTGAGAACAAAATGTCAAGATTTTGTCCTTGACATTTGTCCTTGTTTTTTCTTTCTAGAAAATTTCTGAGTTTGAAAAGTCCCCAAAAACACTAAAAGAAATTCAGAAATTTTCAGATTAATCTCAGAGATATTCTGGGAATAACAAAACAAAACAAAGTCAAATATTTTCTAGGGAAAAAAATTGTGAAATTTAGACATTTTCTGTGATTAATCTCAAAATTTCTTAGAAAACAAAGGAGTAAACTTCCACCAGAAAACTATCTACAGTGGCCCTAATAAACTGTCAAATATAAGAATAAAGTTGTAATATAATGAGAATAAGCTCACAGTATTGTGGGAATAAAGCATTAGTGTCATTACGTTTTTTTTCTCTGACTAAAATAGTATTTATTATATTACTTTATTCTCATGACTTTACTCCTCTTTTTTTCTATCTACAGTATATCTAAAACACTATTGTAGTCACATAAAGTCCAAATAAAACATGTTAAAATGTATTTTTCCAAGGCTCTGTAATGTCCAAATATCAGAAAACTGTTAACAGGGAGACAAAATGTCAAGATTTGTTGGATAATTGTGTTTTAGTTTAACTTTGACGGTTAAAACTCAAAGTACCAGTAAAAAACAAGCCAGGTTTTAATTAAAAATGTCTTTTTTTCCTCTCTTCAGATGGAATCAATCACGAGTCGCCGGAACCAGCCAGACAGGACGTGAACTCTGCCGGTCGGCGACGGTTTTCCATCCTGCTGCTCAGCTCTGCCCTGATGCTCCTGGCAGCCATTTTGTCTTTATAGCGGCCGAGGCTCTTCACCGGGGAAAGGACTGTCCTGATTGGACCACAGCTCGCCACCTCCCTCTTTAAGGAGCACTTTAAAAAAAAATAAAATGAAAAAAACCCAAAACAGAGGAGAATCTCTGTCTGAGAGGGGAAGAGACTTCGACAAGCGAAGCCTTTGCTTGTTTTTGTCGACTTTGTGACTCTTCGCGGCGGAAGAGCTTCGCTGTAATTCACAGTATGCAGATACTTCACCGTTATTTTTAAAACGTTCCCACTCGGGACACCGTCTACACAAACGCGACACTAATTAGCCCGAGTAGCAAAGAAGCACAGCAGGATCCTGAAAAAAGTTTACAGACATTTTTTTCTCCCCTTTGTTTTGGTTTTTTGGGAACTTCGTGTCACTTCGTGTCACTTCGTTGCGGGAGGAACAATGGAGGACGCTGCTGCTGTGATGACTTAACCTTCCTCTCAGGTTAGAAAGGACGCATCGTCGCGGACTGTGGAGCCGTTAGAAAAATATTAAGGAAGCACTCATCTCTTAGTGTTTGGACAGAATCAATTTAATGATCAATTAATGCATTTATTTGTTGTTTTTTTTTTTATTTACCATGTAATTGTAGCAGCCAACACAGGTGTACAGTAAAATATTTGAACGGAGAGCAGAAGCGGACAAGGAGTTTTACCAGGCAAAATGTTCTTTTCCTATTTATTGTGACGTCCTTGTGCTTTTTTTCTGTTCTGGTTTAGTCTGTAAGTACAGTTATAACGGCAATACAAACAAACACCCATCACAGGATGTTAGCTCATATTACACTTACGTTTGGAAAAACAAAAAAGGAAAAAAAAAGAGTTTGTGTCAGTTTTGGAATGATCACATGTGATGGATCTAGTTGTTTTTAACAAAAGTTTAGGAAAAGAAGAAGAGACTGGTGTGCATCAGGGTGTAGAAATCGAGTATTTGTGTTTTGAATTTGCCACTGATGAATGTCACGAACGTAGTTTTGCTGTTACACTCTTGTTTTCGTGGATCACTATTTACACTGCTATTGTAAATACAGGCAAGTTTAAAATTCAGGGATGTATCCGTGCCGAACATGATCAATAAAAAGAACAGCTTTTTACGCCAATCTAGAGGGAAATTCCCCTTGATTAATACAGAAGTACGGAACTCAGCAAGGGCCAATTGCCAAAAAAAGAAAGAAAAGATGAAGGTGGGGAAATAGTTTAAACTATTGGTAATTTGCTTATTTTGCTTTCACAATTTAATATTTTTAAAACAGACCCCACACCAAGCACCCAACTTAACACTCCTCGAAATGTCTAATAAATAAAACAATTCATAATTTCAGTAGAATGATTTCAACCTATAATTTGGTTGAATGATCTCAGTTGAAAACTCATGAAGAAATAAACAACAATAAATAAATGTTTTTCTAAATTGTTGGTGCCGCTCTATAAAAAAATAATGTGAGAAATTCATCTTGAAAAAGGAATATGTTACCTAGTTAGTGCCAAGAAAAAAATTAAAGTCATAGTAAGCTCCCAGTAAGCTGTTTAAATATTTTCACTTATGGATTTTATATTTTTATTTTTCCCTCTACAAACAACAAATATTGATGTTTCACGAATTCAAACTTAAAAGTTTAATATCTTTAAAATAAATCACATCTACACTCCTCTCCACCTCCACAATTATTAGCAACACGAGTAGAGAGTTGAAAAATGTTTTTTAAATTAATCTATTTTTGCACTAGCACAACTTCAGCTTGAACATTTCTGAAACCTCAAGCTTTTAATTTTGGCACATTTTTTGAGTCTTGGAGAAAATAATCAATGCTAATGTTTTTCTAATATAAATAATTGCTGGGACAGGTTTTGACAAACAATTTCAGGAAAATTCCCTTAGGTAAGTTTAAAAAATATGGAACTAAAAAATATGGAACTCAGTTAGTGCCAGATGTTGAAGTGATTTTAAAAGTGGGGAAAATCAGGTCAATTCTTAAAGCAGATTGCTTTAGTAAGCAGTTTGGACAGATTTACTTATCTAAAAAATATGTTCACTGAAGTCTAAAAGTGTCATAGATGTTAGCTTTAAATGTAAATATATTTCAAATACTTCACACATCCAAACACTGTTTGAAATAATTGGCACTTCTGGAAAAGATTCATAAATAAATAAATCAATAAACTGGAGCGAAAATCTTTAGTTGGGAATATTAAAAAATATTCATTTGCAAAAAAAAAAATCTAAATAACTGGAGCCAAATTATTATTATTACCCTTAATTATTAAACTTATTGAATAAATAAAATGTTACCTGATGTCCAAAACCATAAATGTCTTGCTATTCATACACTGTAAAAACATAAAATCTTAATGTTGGTCTAGTTTCTAGCATATTTGAGATAAGACAAAACTAACTCACAAGAAACTTTTCAGCAAGATATGAGATTGCTTAAGTAAACAATTCCTTAATATCGATGAAAAAGTACTAGTTCTATTGGGAGACAATTTCACTTATACACATTTTCCCAGGTAATAGGATCAAAAATACTTGGTAAGATTTTGTGTTTTTGCAGTGTATGTTAATATCTTCAAAATATACTTCCCACAAATATTGGCACCCCCAACAAAAATATTTTTTATTTTTACATCTGGCACAACCTGGGCTCCATATTGGGTGAGATTTATCAGTGAAACAGCAAAAACAATTTACAACACAGGCAGCAGAGTTGTGCGTTGGGTGATTCAGTTTCTGTCTTTGATCCTGGGTAACGTGTCGTCTGAACAGAAAATACACCATGTACCCCCGCGTAGCGGTTATTTCTGGAATGAAAAATTGACCCCCAGAGAAGAAGGAAAACACAGAGTGTGGTCGATGCAATCTGAGCCTCCACCAGTGCTGGACCTGAGAGGGGAAAATGGGGGAGTAAAAACGCGTGGAGATGGTTTCAATGCTACGCTCCATTCATAGTCAGTCAGCTGGGAAAGCACAAAGCCTCGTGTTAGCTGCTTTCTCCAGTGTTAAAGTACAAAAAATAATCAGGATTTACCCTGAAAATCAAAAACACAATGAGTCACTGGGGAATTTTAATTAAGGTTAGCATATGTTTTAATTAACACATTTTAAGAAAATAATTTTGTTATTGAATTAAGTGTGAATTTATTAAACTTTGCATTAAAAATACAATTTAAGTTTTCAGGATAAATTTTTAAAAATATTAAAAGAGAAGCTTTAATAAAATAAAAAAAATAAGATGTCAGAATAATTTTTACGAGAATGTAATTATGTACCATATAAGTGTAAGATATGTAATAATTACAAGTCTTGTTAGAATTATAACATTTTTGAACGCTTACAAACTTTTACAAAATAGAAAAATAAACTTTTTTATCCTAATTTTAAGTGAAATTTGTTTCTATAAAAGTTTTGAGAAATGTCCTTTGTGAAAGCTCAATTTTTGTATTATTTAGAGAATCAGAGAAATTCCCATTGAGGAGTCAAGCTAACATCTAAACTTTAATTTTTCACTTTTGTCAAAGTAAAAAATGGTTTTCATAATCAATTTCATAATCACTTATTCTTGCTATATATTTCTTTTTTAAAAAGTGGAACCACAAATTGCTCTGATCCGATAAATTTAGGAGCTTTCATTTAGCTCTGCTTAGCGAAACTGGTTACTTAAATTGAGTGTAGCTATAAACTAAACTGTCACTAGCTGTAAGCTTACTGTTAGCTTGAGTATACATATGCTTGGCTAGCTATTAACTTGAATAGCTTTTAGTTCAACTTCAAGTAGTTGTCAACTTGACTTTAAAAAAACTATTAGTGACTTTCTTTGAGTAGTTAGCTATACTGATGTTAGCTTAAATTTGATTTGCTATTAGCTTGATGTTGACAAACTAGAGCAGAAATAAGCTTAGCATTAAGTAGGTGTTAGCATGATTTTAACTAGCCACATCAAGAGTATTAGTGCAACTCTAAGTAGTTGTTAGCTAGATTTTGGTGGCTGTTAGCCCAACTCTGAGTAGCTTTGAGCCTGGTTATATCTGAACTTGACTACTCCAATTTGATTTGCTATCAGCTTGATGTTGACAATTAGTTTGACTTTATGTAGCTGCTAGCAATATTTTAGCTAGCTCCTATCAAGATATGCTATTAGCTCAACTCTAAGTAGGTTTTAGCTAGGCTTTGATGGCTATTAGCCCAACTCTGAGTAGCTTAGAGATTGTGTCTTAGCTCGACTGCCTCAATGAGAATTTCTCCTTGATTCTCTTATCTGAAATAACATTTACCAGCTTTCTAGTCCAAAGAAGACAACAGTTGAACACAAACCCATTTAGAAACATTTTATATTTAATTTATATCTTTAATTTTTCACCTAATACTTAAAGTGTTTATCAAAGGGAACATTTTTCCAATTCCAACACGGTGGAACACTACTGCTCCAAAACTCAAACATTTCATTAAACCCTCCCTTCTTTTCTTTTTTTTAAACTAGTAAATCAAAACATTCATAATGTTTGGTAAACTGAAACTGATGAGTAAAACCGCTGGAGTTCCAATTTAAAATGTAATTCAAGATCTCTTTACTAATACCCTTCAGCGTACGACATTTGGAGCTGATTTTGTTTGTTTTAACTGGGTAGAATTATCGCCTTCATCCGTCAGCAACCTTTTTCTGGATTTTTTTCTCTTCCTCACATACTTGGCAAAGTTGTATTACTGTTTGGACTGAATTTAAACCCAAGGGTGAAACTAGACCACTGTGGTATTCACTTGAAAAGACGAAACATAATCATTTAACTCATAAACTGATGTCATGATACTTCAAAAACAACAATGGAGTCAAGGAGGTGAAATAGTTGAGTGACTTTTCCTGTTGAGACTTAACATTATAAATACATCTGGGGTTAAATGATGGCCTCCAGTCAGTCTACAGTGACAAATACCAGTCGGATCTTTTCCTGGATACTGTGTATCCCAGCGGTTAGTCTGTTGTAACCCACTCTGTATCTTTCAGCACCTCTTTTTAAGGACGACTCAGTCGACACATTAACAGTATGAACAAGTTTGATACCGAACCTGCCGACTTTCATTTTGTATGTCTTTTATATAAAACAAGAAAAACAAACAGCCTCGTACCTGTAGATATGTTTGTCCAAATAGCTGATGCACGTATCAGACATGCAGTACGGTCGCGTTGCAATCATTAGCCGAGTGAAAAGTAGCCGGATCTGTCCAACTGTTTCTGTTTTAGGCTTCATGTTGCTGGAGATGTTTCTGTTTTCTCTTCACATTCAGCTGTTTTTTATGGCAGAGAATCAGGGCCATTCTTGGAAAAATTAAATTACAAGAGTAAAACTATAGTATTACGAGAAAAGTCATAATATTACCAGAAAAACGTTGTAATATTATCACTGTATTTTTGTAATAATGCAGCTTTATCCTTGTGTTATTTTGATTTTATTCTCTTAGGACTGTATTCTCTGTTAAAATTATGACTTTATTCTCGTAATCTTATTTTTTATTTTCTTTGCATGGCCCTAATAATCTGTCAGTTTTAGAATCCAATTAATGGGTTGGATTTCATTGGTTTCTGCATCAAATACTCATGTTTTATTATGAAAATCTGCAACATGGACGGTGGAAAACGTTTTCTGATGGACTTCTTCTTTGTCACCTGATTTAGGTACCTTGTAGCTACTTCCACCTCCTCCTTGTTTTTCATCTTCTGTTCTTCTTTATCTAATAATCGGATGTGTGTTTTTGTCGGTGGGAACATTTTTGCTACCACAGAAGGACGTGGCTGTGGCACAGAACCGCACACCTGTTTTAACGTTGTAGTGACTGAACCTTGTGCCTAAACGAGCCCCGTCTAAACTCTTCTAACGTCTTTTTCCCCCGTTCCGTCTCTCACCAGACTTTTCTACAAAAACGCCATGTCTTTGTAAATACACGTGTTGGAGCAGCTATGACTAACTGAAAGAAACAAAAAAAGGTTTAATAAATACTTCTTTGTGGTTGTAATTGCGGTGTCTGATCTGTTTCATTAATCTTGCTGTTGAGTGCCAGGTTGCGAAGTGGAAAAACGTCCAGAGAGTGTGATGTTTGTCTTGGTTGGGTCTGGGGGTTGAAGTGGCTGTACAGCTGTTCCCCTGTAATCTGGGGGTAATTTGCAGACTGGAATAACAAAAACAGAAGTGGCTTGAATTAATCTTGCGGGAATGTGCAGCGCTTCGGGGAGTTCTGCCAAGAAAACGCCATCTCACGCGGTTTTGTTGCTCCTCGCTCCGGTCTGCCTCCTCTGCTGTCGGCTTCAATTTTTCACCTGCGTTTTCTGTGTCAGACCTCCTCGTTCCTCCCTGCTGTAACCGGCTGCACGTACTTAAAGATGGGATTGTGTTTAACAAGGATCAACACAAATATGATGACAAATCATCAGGCAGTGCTCTCCACTGAAAGGAGCAGCTAGCAGGATCGTGGACCATATTGAACATTGATACGTTTACACCTCAGGTCTTTATGCTGCATTGTGATTTTATTTTTTTTTTGCCGAGACCCTTTTTGTGCAAGGCCTTCATACTACTAATTAAATGTGACCACAATTGGACTTTTGTGTGAACGGTGCACAACCCCAAAGTGACCCGCATGCATGTAAGAAGAACACTGATGTCAAACATCAGCACTCTGTTTCTGAAAATAGAAATGGACGGAGGTGTTTATTGTTACAAAATCATAAGACAAAGGAAGCTAATAAAAAGACAACTAATAGCATCAACCTTCTGGTTGAAGTGAACTCTGGTTCGGTTTGAATGCATATGTGAACACCAAGAGAACTGGAGGCCGCTGCAACGGCAGGAAGCGGACTGCAGCGCAGGGCATTCTGGGTAAATACAACTAAAACGAGAAATCCTACAGCATCTGACACTACTCCATTTTTGTTTGCATTTCATAAAGACGAAAGTGTGTTTTTCAGAGGTTTTCATGTTTCCTTCAGTGGTTCTTGGTACAGCGCCCCCACAGGCCTGGAGGGGAACAGGTCGCTAGCTGAAAATGTAACAGAGGTTGTAATTTTGGTCCCCAACAACTGAGTTTACCGGAATATCAGGAGTAAGAAAATACCTTAAATGTGCGTTCACACCAGCCCTGCTTAGTCCGCTTTAATCAAACTCTGCTTTGTTTGCCCAGAAAGTCCTGTTCGTTTGGGGATGTGTGAACGCATAATTTAACTTTAGTTTGGACAAAAAACAAACAAACAAAGATCAGCCTTCAAACCTTGGTCTCGGTTTGGCTGAAGTGAACTCTAGTGTGGTTTGAATGCATATGTGAATGCCAAGCAGACCAGCAACCACTTGTGGACTGTAGCTCAAGGCATTCTGGGTAAATATAGCCAAAAACAAATTGATGTATTGTCAAAATCTGCAACAATTTGTCTGCAAATGTAAATGAAGAACAGACAAACCAAGAAAAAGTTTGTAAAATCTTATTTGTCTAAAAAACCTGTTTTTCTACAGTAAGAGTCAAAAAACCCAAATTCAGTGCCACCTACAGACCTGCACATGAACATGCATCTATTCCTGTGTTTTGGCTCCGGTAGAGCTTGTGCTCCATGCTGTCAGGTGGAGAACTGTGGGAACGTCTCCTCCTGGACTTCCCACTGATAACCAGCCTCCTGTTATCTGCAGCTCTCAGGGTCTGAGAAAATAAATCTGTCCGCCTCTTTTCCCTCTCGTTTCCCAAACACCTGTATCTCCTCGTCACAATCAGCCGCGAAGACGCAGATCTTCTTCTGTAAATCCTGGAGCGTGTTCTCTGTGACAAAAGCGTCTGCTGCCGATGCAAAGATCAACCAGAGACTCAAGCAGCTGCTGATTATCCAGCAGGGACCGCTGTGAAATATTCCCACATGTTTGTTTGGTCTGGGGTTACTGCTGTGTTGCATTCATGCAGCTGAACACAAATTATCCCGTTTCTGGACAACAGGCTTCGGTTTCAAAGGAAGACGTTTCAGCGGGAGGTAAATTAGCAGCAGAGGCAGGACTGTTAAATTGCTATTGATACTGCAGCACAGTTTAATATAATGTTACACAGACAATCGCCCCATTTTCTAACAATTATTTCTTACTTTTTCTTACCCAAATTTCAGAATATATGAGGTGCTGTTTGTAAAATTACAGTCAAAAATGGACAGCAATAATTTATATTATTTAGCCTATGAGATAAAAACAAGGGCTCATACTTTCACCATATTATTCATTCATTCATAAATGTCACAGTTTCAAACTAAACATTTAGTTTAGAAACTATATGTTTGTAAACGTTTAGCATCAAATATCTAACATGCTAACTAAGTATTACGTTTGCTAGCTAAATATTTAATTTGCTATTATGTTGGAGCTAAATATTTAATTTGCTTACTAAATACTTAGTTTGGAGCTGGATATTCAGGTTGCTAACTAAATATTCAGGTTGCTAACTAAATATTTGTCTAGCAAATTAAATATTTAGTTAACAAGCAAAACATTGTGTCAAATCAAATATTTGGTTAGCAAACAAAACCTTAATATCTAACTAAATATTTAGTTAACAAATGAAAAACTTAGTTACCAAACTACATATTTAGTTAGTAAGCTAAATATTCAGTTTCAAATCTGGTTTAAAACACACTAAAATATTTTCCAAGTCCAGTCAGACTGGATGGAGAATATCTGTAAGGATAACTTTGCTGTAACCATAACATGCTCTCAATTGGACTTTGGGTGTTAACTTTGACTAGGCCATTCTGAGACATACTGGGAATGTAGCACCTCCAGCTATTCTTGAAAATACTGAAGCTCTTCTCATTTCCTGAGGGGAAGTAATACAAATAATATGTTTGCTTAAAATTTCTGTCTAAAAATATTTAAAACTTTTATGTTTTTTTTATCACAAATGTTGTGAAATATCTCAAAATTTGCTAAAGTTGAGATCCAAATTTAGTTTTAAAAATCTAACATTTTTGCAAAGTTGGATAAATTCAGATTAGAAAACAGCAGGACGTTACTGTTTTCCATACATTTTCTTTAATGTAGGATTAATCTCCTTGTACAGGTTTAAGTTCTGGGTTTAAATAAATCCAGATCTGAGGGAAATATCCCCCACCGACATCTAAGCTGAGTGGTTTCCAGGTTTGATGCTTTCTGATCAGTTTTCCTCTGGTTCTGGTCTTCAGAACGTCTCGTGTTAATTTGGGGAGAAACGCCCCTCCACTTTATTTCCCAAACCTTCCTCCATGTCCTCTGCGTCCATCTGATCCCCCAGCAGATGGAACGGAGCGACGGGTCGAGGTAAATGAATTGTTTTTCCTCTGGTTTGAACCAGCAGCCAAATGCTATAAGTTGAGCTGACGACCTTCGGAAACCCAGAGGATAAACTCATTTCAGAAATCATCAGAGGAGAGCGGCTGTGTTACTGAACTCCCCCGTATTCCCATAATAGAGACCACACAATGGCACGGCGGCCATTTCTGCCCGCTGCCATAATGAAGCGCTATTCAGTTTTATGTAGGCCATCTGTAAGTCTGCTCAGCTAAAAATACAGAGCGAGGATCTGCTGATGGAGCAGAAGACGCCGAGTCCAGCAGATTACATCCAACAACTGCACAGAAACAGGGCGGGGAGGGGCGACAAAATGAGCTGGGAGGTGGAAACCACCAGCTGATTGGTTAATTTTATTCACCTGGTTATAGGTTAAATACATCCAACTATTCATCCATTCATTCATCTGTTCATCCATTCATCCATCTGTTAATCCATTCATCCATATGTTCATTCATCTGTTCATCCATTCATCCATCTGTTCATTCATCTGTTCATCCATTCATCCATCTGTTCATTCATCTGTTAATCCATTCATTCATCTGTTCATCCATTCATCCATCTGTTCATTCATCTGTTCATCCATTCATCCATCTGTTCATTCATCTGTTAATCCATTCATCCATCTGTTCATTCATCTGTTCATCCATTCATCCATCTGTTCATTCATCTGTTCATCCATTCATCCATCTGTTCATTCATCTGTTAATCCATTCATCCATCTGTTCATCCATTCATCCATCTGTTCATTCATCTGTTCATCCATTCATCCATCTGTTCATTCATCTGTTCATCCATTCATCCATCTGTTCATTCATCCATCTGTTCATCCATTCATTTATCTGTTCATCCATCTGAAAACTCAAACTTTGACCAGCAGTAAATCAGGAGATTTTATGCTGTAATCAAACATAATTACTACAGAGAAGCATGGTGTTGGCTCAGTGATGCTGTGGGACAGTTTGTCTTCCCTGGAGACAGGAAACCTGCTGCATGTGGAGGACAAGATGGCGTCAAAGAGGAGAACCTGGGAGAAAATGTCTCTGTGAGGAAGTCGTTCCAACAGGACAACGAACTCATTCAGTTCAAACTGACATGAACTTCATGGCGTTTTGTGTTTAATTAGGAGAAAACTCTTGTTGAATTGTTTAACTCTTTTTACATTCATGTGTAGCACAGCGACAACTGCAGGCTGTTCATTGTGTATTTACAGCATGTTTAGAATGGAAACTGCAGCCTCAGCATGAAACATGGAGTTTGGTGACGATAAAAGTGATAAAAACGGAGGATGTGCTGATCAATGCAGCAGCTGCAGCGTTCAGCCCTCAGCGCGTTACAGTAACTGTTACACAACAACAAGCTGAGGCTCCTGGGACAGCAGTGGCAGGTGTTCGCTCCGCCCGGGGTACCGGGGGCCACCTGGCTCCCACAAACACAAACAGCATGGAAGTACACCAGCCATGTGGCGGCGCGGCGTCCCAGGAGCCGGCTCACAGACGGGGCAACTCCACAACACACACATATAAACACACACATATAACAACACACACACACATAACAACACACACACACATAACAACACACACATACAACAACATAGACACACATATAACAACACACACATACATAACAACACACATACAACAACACACACACAACAACACACACACACATATAACAACACACACACACATAACACACACATAACAACACACACATACAACAACATAGACACACATATAACAACACACATACAACACACACACACATAACACACACATACAACAACACACACACACATAACACACACACACATAACAACACACACACATAACAACACAAACACACACCGCCGCTGCTGAGACAAACTGGTACAGTAACTGGACCAACAACGTTCCTCATGTCCTCATGTCCACATGTCCACATGTCCTCATGTCCACATGTCCTCATGTCCACATGGCCGATTGGTGACTCGACTTCAGAAACTCACATTTGCAACAAGGAGTCCTGTCTACTGATGCCTCGTTTCTGCGTTTACACAGAACAATGAGATGCTGCTTCCTTCTCTCAACGTTTCCTTTATGTGAATTTGATGTATTGATTGAAAAGGCAACATTTAAAGTTTCATCCTCAAAAGGTAAGATAATTTTATTTATATAGCACATTTTCAGCAACAAGACAATTCAAAGTGCTTTACATGAGTTAAAGGGAAATACAAACAAAATAACAAACCAAAGGAAAGAAAACTAATTTAATGTTGTTCTAAACTAAATGCTCCTGTTCAGCGTTGATAAATATTTAATTCCATTTCTAAACAGTGAAACTCTACAGTTTCTGATAAAATAAGCTAAAGAGTGACTGATCTAAATCCTTTTCTGGGTTAAAAGAAAATGATTTTGAACAAAACAAAGATGAACAACAAAAATCTCCCAAAAAAAACCACAAAATGGGATTTTATGTTTGTCATAAAATCAGCATGTCAAAAACAGTTTTATGTGGTTTTTGGTCTGTCCGAAAAAGAGTTAATGAGCAAAATGGAAAGAAGAAAAAGAAGTTTTATTTATATTGCACTTTTTCAACAACAAAGCAATTCAAAGTGCTTAAACTCATTTTCCATTGTGTTGATAAGACAAAAAAAGTAAATTTCTGCCAAAAATCTTAGATTAATTTCAGAAATGTACAAGAAAAAAACTTTTCCTGTTTCAAAAGTCAACAATTTGCAAGATAAAATCTGAAATATTTAGACTAATTTCATAAATTGTCTGGAAAAAAAGACACATTTACATAGGAAGCTTTCCTATGTAAACAGTCACATTTGGGCTTCCATGAATATTTTTGCAGCAATTCCCTTTTTGTGGTCTTTTTGGGAGATTTTTGTTGTTCATCTTTGTTTTATTCTTCTTACAATGTGAACTTCCCACTTTGGAAACCAAACTAATGTTTATTCTTTTGTGTCCTGGCTGCTGTTTGTGTTTTCTGAAGAGTTTGCTCTGGTTTTGTTGGGTAAAACGGTCTGCAGAAGGAAAAAATAAGCAAACTTCTGCTAATATTGCTGGTATGAAACTCTACAGAGATGCATATAGAATTACATCTTCTGCTAATGTTAAATGGAAACACTGACTGTGTGGTTTCATGGGGATTTGAACCTTTTGTAAATGCAGTTTAGTTACATGTTGTTTAGAGATCCAGTGGCTTATGGCAGGGGTCTGTGAATGTCACTGAAGAACGGGACTATAAGTGGAAAATCTCAGCACAATGACTCATTGTGCTGAGATTTTCAAATAATATTTAAGTTGACAACCAAGCCCACAGCGTGCAGGCAAAAAGGAAATATGCTTCTATGTTCAGTCTGGTCTTTAGAAATCAATGGCCGGCAATTGGGAGGACCAACTAATGCAAATTTAATGAAAAAGGACAAACACCAATTATCTGACTGGCAGCGTCTGCATGTTTTTACAAGCTCAACTATTAAACAGAGTTTGGTCTTTGTGTTGGACCAACAGTGGTTTGGATTTTTATTTCATTTGTTTTTACTGCGATAAAACGACTAAAACGCTTGTTAAATAGGAAACCATCCAACTGGTCCATGAAGAATGAAGGACCGACATCTAGTGCCCACTTTTCTGTCAGTACATTTCTGTCTGAACAATCTGTTTTTAATTGGCTTCACTTGATGTAAAAAAAATCTGAGAAACAGAATTTTAGATTTTCGTTGATTTTAAACAAGAATTATCAATTTAACAGATAAATTAGCTTAAGTTCATTTCTGTTATCAAAGCCTATCTGACTTACTGAAATAAATTAACTCTTGTTCTACTGACACTCCAGTCATTAGAATATGTTAAAGGCTTTATCTAAGCAGAAGCCATTGCTGTGGATAAAAATAAATTAAAGTAAAACCATTGGTAGATTTCAAAATGTAACAATCCATTTTGTTGTCAGAAAAGTGAAAGTTTCATTTCTTGCAAGTGTTTAATTATAAATTTAATCCTGTTGAGGGCAATATACTACATTGTACTGTGTCATGGTAAAAGCTGTTGTTGCTTAGCGCTTTAGCATTAGCTTCTGCCAGATACTGTGTAGATGTAGCATGTTAGCAGAATTGTTTATGATTAATGCTTTAGATTTAGCACAGCTAGCTTCTTACCTATCAGTTTCTACCACTCCAAATATCTAAGAATTAAAAAAACATGTGTGCTAGCTTTTTAGCTAGTACTTCCCACTACTGCAAATATATAAGGATTTTAAAAACAAATAAACAAAAAAGAAAACATATATAATTGTACATTTTTGGGTCGTGCAGGTAGCTTCTTAGCTAGCCTTGATCACCACTGCAAATATTTAAGCAGGTTTTTAAAAAGATATATGTAGATGCACATTTTTGGGTAGTTAAGCTAACATTTTGGCTAACATTGTCCATCATTGCTCATATTTAAGCTTTTTAAAAAAAATTTAAACATACATCAATGTACATTTTTGGGTAACGCAGATAGTTTTTTATCTAGCAGTGTCCACCACTACAAATATCTAAGAATTTTAATAAAAAACATATGTATCCTTTGATAACATCAAGCTAATGAAGGTTGAAAAGCTACACAAGAGGACAAAGTACATAGAAATGCCTGGAATAATCTCTGAATCTGACAAATTACCTTTTAAATAATCTGTAGTATTCAAGCTGCTTTTCTCCGCTTGATGTCTGTGGTTTTCTGCAGAGGACTCGCAGGGTAAACATCTGTCCTCAGCGGCTCGACGCGCCACTAAAAGCTTTTGTTTGTGTGGACACGACTTGTGACAGTGTGTAGTCCCAATTTGCCAGGATGTCTGGCTGAGTGGGCAACATGCTGCGATGCATGCTGGGAGCCCGAGGCTGGGGGATATTAATTAGCTCAGCCGAAACAATACATGAAGTGCACAAAAAAAGAGGCTTTTAAACAGATTAGTTTTCATTCTAACTAAATTAAATGCATCGTGATGGTGTATTTTTCTTTTTGGATCGAAAAATATACTCCTCCAACTGCAATTTTTCATGGAGGAACATTAAAACAAGCTCATGTTGCATTTACAGGGAAAGATGAAACTGAAATGAATCTTTGTAAGGCGATCTCTGCACAGATAAGCCAATGAAATGCCTCACAGTGAGGCTATAAACCTGTTTTCTAACTTATTATAGGACTCTGTTCTGCTGTTCAGCATTAGCTTTCCCATCAGGCTTTTAACACTGATTAAAATTCTTTGCACTGTGAATTGAAACATCTCTTTTTCTCAGCTGCAGTGCTTCTGCAACCTCGTACTTAATCATTATTGTGTAGTTAAATTTTTTATTTCTAGATGTTGGGGATTCGATCTGACATGAGGGCATCGTTTTGTTAAATTATGACTAAGAGAAACTGCCTTTCATTAAATAATTGACATGAATTTGCCACAATATTAAAATCCTGTTTGTAATGCTAATAACCTTCCCCTTGTTGTGCAGAAGCGGCTCGATGTTCTCCAGCGTTTAGCTCCGGGATCTTTCAGGTCATGTCAAAGCAACGTCTACATGAACTCCAGGAGACGGCTGCTCTGCAACAACATGATCATCGGTAATTATTTCAAAACTCAGTGGGGCTGAGGGCTATTAGTGTTTTCTGCAGCAGATAGTAGAAGCTGCAGCTTGGAGAACGGCTGTGCTTTTCCAATATATAATCACACTAACCATCTTCCTACGTCTTCTGTCAGTTTATTTCTTTAATGTTTTTTGTTTACTTGTTTTGTAAACATTCACTAAATGTTAGTTGTGCTGTGGCTGGAGATCTTCAGTTAGCGTCCGCTGTGAGGTTCTCCTGAGGGTTTATTACAATTTCCTTTGAAAATATCGGTACATTTTATTTTTAACTGAAATTTTGTTAAGGTTGCAGCCAAAAAGTAAGTAACTGTCAGCAGTCAGTGCCCAGATCAGATTATCTTTTTAATGCCCAGTTCAGAGATCTTTTGCTGAGAGCTAGCTTCTGGCTAACAGTTCTTATTAACTTTAATTTTTTTTATATCAATTGACCATTTTTTAAAGGTTAGCTAAATGTCGTAAATAAATTTCTGGTAATGTTTACCTAACTTTTTTACTGAGTGTACCCAAAGCTTTGCAGTTACATTCTTAGTAATCTTTATCAAACTTTCCTAAACATTTGCCTGACTTTTATTCTTTATGTCCAGTAAGCATTTGGGAAATGTTTCTTCTCTTTTAGCCAAATTTGCCAGTTTTTCATCTTACCTTTTTATGAAAACAACTGAGGTTTGCTAAGTGAACTCCTTTACAGGACATTACTCAATCTTAATCTTTTTTATGTCCACTAAGTAAATACAAAACGTTTCCAGGTAAATTTCTTGCGGCTTTTAGCCAATTTTCCAGATGTTTCATCGCCTGAACTTTAGTTTTTGTTTTTTTGTTTTCCAACCACTATGAATTCTGAAACATTTCCTAAAGACTTTATTTTGAGTAAGTTTCAGCTAATGTTTCCAAACTGCTCACCTAATTTTTATATTTTATGCCAACAGTTTCTACAAAAGGCTTGCTTGATGCTCTAAACACTAACTGTCCATCAGCGTTTAGCAAGTTTGTGTTAGCAGAATCTTAGCCGAACCAGAATATTTTCCTGTTTGGACGCCGTTAGTGAATCATCTGGTAAGTTTTAGTAAACATGTCTATTTGGAAACAGTTTGCTAGACTCTGACACTAACCTTCCAGCAACCTTTTCCCAGACATTTCCTCGCCTTTTTTTAAGTCAACATGTTTGGAAACAATTTTCTGAAAGCTGCAGTTAAGTTTTCGGTAGTCTTTAGCAAACATCACTTAACCAAATTGTTTTGCTGACAGAACATTAGCTGCAGCTCTGAAAACACTCAGGCTGCAGATTGTAGTGGCTGTTTACCAAACATTGATTTTTACATGTAAAGTTTTGGTAAAATGTTCACCTTTCTGTAACGTTTAGCGAATGTTTCATTGGTTTTGCAGAAGCTAACATTCCCCAGACATGTTCTCATGTCAACAAAGTTTGCAGCTGACATTCCTGTAATGCTTATCAAATGATTCACTGTTTCTTCAGGAAACTTTACACTAAACATTAGTGAATGTTTCCCATTTGTTGCATAAAAAACTGCTATTTCAGAATCAGTGTAAGGTTACCTGACTGTTATATGCACCGTTGGGTTTGTGATATCTTTACCTAAAGGTCATAAAACCTGCAGCCTTCAGAGAGGCTTGCCTGAACTTTCTCTGAAGGTTGTGTTCTGTCTAACCCTCAAGAGAAACTTCTCAAATGTTCCCTTAAGGTGAATTTTAATTCTAAAAGTAAGTAAGGCCATATTTTCACTCCTTTTTCCTGCCTGTGTTGCTACTTTACATTTCACCCTGACTCATGGCGCCTATAATTTATCTCAAGCTTTAAAAATTCACCTTCACCGAAACCTAAAAGCAGCAAGGAAGTACTAAGAACGACGATTTACTGGGCCACTAAAAACCTCAAAGGGCGCAGCGTGACACGTGCAGAAATCACCGCCGTTGCTCTGCGGTGACGAGGTAAAGCCGTTCCTCTGAGGTGGCGAAACGAGCGCTTGAAGCCTCGATTTCCGGCCATTAAAACCAAAAACCCCGATTCTGCTGTCGTTAAGAGGCAGCTGCGTCTGCGAGGGTCAGCCCTGAGCCAGAGCTGGGCTCTGATAGCGTGTCTCCAGCTAATTGTGAGAGCAATCATTATGCCTGATAAAGAAAACCATAAATCACAAAGAGAGGCTTGACCTGTGGCTGGCCCCGGACGTTTGCTGGAAGAAACTCTCAGCGGCTGACTCAGAAAAATCTCATTATGTCTTCAGCCTGACAATGCACCAGCGCCATCTTTGGCTTTTATTCCTTGGTCAGATAAAAGCAAAACCTTTTTTCTTCACTGGAAGCACCAATGTGTGAATGGACTTAATATTCAGTCTTTAAGTCAAATATGAGTTTTTAAATCAACATTGAAAAAGCAAAGACTTTTTATAGAACCTCTGTAAACGTTTTGGAAAATCACTTTTTTATCCTTGGTTTACTAAAGTTCAAAGTGATGTCAGTGCGCCCGTGGCGGCCATCTTGTTTCTTTGGGTCAAACTAAAATAGCATTTTTTAAATAATGAGAATATCATCTGAATATTAGGAAAATAAAGTAGTAACTTCATGAAAACTCTAACACAAAAGTGTAAAAAAAAATTACCATGAGGATTCTTGAGCATCTTGTTACAACAAAGTATTAGGACAGTCTTAAGAAAAAATTTAAATTTAAAAATAAAGTTATAATATTACAAGAATGTAGTTGAAATAATGACAATGTCAAAATAATATGAGAATAAAGTCGTAATAATATGACTCTATGTTTTAAATAAAGTGGGGGGAAATAGAGAGACAACGAAAGGAAATGAACTGCTACGTAAACAGTCTTCACCCCTTTCAAAATAAGAGCATTTACATAAACATCTAACTACCTGCAGTATTCTTAAAAGCTGACAACCAAAACTACAACTGAAATTTATTTAACTGAAAGGTTACAAAACGGCCAAGTAAATTAGCGCTTTAGGATTTGGCTGGAAAAATTAAGCTAGCAAAATGCTAACACGCTAAAGTGCTAAACAAACTGCAGTCTGCTCTGAAATTTTTGGTTTCCTTTCCTATGCTGGTACATCTGGACATTAGCATCTTGAATAACACAGCTGTCTGCTCAGCAGAGGGAAGCACTATGATGAGGTTGAACCTTGACCTTAGCTACATGCTAACCGTCCAGAGGCCTGAACCCGCATGGTTTCTCTCTGTTCCTTCCAGCTCACTTCGATCCTCTCATCAAGTGTAATGTGTCCATGTGTTACTGCAGGCTTTGACATTCTTTGCTGTTTTTCTCTCCACACGTTGAAAGCCAAAGCAAATATTCCCTTTCACTCCACGGTGAGCTTGAATTATTAGCCAGGAGCGGCTCTGCAGGAACCAGCAGCCGGAAACTTTATGCCACCACCGCAGACTCCAACTCATCTGAAGATTAAGTAGATGAATAAAAGGCTTTATTTGGTTATTAAATCTACTTTCATTAGATTTTTAAAGCGTCCACATCCCTAGACAGTCAAATGAGTCAACAGTGACTCCACACGTTAGCATTTCCAGATAATTCCAGATGTCTGAGGATAAAGTCATTGAAAACATCTGCAAACCCGACGTTCCATCTGATTTAACCTCCAGACAGAACAGAAATTATTTTTAATGCCATTTAATGCCATGCACTTTAATATTTCCATTCCAAAGGTTAGAAGTTCACATGACAATTTAACACCATGTAAGGAAACCAGAGAGGCCCACAGCCATGCTGAGCTAATCGTCCTGACTCGGTGAAACTATCGCATTTATCAGCAGCCATGATTGTTTGGCTGTAAGGCTGCATTCCCACCAGTTTAGTCCAGTTCGTTTGGGGATGTCTGAATGAGTAAAATTAAAACTAAGGCCTTAAAATGTCTTAAATTGTTGAAAAAACTGTATGTCGGCCTTAAATATGTTAATCAAAAGTCTTAAATTATGTCGTTCCATCACTATTTAATCTCAAATATTCTATGTAGGTTTTTTTTCCTCGCAGGATTTTTCTGTCAGGCAAAAGTTTAAGTCAGTGGTTGAGGCTACCTCTAACTAGCTGCTAATATAGCCTTGGTAGCTGGCTAGCTTTTTGGCATCTATTATGAATGAAAGCAAATTTATCACCATTTGCCTGGACGGCGTTTGTTTTTGCTACTGATTCACTTCTGTTGCCAACCCATCTGAGATACTACGTAAAAAAACGTTTAAGCTAGGGACTAGGGAGGTAAAAACTGTAGATAAATATTTACAGAGTAAAAAGCACAAAGCTACTATTAATAACAACAAAAAGACCCCATAAGTTTCACTGTTTTTGCTATGCTTGATACAGCAGGATGCCCCAACCATTCCCTATATATATATATATATATATATATATATATATATATATATATATATATATATATATATATATATATAGTCTTAAATTTAATTAAAGGCGGCGTTAAAACAGCTCTTAAAAAGTCTAAAAGTCTTAAATTTGACCTGCTGAAACCTGCAGATACCCAGAGTTTAGTTGGTTTCTTGATGGTAAGTCAACAAAATAATTATATATTCCAGCAGCCATTGTACAGCAAACAGAAAGAAAACCAGGTAGCAAAATGTGATGGGGCTCAGCTTTGGTTGCTAGGTAACGGCGCGTTGCCAGTTGAATGTAACCCAACATTAAGAAGTTTTTTGAAACGGCTCATTAACTTATTGCCAAAAGAAACTCATACATTTTTTTAAGTGATTGGACTGTTTTTAGAAACAGGTGAGACCAAAATGAAAGTATAAAACGTGCAAAATATAACGTTTTCATTTTAGGTTTCCTTTAAAATAAAATTTTTGTTGATTTTTTTGGTTGATTTTTTTTTGTATTAATGACTAAAAATGTTAATTTCTGTGTTTTTTTCTTCTTTTTAGATTATGTTCTTTTTCAGATAAGTAAGAAAAGGATAATACATCTGTATCAGCATTTATTAATAAAGACACTGAATATTTCAGGGGATTTTTTCACATGACTTTGTGGCATTGAGCGGTCTGGGACACTGGGAACGGTGGCTGTTTAATGGTACCAGTTGACAAATGGATCTCTGTTTCTCATCTGTTACACCATGTGAACATCTGACAGCAGCCAGACCGCCTGGTACTGTATGTAGTGCAGCATGGGAAACAGAGCCAGGTGTCACTGTAAAGCTATGCTAATTAGCCCGGTAATAAAAACACAGACGCTAATGAAGATGAGGAATGTCAGACAGAAAGGGCGGCGCGAGCTCCCGACGCGGAAAAATGTCCGAACACAAGCTGAGAGTCTGCAGGACGCTCTGCTGAGGCTTTGCTTGTCCTGAGGGATTCGGTTTAACGTTTGCACATGAGAATATCTACAAACACCCAGTCTGTCCATTCTGCTGCTGAAAGCCGCGGCGAGGTCAAAAACAAAGGTTTCCTTCTTGTTGCTCTTGTGAAGCTGATATTTGCACAGGTGCAGCTGCAGAATCTTCCTGCAGGTCTTTTTACAGTCAGACAGGAGGTTTTATTTCCCTTCCAGACCATGAACTGACCTCCAGATGTGTTAGGAAAAATTTTTTTCCTCACTCATCTGATTTCTGATTTGAATTTTTTTTTTCATTTTCTTTTCTAAAAATGAGATTACAAACAGGAGCGTGTCTACTTTTTTTGTTAGAGGGACGAAGCAGCAGCACTAACTACAACAATAGGACCATTGTAGAGTAAATTTCACCAAAAAAAATTTGGTTAATCTCAGACATTTTCTAGAAAAAAAAACTACACAATATCTGAGCTTGAAAAGTCAAAAATTTGCAAGCAAAAAAAAAGTCCAAATTATTTTGACTTTTTGAAACTTGGAAATTCCCAAATTGTTCTCACTGTATTCTTGTTGGCTGTGCAGGAGGCGCCACTTTTGCTTTTCAAAGATGTAATTGTGTATCTGTTTGGATCCATTTTCACATGCGAGTGTAAACGTAGAGCTGGGTTTGGATTTGGATTGGATTTAAGTGACAAGACGCCCTAAAACATCTCATTCTGAACTGAACAGACTAAAATCTCATTATCTAAGAAGGATTTTGTGTAAAAATGTAACATGTTCAAACAATAATAGGTTGTCTTTAATAACAGGAAATGTTGGTAACTTAAAAAGCTGAGTGGAAATTGCAGCCTCAATTTTTTTAAGTTGAACCAAGAAAACATTTTTTACAGTGTAGCAAGGCGACCTCTGATGGCTGTTTATTAATCACTACATTTTCAGGCACCATTAGTACATCCCGCCATCTCTATGAAACCTTTATTTGACCCCTTTGAAATGTGTGGAAAGTCAATATATCGATGCTTTTTTTAACTTAAAGCTAAAATCAAATTTCTGACCCAGGAGCAAAACCAAATCAAACCGAGTTGATTCATGATGAGCAGGAAGGAGAGTCTGGATGAACCTCGCTGCTTTTATTACAACAGATAATCCTCTTTAGACTGATTCATGTCTGCAGGAAAATATGTAATCATCACCTGTATGCATGATACAGTCGTATGGGGACAATTCATGCCAAAAAACAGGAGAATTCATGCTGATGAATGTTAATTGTGCATCTTGCATCATTCTATAGTAATGGTTAAAGATGTAGGATATCAGTTCCCAGCAGATTTATCCACAGAGTAAATATTTTCCAGTTTTTCTTCTGTCTGGTCAAACTTCTGGTTCTGATAGCTACACACTTGTTTCCTTTTAGGGGTTTTCCACGTCTCAATCAATCAAAGGGAGGATCCATCACAGAAAAGAAGGAGATGCAGCTCTATTTGCCAAGACTGTGATGCACAAAAGAGGAATTTGGCTCAGTTTTTAAGGCGTCAACAGATATCAAGTAAAATATATGAACTTAAGATGAGATAAAATAAGGATAAAAGAACAAAATGTACATGTAATTTCAGCCAAATTGATCATTTTTATGGACAAAGAGACTCTTGGATGTCCTGAGCCTTTCTTCTCTGCAGCTGAAACTCTTTTTAACGGCTGTTTCTTGGATGTTTTGATGCCTGCTGTTGCTAACACAAGATCATCATTTCAGGAACATTCCTCTTCCAAAGCAGCCATGGAATCAGAGCATAAAGGTATGCTAGTCAGAAATTTTAAGATTGATTTCATGTATTTTCTACAAAAGACATGGACATTTTTTCATGTAATAAAGTAGAACATTTTTGACTTATAGAAATTTTCTGTGTCTTAGCAAATTTCAACTTCTGAAATGCAGAAATTTCCAAGTTTTTCCAGAAAATTTCTGAGATTTTTTCTTACACATTTTCAACTTTTAAAATAAAAGAATTGCAGTATTTTTCTAGAAAATTTCTGACATTTTTCTCAAAAATTTTGGTTTTTTGAAACTCAAATTTCCAATTTTTTTCTGGAAATTTCTGAAATTAAAATTCCTGTGTTTTTTTTAACACAGGAATAAAAAAAAAACACATGAATTTTCGAAACTCAAAAATTCACCGCTAGCTACAAAGCCAATTATGCTAATCCTAAAACACTGGTCATTGATGTTTCTTCCTCTAATGCTAACACAGTATTTGGCGGAAGCTACCGCTAAAGCGTCACATCAACATGGTAGTTAGCTGAAGCTAATGCTAAAGCACTAACTTTAATTCAAGTTATATCTCCCCTTAAAGACTTCAACCGTCAAGCACCAATTTAATTTTGACATCATAGTTTATGTGTTCTATATTTTCCTTAAACATTGTATTTTTGTTTTCTACTGTCTGTGTTTTATTTATTAATTATGTCAGTTCTGGCCCTCCATATGTATGTTTCTTATTTTAAATAAAGTTATTGGGGGGGAAAGAGAGAAAATGAGGAGAGGAAACAAAACTGCTGTGTAAACAGACTTCAAAATAAGTGCATGAATTTAAACGTCTCACTACTTGGAGAATTTTTTACAGTTTATAACCAAAACTTCAACACAGTTGTTGCAACTTATTAACCTGAAAGTTTACAAAATAACTGAGTAAATGAGAAATGTAGAAATGATCAGGAATAAGTTATTTTAGGGGAAGCTCTGTGCTAATGTTTTCAAAGTTAGCTAAAATGCTAAACAAAAACTTAGCTCTGCTATTAGTGCTTTAGCTGAAATGTGCCTACCAATGGCAATTCCCTAATGAATGGATCTTTGACCTCCTGAACGTCATGTTTAACGTTCTGGTTTTGCATTTTATCATTTGGTAAACCAGCAGTAATGCTGCAGCATGTTTGCATCTGTTCAGGGAGCAGAACCTGTTCCAGAACAACCCGAGCTGCAGCGGAGTGAGGCAATAAAACGGACTGTAAAACGCTGAAACAGGAAGACGTTTGGATCCCAGCACATCTGCGGAGTTTCCAGGTATTTACGAGAAACACCAGCAGGTTCTGGTGAGACAGAACTAACAGACAGTTATCTGTGAAAACCAGACGAAGTCAAATCACAACCGATTTAACCGAGTCGTTGGCTGACAATAGGAAGGAACCACTCCATTTCTACAAGGAAAAACTTACAAAAGCACCAAAGCCAGGCTCAGAACCAGCCTTTGTCTGCTCTGGGCTGAGAAAACAGGAAAGAAACACAAAATCACAACAGCTAGCAGTATGGGGAAATGCTAATCTTACTGCTAAGGGGTTCCAGTTGTAAAGATACACAGTCAGAAATTAACAATAGTTTGAGTTACTGAGCCTGTCAGAGAACAAAATGAGGGTTAATTTTTCAAAGTGATACTTAGGTAGCTAGCTTGTAGCTAGTACTTAGCAAGACTAGCTACAAGTGAAAGATTTAGTTTACAAGCAAAATATGTAGCTCCAAATTCAATAGTTAGTTTGCAAGCTAGTTTTCAAATCACACAATTTAACATGCTAAGTATAAACTTTTGCTTCTGTCTACATATTTAGTTAGCAAGCTAGCTTCAAACAAAATAGTTAGCCAGATAATATATGTATCTAGCAAGGTAGATTCAAACTAAATATTTAGTTAGCAAAATCCCTTAGCAATTTAGTTAACAAAGGTAATATTTAACTCCAAACAAAATGTTTGTTTAGTAAGGAAACTACATACAAGTATTTGTTTAGAAAATGAAATATTTAGCTCCAAAATGAATACCTAGATTAAAGCTAATATTTTTGCTTCAAACTAGGTATTGTTAACAAGTAAATTATTTAACTACAAAACATTTTGTTTGCCAACAACTGACATTTACAAAATGAATTAAATAAATGGTGATAAATTAACCTCATTTTTTTTATGACAGGCTAAATAATCCAAATTATTACTGTTGATTTTTGACAGTGTAACTACTAACAGCCTCCCATAAACCTCAGCATGCTAGCATCAACATTTGCAGTTTGACGCCGTGCCAAAGTTAGCATTAGGCTCAGATAACCTGCATGGTCGTCTATAGATTTACAGTCCTGCTGCAGTCCGAGCCTCAGACGCCGAATGATGAATAATGAAAAGAAGCAAACATAAAACGACCCCAGGCCTCACAGATTATTAGATCCTAAAAAGCTCCGGATTCAGAGCAGATGAGCAGCGAGGATTTATGTCTCGCTTCGTCCTGCTTTCATGTGGACGGACCCTCAGTGTCCTCCTGTTTCTGTAGTTTGCATTAACCTCAGAAAAAACAGATCCGCCTGAGCAAACCGGAGCCATCAATTACAAGATGAGACCGATATTTGGCAGTAACTCTGCGAACGGGCGAAGTCCTGCAGAATTTAGTCGACTAACGACGGTTTAATGGACAATCTGTGACAAAGATAAACAGGAGCCTCAATCCTGACAGCAGAAGCTACTAATTACCTCACAGAGCGAAGGCAGACAGACTGCAGGATGATTTCCATGTGGCAGAGAAATTAGAGGAGTACGTTTCTGTCAAAACATCTTCTCAAATTAATTAAAACAAAACAGTAATATATAAAAAACAGAAACAAAATCTGGAAAACACTTGGAAAGTCGAAAAATGCTTGAAAATTTCAGAAATTTTTAGATGAATCTGACATTTTCAAGAAAAAAATTAGAAATTTCTAACTGAAAAAGGAGAATTCTAACTTTAGTTTTTTGACAGAATTTTGAGAAAATAGTCAAAATAATTGTTTTTTTTATTTTTTTCCTCTTTAAATTTCTGAATTTGAACAGCCAAACATTTGCTCCAAAAACAAAAAAATCTCAAGAATTTTTAGTTTAATGTCAGAAATTGAGACAAAAATTTGAAATTTTCAGAGTTTCAGAAGTCGTGAATTTTTTATTTTTGTAACTAGGAATATTTTCAGCTTTTTCAAGCAATTTTTTGACTTCTTAAACCGTGTTTTCTCAAACTTTTCTGATATTAATCTAAAAAACTCTTAGTTTTTTCTAGCAAATCTGACTTTCCAGATCAAAAATTTCCATTTTTTTCTCAAAAATTTCTGGGATTAATCTCCAAATTTTGGGTTTTTTCCCAGGACATTTTTGACTTTTGAAACAGGAATTTAAAGAAAAAAATTCTAGAAAAAATCTTAAATGACCTTTTCTGAGTCTTTTCTAGCAATTTTTTTTTACTTTTTATACTCAGACATTTCCAAGTTTTTTTCTAGAAGATTTCTTAGCTTAATCTCAATATGTCTGACTTTTTTTCTAGTAAATTTTCTACATTTCAGACTTAGATATTTCAGTGTTTGGTGGAAATATATAGTTTTTTTTCTTTGTACAATTGTCATAATATGGGGTCCTAACATGTTGCGCTCCTGGTAAACTCATAAAATTCCCAGAGAGAAGCTGCTGATCATCACTATCATGAAACAGAACAAGATGGCGGATCATCATCAACATAACGAGCTCTGATTTCTGTTTTGATCATCAAAGACAGCTCATCGCCACGCGCCCATCACACTGCTGAAATAAAAACGTGTCACAGCAAACAGACAAAACATGCCAAGTTCCATTATTTCAAATCACTTTTTCATTTTCTTTGTGATGACGTGTGATAGATTTACAGCGTTGGTGTTTGTTGTAGATATCTGCTGTAATTTGCATGTAAAACGTCTTTGAAAATGTAATCTGTTTGGCTTCTGAAGGAAAATAATTTAATTTGCAGAATGACTTTATTAGAGAGAAATGTTTGTCACAGAGGGAGTCAAAATAAATCTTGATGTTTCATGAACCTCGGCTGGTTGAGTCATTAAAAATGAGCCGTCATTAGTCATTAGCCTAGCACTGGTGGCAGAGCTACGGAAGAACATAAGGGCCTGATAACAAAAAAAACCCTTTTTTGCTCAAAATTCTAATTTTCAGTCAAAATACAAAAAAATCTTAGATTTATGTAGAAATGTGGTTTTCATAAAAAATAATCACAAAACAGATTTTCATTTTTAAGGGATATTTAAACTGGATTCTGATGGATCCATATGTCCATCCAACGATCCATCCATAATATTTTATTTTCCAGAGCTTTTGTATTTTCAAGTGTAGGTTGTATTTCAGAGCCATTTTTTATTTTAAAGTGTTGATTTTAATTTTCACCCATTTTATATTTTTGAAGTGTTGATTGTCTGAAAGACTTTAGATATGAATTGACCCGTATGGGGTTTGAACCCATGACCTTGGTGGTAAAAGCCCTACGCTCCAACCTCCTGAGCTGACCTACCTTACAAATGTTTGAGTTTCCATGGATTAAAGAAGAACTTACATGATTTTACCACTGAAGATTTGATAAAAGTGCTCATATTACTGTTTTTCAAAATCGATGTATGAAAAGGTTTAACTTAAATCCTCTTGCTATGTTGAAGTTCATTATATGAGTAAATTCATGTTTCAACAACCCAGCATGGGAATTGAACCCATGACCTCAGCGTTATTAGCACCACACTCTGACCAGCTGAGCTAACCAGCCACACAGAATTTTAAGTTTCCATGGATTTAAGAAAAACGTACATGATTTTACCACAATGACAATTTGAAAAAAAGCCCTAATATTCTAATGTGTTTCAATATCAACATGCGTGGAGGTATATATTCTAGCTTTCTTTTATTTTTGAAATGTTGATTTAACTTTAAAATAGTTTTGTATTTTGAAGTACTAATTTTAATTTACAACCTTATTAATATTGAAGTGTATCTTCATTTACCACCCTTTCTCATTTTCAAGTGTCAATTGTCTGATGGGGTGGTATGGAGATTGAACCCACAACCTTGGCATTACAAACAGCACGCTGTGACTAGCTGAGCTACCCGGCCATATGCAAGGTTATGCAAAGTTAAAGGTCAGCAAGGATTCTATGGTGTAGCGGTGTGTCCTCTGAATCCAGGCATCTGAGTGCAAACCTCTGTGGATACTTGATGCGTTGCATCTGACATCTTCAGATTTGGATCCTCCAACTGAAACAAAGCAGAGAAGTTCAGTTTCTGTAGTGTAGTGGTTATCACGTTTGCTTAACACGCAAAAGGTCTCTGGTTTGAAACCAGACAGAAACAGCTTTTGTACGTTGTGCTTTTCACAGGGTGTTTGTGATACAACAAGAGTCTTGTTTTTTCGTGATTGTTCATTTGCCAATCGACTTCACTGCAGGCATCTTTGAAATCGAGGCTACTTTACTCAAAATGCCACTTGGTGGTTCTATGGTGTAATGGTTAGCACTCTGCACTCTGAATCCAGTGATCTGAGTTCAAGTCTCAGTAGAACCATTTGTCTCTGTTCCTGATATCTTCTATACATTTTTTGATCCCAGGCTTAGTTTATGGACTATAATGTGAAATTAGGCACAAGTTTGACAGTTTGTTCACCAAGTTACTGAGTTTTTATGGATTTAAGAAAAATGTACATGATCTTACCACAATAAAAATTTGAGAAGAGTGCTGGTATCCTAATGTTTCTTAATCAGTATGTGGAATGGTTTAACTTAAGTCCTTTTGAGACTTTAAAGTCCTAATGGTCTGAAACAGTTTATGTTTCAACTGGCAAGTATGGGGATTGAACCCGTGACCTCAGGATTATTAGCTCCTCACTCTGACCAGCTGAGCTAACCAGCCACACAGAATTTTAAGTTTCCATGGATTTAAGAAAAACGTACATGATCTTAACAGCTTTTATATTTGAATTGGCCAGTATGTGGACTGAACCCATGACCTCAGGATTAATAGTACCACACTAATAATAATGATAATGATGAGTTTCCACGGATTAAAGAACAACTTACATAATCTTAACACAAGGAATTTGAGAAAAGTGTTTCTATTCTAATATTTTTCAAAATCAACATGCATAATATTTTATTTTCCAGAGATTTTAAAGTGTTGCTTGTTATTTAGAAGTTTTGATTTTATTTGTCACCCTTTTTATATTTTGAAGTGTTGATTTTAATTTTCACCCTTTTTATATTTTATTGTTCACCCTTTTTATATTTTGAAGTGTTGATTTTAGTTTTCACCCTTTTATATTTTATTTTTCAACCTTTTTGTATTTAGAAGTGTTGATTTTAATTTTCACCCTTTTTATATTTTGAAGTGTTGATTGTCTGAAAGACTTTAGATATGAAATGACCCGTACTGGGTTTGAACCCATGACCTCGGCGGTAACAGTCCTACGCTCCAACCTGCTGAGCTGACCTACCTTAAAAATGTTTGAGTTTCCATGGATTTAAGAAGAACTTACATGATTTTACCACATTGAAGATTTGATAAAAGTGCTCATATTCCTGTTTTTCAATGTGTGAAAATGTTTAAGTTAAATCCACTTGTTACTTTGAAGTTGATTATCTGAATCAATTTATGTTTCAACAGACCAGTATGGGAATTGAACCCATGACCTCAGCGATATTAGCACCATGCTCTGACCAGCTGAGCTAACCAGCCACACAGAATTTTGAGTTTGCATGGAATTAAGAAGAACTTACATGATTTTACCACAATGAAGATTTGATAAAAGAGCTCGTATTCCTGTCTTTCAAAATCGATGTATGAAAAGGTTTAACTTAAATCCTCTTGCTATGTTGAAGTTCATTATATGAGTAAATTCATGTTTTGACAACCCAGCACGGGAATTGAACCCATGACCTCAGCGTTATTAGCACCACGCTCTGACCAGCTGAGCTAACCAGCCACACAGAATTTTAAGTTTCCATGGATTTAAGATAAACGTACATGATTTTACCACTGAAGGTTTGAAAAAAAGCCCTCATATTCTAATGTTTTTCACAATCACCTTGCATAGAGGTATATTTTCCATCTTTCTTTTATTTTTGAAATGTTGATTTAACTTTAAAACAGTTTGGTATTTTCAAGTATTCATTTTATTTTACAACCTTTTTAATTTTGAAGTGTTTTTATCATTTACCACCCTTTCTCATTTTCAAGTGTTGATTGAACCCACAACCTTGGCATTACGAACAGCACGCTGTGACTAGCTGAGCTACCCGGCCATATGCAAGGTTATGCAAAGTTAAAGGTCAGCAAGGATTCTATGGTGTAGCGGTGTGTCCTCTGAATCCAGGCATCTGAGTGCAAACCTCTGTGGATACTTGATGCGTTGCATCTGACATCTTCAGATTTGGATCCTCCAACTGAAACAAAGCAGAGAAGTTCAGTTTCTGTAGTGTAGTGGTTATCACGTTTGCTTAACACGCAAAAGGTCTCTGGTTCGAAACCAGACAGAAACAGCTTTTGTACGTTGTGCTTTTCACAGGGTGTTTGTGATACAACAAGAGTCTTGTTTTTTCGTGATTGTTCATTTGCCAATCGACTTCACTGCAGGCATCTTTGAAATCGAGGCTACTTTACTCAAAATGCCACTTGGTGGTTCTATGGTGTAATGGTTAGCACTCTGCACTCTGAATCCAGTGATCTGAGTTCAAGTCTCAGTAGAACCATTTGTCTCTGTTCCTGATATCTTCTATACATTTTTTGATCCCAGGCTTAGTTTATGGACTATAATGTGAAATTAGGCACAAGTTTGACAGTTTGTTCACCAAGTTACTGAGTTTTTATGGATTTAAGAAAAATGTACATGATCTTACCACAATAAAAATTTGAGAAGAGTGCTGGTATCCTAATGTTTCTTAATCAGTATGTGGAATGGTTTAACTTAAGTCCTTTTGAGACTTTAAAGTCCTAATGGTCTGAAACAGTTTATGTTTCAACTGGCAAGTATGGGGATTGAACCCGTGACCTCAGGATTATTAGCTCCTCACTCTGACCAGCTGAGCTAACCAGCCACACAGAATTTTAAGTTTCCATGGATTTAAGAAAAACGTACATGATCTTAACAGCTTTTATATTTGAATTGGCCAGTATGTGGACTGAACCCATGACCTCAGGATTAATAGTACCACACTAATAATAATGATAATGATGAGTTTCCACGGATTAAAGAACAACTTACATAATCTTAACACAAGGAATTTGAGAAAAGTGTTTCTATTCTAATATTTTTCAAAATCAACATGCATAATATTTTATTTTCCAGAGATTTTAAAGTGTTGCTTGTTATTTAGAAGTTTTGATTTTATTTGTCACCCTTTTTATATTTTGAAGTGTTGATTTTAATTTTCACCCTTTTTATATTTTATTGTTCACCCTTTTTATATTTTGAAGTGTTGATTTTAGTTTTCACCCTTTTATATTTTATTTTTCAACCTTTTTGTATTTAGAAGTGTTGATTTTAATTTTCACCCTTTTTATATTTTGAAGTGTTGATTGTCTGAAAGACTTTAGATATGAAATGACCCGTACTGGGTTTGAACCCATGACCTCGGCGGTAACAGTCCTACGCTCCAACCTGCTGAGCTGACCTACCTTAAAAATGTTTGAGTTTCCATGGATTTAAGAAGAACTTACATGATTTTACCACATTGAAGATTTGATAAAAGTGCTCATATTCCTGTTTTTCAATGTGTGAAAATGTTTAAGTTAAATCCACTTGTTACTTTGAAGTTGATTATCTGAATCAATTTATGTTTCAACAGACCAGTATGGGAATTGAACCCATGACCTCAGCGATATTAGCACCATGCTCTGACCAGCTGAGCTAACCAGCCACACAGAATTTTGAGTTTGCATGGAATTAAGAAGAACTTACATGATTTTACCACAATGAAGATTTGATAAAAGAGCTCGTATTCCTGTCTTTCAAAATCGATGTATGAAAAGGTTTAACTTAAATCCTCTTGCTATGTTGAAGTTCATTATATGAGTAAATTCATGTTTTGACAACCCAGCACGGGAATTGAACCCATGACCTCAGCGTTATTAGCACCACGCTCTGACCAGCTGAGCTAACCAGCCACACAGAATTTTAAGTTTCCATGGATTTAAGATAAACGTACATGATTTTACCACTGAAGGTTTGAAAAAAAGCCCTCATATTCTAATGTTTTTCACAATCACCTTGCATAGAGGTATATTTTCCATCTTTCTTTTATTTTTGAAATGTTGATTTAACTTTAAAACAGTTTGGTATTTTCAAGTATTCATTTTATTTTACAACCTTTTTAATTTTGAAGTGTTTTTATCATTTACCACCCTTTCTCATTTTCAAGTGTTGATTGAACCCACAACCTTGGCATTACGAACAGCACGCTGTGACTAGCTGAGCTACCCGGCCATATGCAAGGTTATGCAAAGTTAAAGGTCAGCAAGGATTCTATGGTGTAGCGGTGTGTCCTCTGAATCCAGGCATCTGAGTGCAAACCTCTGTGGATACTTGATGCGTTGCATCTGACATCTTCAGATTTGGATCCTCCAACTGAAACAAAGCAGAGAAGTTCAGTTTCTGTAGTGTAGTGGTTATCACGTTTGCTTAACACGCAAAAGGTCTCTGGTTCGAAACCAGACAGAAACAGCTTTTGTACGTTGTGCTTTTCACAGGGTGTTTGTGATACAACAAGAGTCTTGTTTTTTCGTGATTGTTCATTTGCCAATCGACTTCACTGCAGGCATCTTTGAAATCGAGGCTACTTTACTCAAAATGCCACTTGGTGGTTCTATGGTGTAATGGTTAGCACTCTGGACTCTGAATCCAGTGATCTGAGTTCAAGTCTCAGTAGAACCATTTGTCTCTGTTCCTGATATCTTCTATACATTTTTTGATCCCAGGCTTAGTTTATGGACTATAATGTGAAATTAGGCACAAGTTTGACAGTTTGTTCACCAAGTTACTGAGTTTTTATGGATTTAAGAAAAATGTACATGATCTTACCACAATAAAAATTTGAGAAGAGTGCTGGTATCCTAATGTTTCTTAATCAGTATGTGGAATGGTTTAACTTAAGTCCTTTTGAGACTTTAAAGTCCTAATGGTCTGAAACAGTTTATGTTTCAACTGGCAAGTATGGGGATTGAACCGTGACCTCAGGATTATTAGCTCCTCACTCTGACCAGCTGAGCTAACCAGCCACACAGAATTTTAAGTTCCCATGGATTTAAGAAAAACGTACATGATCTTAACAGCTTTTATATTTGAATTGGCCAGTATGTGGACTGAACCCATGACCTCAGGATTAATAGTACCACACTAATAATAATGATGATAATGATGAGTTTCCACGGATTAAAGAACAACTTACATAATCTTAACACAAGGAATTTGAGAAAAGTGTTTCTATTCTAATATTTTTCAAAATCAACATGCATAATATTTTATTTTCCAGAGATTTTAAAGTGTTGCTTGTTATTTAGAAGTTTTGATTTTATTTGTCACCCTTTTTATATTTTGAAGTGTTGATTTTAATTTTCACCCTTTTTATATTTTATTGTTCACCCTTTTTATATTTTGAAGTGTTGATTTTAGTTTTCACCCTTTTATATTTCAACCTTTTTGTATTTAGAAGTGTTGATTTTAATTTTCACCCTTTTTATATTTTGAAGTGTTGATTGTCTGAAAGACTTTAGATATGAAATGACCCGTACTGGGTTTGAACCCATGACCTCGGCGGTAACAGTCCTACGCTCCAACCTGCTGAGCTGACCTACCTTAAAAATGTTTGAGTTTCCATGGATTTAAGAAGAACTTACATGATTTTACCACATTGAAGATTTGATAAAAGTGCTCATATTCCTGTTTTTCAATGTGTGAAAATGTTTAAGTTAAATCCACTTGTTACTTTGAAGTTGATTATCTGAATCAATTTATGTTTCAACAGACCAGTATGGGAATTGAACCCATGACCTCAGCGATATTAGCACCACGCTCTGACCAGCTGAGCTAACCAGCCACACAGAATTTTGAGTTTGCATGGAATTAAGAAGAACTTACATGATTTTACCACAATGAAGATTTGATAAAAGAGCTCGTATTCCTGTCTTTCAAAATCGATGTATGAAAAGGTTTAACTTAAATCCTCTTGCTATGTTGAAGTTCATTATATGAGTAAATTCATGTTTTGACAACCCAGCACGGGAATTGAACCCATGACCTCAGCGTTATTAGCACCACGCTCTGACCAGCTGAGCTAACCAGCCACACAGAATTTTAAGTTTCCATGGATTTAAGATAAACGTACATGATTTTACCACTGAAGGTTTGAAAAAAAGCCCTCATATTCTAATGTTTTTCACAATCACCTTGCATAGAGGTATATTTTCCATCTTTCTTTTATTTTTGAAATGTTGATTTAACTTTAAAACAGTTTGGTATTTTCAAGTATTCATTTTATTTTACAACCTTTTTAATTTTGAAGTGTTTTTATCATTTACCACCCTTTCTCATTTTCAAGTGTTGATTGAACCCACAACCTTGGCATTACGAACAGCACGCTGTGACTAGCTGAGCTACCCGGCCATATGCAAGGTTATGCAAAGTTAAAGGTCAGCAAGGATTCTATGGTGTAGCGGTGTGTCCTCTGAATCCAGGCATCTGAGTGCAAACCTCTGTGGATACTTGATGCGTTGCATCTGACATCTTCAGATTTGGATCCTCCAACTGAAACAAAGCAGAGAAGTTCAGTTTCTGTAGTGTAGTGGTTATCACGTTTGCTTAACACGCAAAAGGTCTCTGGTTCGAAACCAGACAGAAACAGCTTTTGTACGTTGTGCTTTTCACAGGGTGTTTGTGATACAACAAGAGTCTTGTTTTTTCGTGATTGTTCATTTGCCAATCGACTTCACTGCAGGCATCTTTGAAATCGAGGCTACTTTACTCAAAATGCCACTTGGTGGTTCTATGGTGTAATGGTTAGCACTCTGGACTCTGAATCCAGTGATCTGAGTTCAGGTCTCAGTAGAACCATTTGTCTCTGTTCCTGATATCTTCTATACATTTTTTGATCCCAGGCTTAGTTTATGGACTATAATGTGAAATTAGGCACAAGTTTGACAGTTTGTTCACCAAGTTACTGAGTTTTTATGGATTTAAGAAAAATGTACATGATCTTACCACAATAAAAATTTGAGAAGAGTGCTGGTATCCTAATGTTTCTTAATCAGTATGTGGAATGGTTTAACTTAAGTCCTTTTGAGACTTTAAAGTCCTAATGGTCTTAAACAGTTTATGTTTCAACTGGCAAGTATGGGGATTGAACCCGTGACCTCAGGATTATTAGCTCCTCACTCTGACCAGCTGAGCTAACCAGCCACACAGAATTTTAAGTTTCCATGGATTTAAGAAAAACGTACATGATCTTAACAGCTTTTATATTTGAATTGGCCAGTATGTGGACTGAACCCATGACCTCAGGATTAATAGTACCACACTAATAATAATGATAATGATGAGTTTCCACGGATTAAAGAACAACTTACATAATCTTAACACAAGGAATTTGAGAAAAGTGTTTCTATTCTAATATTTTTCAAAATCAACATGCATAATATTCTATTTTCCAGAGATTTTAAAGTGTTGCTTGTTATTTAGAAGTTTTGATTTTATTTGTCACCCTTTTTATATTTTGAAGTGTTGATTTTAATTTTCACCCTTTTTATATTTTATTGTTCACCCTTTTTATATTTTGAAGTGTTGATTTTAGTTTTCACCCTTTTATATTTCAACCTTTTTGTATTTAGAAGTGTTGATTTTAATTTTCACCCTTTTTATATTTTGAAGTGTTGATTGTCTGAAAGACTTTAGATATGAAATGACCCGTACTGGGTTTGAACCCATGACCTCGGCGGTAACAGTCCTACGCTCCAACCTGCTGAGCTGACCTACCTTAAAAATGTTTGAGTTTCCATGGATTTAAGAAGAACTTACATGATTTTACCACATTGAAGATTTGATAAAAGTGCTCATATTCCTGTTTTTCAATGTGTGAAAATGTTTAAGTTAAATCCACTTGTTACTTTGAAGTTGATTATCTGAATCAATTTATGTTTCAACAGACCAGTATGGGAATTGAACCCATGACCTCAGCGATATTAGCACCACGCTCTGACCAGCTGAGCTAACCAGCCACACAGAATTTTGAGTTTGCATGGAATTAAGAAGAACTTACATGATTTTACCACAATGAAGATTTGATAAAAGAGCTCGTATTCCTGTCTTTCAAAATCGATGTATGAAAAGGTTTAACTTAAATCCTCTTGCTATGTTGAAGTTCATTATATGAGTAAATTCATGTTTTGACAACCCAGCACGGGAATTGAACCCATGACCTCAGCGTTATTAGCACCACGCTCTGACCAGCTGAGCTAACCAGCCACACAGAATTTTAAGTTTCCATGGATTTAAGATAAACGTACATGATTTTACCACTGAAGGTTTGAAAAAAAGCCCTCATATTCTAATGTTTTTCACAATCACCTTGCATAGAGGTATATTTTCCATCTTTCTTTTATTTTTGAAATGTTGATTTAACTTTAAAACAGTTTGGTATTTTCAAGTATTCATTTTATTTTACAACCTTTTTAATTTTGAAGTGTTTTTATCATTTACCACCCTTTCTCATTTTCAAGTGTTGATTGAACCCACAACCTTGGCATTACGAACAGCACGCTGTGACTAGCTGAGCTACCCGGCCATATGCAAGGTTATGCAAAGTTAAAGGTCAGCAAGGATTCTATGGTGTAGCGGTGTGTCCTCTGAATCCAGGCATCTGAGTGCAAACCTCTGTGGATACTTGATGCGTTGCATCTGACATCTTCAGATTTGGATCCTCCAACTGAAACAAAGCAGAGAAGTTCAGTTTCTGTAGTGTAGTGGTTCTCACGTTTGCTTAACACGCAAAAGGTCTCTGGTTCGAAACCAGACAGAAACAGCTTTTGTACGTTGTGCTTTTCACAGGGTGTTTGTGATACAACAAGAGTCTTGTTTTTTCGTGATTGTTCATTTGCCAATCGACTTCACTGCAGGCATCTTTGAAATCGAGGCTACTTTACTCAAAATGCCACTTGGTGGTTCTATGGTGTAATGGTTAGCACTCTGGACTCTGAATCCAGTGATCTGAGTTCAGGTCTCAGTAGAACCATTTGTCTCTGTTCCTGATATCTTCTATACATTTTTTGATCCCAGGCTTAGTTTATGGACTATAATGTGAAATTAGGCACAAGTTTGACAGTTTGTTCACCAAGTTACTGAGTTTTTATGGATTTAAGAAAAATGTACATGATCTTACCACAATAAAAATTTGAGAAGAGTGCTGGTATCCTAATGTTTCTTAATCAGTATGTGGAATGGTTTAACTTAAGTCCTTTTGAGACTTTAAAGTCCTAATGGTCTTAAACAGTTTATGTTTCAACTGGCAAGTATGGGGATTGAACCTGTGACCTCAGGATTATTAGCTCCTCACTCTGACCAGCTGAGCTAACCAGCCACACAGAATTTTAAGTTTCCATGGATTTAAGAAAAACGTACATGATCTTAACAGCTTTTATATTTGAATTGGCCAGTATGTGGACTGAACCCATGACCTCAGGATTAATAGTACCACACTAATAATAATGATAATGATGAGTTTCCACGGATTAAAGAACAACTTACATAATCTTAACACAAGGAATTTGAGAAAAGTGTTTCTATTCTAATATTTTTCAAAATCAACATGCATAATATTCTATTTTCCAGAGATTTTAAAGTGTTGCTTGTTATTTAGAAGTTTTGATTTTATTTGTCACCCTTTTTATATTTTGAAGTGTTGATTTTAATTTTCACCCTTTTTATATTTTATTGTTCACCCTTTTTATATTTTGAAGTGTTGATTTTAGTTTTCACCCTTTTATATTTCAACCTTTTTGTATTTAGAAGTGTTGATTTTAATTTTCACCCTTTTTATATTTTGAAGTGTTGATTGTCTGAAAGACTTTAGATATGAAATGACCCGTACTGGGTTTGAACCCATGACCTCGGCGGTAACAGTCCTACGCTCCAACCTGCTGAGCTGACCTACCTTAAAAATGTTTGAGTTTCCATGGATTTAAGAAGAACTTACATGATTTTACCACATTGAAGATTTGATAAAAGTGCTCATATTCCTGTTTTTCAATGTGTGAAAATGTTTAAGTTAAATCCACTTGTTACTTTGAAGTTGATTATCTGAATCAATTTATGTTTCAACAGACCAGTATGGGAATTGAACCCATGACCTCAGCGATATTAGCACCACGCTCTGACCAGCTGAGCTAACCAGCCACACAGAATTTTGAGTTTGCATGGAATTAAGAAGAACTTACATGATTTTACCACAATGAAGATTTGATAAAAGAGCTCGTATTCCTGTCTTTCAAAATCGATGTATGAAAAGGTTTAACTTAAATCCTCTTGCTATGTTGAAGTTCATTATATGAGTAAATTCATGTTTTGACAACCCAGCACGGGAATTGAACCCATGACCTCAGCGTTATTAGCACCACGCTCTGACCAGCTGAGCTAACCAGCCACACAGAATTTTAAGTTTCCATGGATTTAAGATAAACGTACATGATTTTACCACTGAAGGTTTGAAAAAAAGCCCTCATATTCTAATGTTTTTCACAATCACCTTGCATAGAGGTATATTTTCCATCTTTCTTTTATTTTTGAAATGTTGATTTAACTTTAAAACAGTTTGGTATTTTCAAGTATTCATTTTATTTTACAACCTTTTTAATTTTGAAGTGTTTTTATCATTTACCACCCTTTCTCATTTTCAAGTGTTGATTGAACCCACAACCTTGGCATTACGAACAGCACGCTGTGACTAGCTGAGCTACCCGGCCATATGCAAGGTTATGCAAAGTTAAAGGTCAGCAAGGATTCTATGGTGTAGCGGTGTGTCCTCTGAATCCAGGCATCTGAGTGCAAACCTCTGTGGATACTTGATGCGTTGCATCTGACATCTTCAGATTTGGATCCTCCAACTGAAACAAAGCAGAGAAGTTCAGTTTCTGTAGTGTAGTGGTTATCACGTTTGCTTAACACGCAAAAGGTCTCTGGTTCGAAACCAGACAGAAACAGCTTTTGTACGTTGTGCTTTTCACAGGGTGTTTGTGATACAACAAGAGTCTTGTTTTTTCGTGATTGTTCATTTGCCAATCGACTTCACTGCAGGCATCTTTGAAATCGAGGCTACTTTACTCAAAATGCCACTTGGTGGTTCTATGGTGTAATGGTTAGCACTCTGGACTCTGAATCCAGTGATCTGAGTTCAAGTCTCAGTAGAGCCATTTGTCTCTGTTCCTGATATCTTCTATACATTTTTTGATCCCAGGCTTAGTTTATGGACTATAATGTGAAATTAGGCACAAGTTTGACAGTTTGTTCACCAAGTTACTGAGTTTTTATGGATTTAAGAAAAATGTACATGATCTTACCACAATAAAAATTTGAGAAGAGTGCTGGTATCCTAATGTTTCTTAATCAGTATGTGGAATGGTTTAACTTAAGTCCTTTTGAGACTTTAAAGTCCTAATGGTCTGAAACAGTTTATGTTTCAACTGGCAAGTATGGGGATTGAACCCGTGACCTCAGGATTATTAGCTCCTCACTCTGACCAGCTGAGCTAACCAGCCACACAGAATTTTAAGTTTCCATGGATTTAAGAAAAACGTACATGATCTTAACAGCTTTTATATTTGAATTGGCCAGTATGTGGACTGAACCCATGACCTCAGGATTAATAGTACCACACTAATAATAATGATGATAATGATGAGTTTCCACGGATTAAAGAACAACTTACATAATCTTAACACAAGGAATTTGAGAAAAGTGTTTCTATTCTAATATTTTTCAAAATCAACATGCATAATATTTTATTTTCCAGAGATTTTAAAGTGTTGCTTGTTATTTAGAAGTTTTGATTTTATTTGTCACCCTTTTTATATTTTGAAGTGTTGATTTTAATTTTCACCCTTTTTATATTTTATTGTTCACCCTTTTTATATTTTGAAGTGTTGATTTTAGTTTTCACCCTTTTATATTTCAACCTTTTTGTATTTAGAAGTGTTGATTTTAATTTTCACCCTTTTTATATTTTGAAGTGTTGATTGTCTGAAAGACTTTAGATATGAAATGACCCGTACTGGGTTTGAACCCATGACCTCGGCGGTAACAGTCCTACGCTCCAACCTGCTGAGCTGACCTACCTTAAAAATGTTTGAGTTTCCATGGATTTAAGAAGAACTTACATGATTTTACCACATTGAAGATTTGATAAAAGTGCTCATATTCCTGTTTTTCAATGTGTGAAAATGTTTAAGTTAAATCCACTTGTTACTTTGAAGTTGATTATCTGAATCAATTTATGTTTCAACAGACCAGTATGGGAATTGAACCCATGACCTCAGCGATATTAGCACCACGCTCTGACCAGCTGAGCTAACCAGCCACACAGAATTTTGAGTTTGCATGGAATTAAGAAGAACTTACATGATTTTACCACAATGAAGATTTGATAAAAGAGCTCGTATTCCTGTCTTTCAAAATCGATGTATGAAAAGGTTTAACTTAAATCCTCTTGCTATGTTGAAGTTCATTATATGAGTAAATTCATGTTTTGACAACCCAGCACGGGAATTGAACCCATGACCTCAGTGTTATTAGCACCACGCTCTGACCAGCTGAGCTAACCAGCCACACAGAATTTTAAGTTTCCATGGATTTAAGATAAACGTACATGATTTTACCACTGAAGGTTTGAAAAAAAGCCCTCATATTCTAATGTTTTTCACAATCACCTTGCATAGAGGTATATTTTCCATCTTTCTTTTATTTTTGAAATGTTGATTTAACTTTAAAACAGTTTGGTATTTTCAAGTATTCATTTTATTTTACAACCTTTTTAATTTTGAAGTGTTTTTATCATTTACCACCCTTTCTCATTTTCAAGTGTTGATTGAACCCACAACCTTGGCATTACGAACAGCACGCTGTGACTAGCTGAGCTACCCGGCCATATGCAAGGTTATGCAAAGTTAAAGGTCAGCAAGGATTCTATGGTGTAGCGGTGTGTCCTCTGAATCCAGGCATCTGAGTGCAAACCTCTGTGGATACTTGATGCGTTGCATCTGACATCTTCAGATTTGGATCCTCCAACTGAAACAAAGCAGAGAAGTTCAGTTTCTGTAGTGTAGTGGTTATCATGTTTGCTTAACACGCAAAAGGTCTCTGGTTCGAAACCAGACAGAAACAGCTTTTGTACGTTGTGCTTTTCACAGGGTGTTTGTGATACAACAAGAGTCTTGTTTTTTCGTGATTGTTCATTTGCCAATCGACTTCACTGCAGGCATCTTTGAAATCGAGGCTACTTTACTCAAAATGCCACTTGGTGGTTCTATGGTGTAATGGTTAGCACTCTGGACTCTGAATCCAGTGATCTGAGTTCAGGTCTCAGTAGAACCATTTGTCTCTGTTCCTGATATCTTCTATACATTTTTTGATCCCAGGCTTAGTTTATGGACTATAATGTGAAATTAGGCACAAGTTTGACAGTTTGTTCACCAAGTTACTGAGTTTTTATGGATTTAAGAAAAATGTACATGATCTTACCACAATAAAAATTTGAGAAGAGTGCTGGTATCCTAATGTTTCTTAATCAGTATGTGGAATGGTTTAACTTAAGTCCTTTTGAGACTTTAAAGTCCTAATGGTCTTAAACAGTTTATGTTTCAACTGGCAAGTATGGGGATTGAACCTGTGACCTCAGGATTATTAGCTCCTCACTCTGACCAGCTGAGCTAACCAGCCACACAGAATTTTAAGTTTCCATGGATTTAAGAAAAACGTACATGATCTTAACAGCTTTTATATTTGAATTGGCCAGTATGTGGACTGAACCCATGACCTCAGGATTAATAGTACCACACTAATAATAATGATGATAATGATGAGTTTCCACGGATTAAAGAACAACTTACATAATCTTAACACAAGGAATTTGAGAAAAGTGTTTCTATTCTAATATTTTTCAAAATCAACATGCATAATATTCTATTTTCCAGAGATTTTAAAGTGTTGCTTGTTATTTAGAAGTTTTGATTTTATTTGTCACCCTTTTTATATTTTGAAGTGTTGATTTTAATTTTCACCCTTTTTATATTTTATTGTTCACCCTTTTTATATTTTGAAGTGTTGATTTTAGTTTTCACCCTTTTATATTTCAACCTTTTTGTATTTAGAAGTGTTGATTTTAATTTTCACCCTTTTTATATTTTGAAGTGTTGATTGTCTGAAAGACTTTAGATATGAAATGACCCGTACTGGGTTTGAACCCATGACCTCGGCGGTAACAGTCCTACGCTCCAACCTGCTGAGCTGACCTACCTTAAAAATGTTTGAGTTTCCATGGATTTAAGAAGAACTTACATGATTTTACCACATTGAAGATTTGATAAAAGTGCTCATATTCCTGTTTTTCAATGTGTGAAAATGTTTAAGTTAAATCCACTTGTTACTTTGAAGTTGATTATCTGAATCAATTTATGTTTCAACAGACCAGTATGGGAATTGAACCCATGACCTCAGCGATATTAGCACCACGCTCTGACCAGCTGAGCTAACCAGCCACACAGAATTTTGAGTTTGCATGGAATTAAGAAGAACTTACATGATTTTACCACAATGAAGATTTGATAAAAGAGCTCGTATTCCTGTCTTTCAAAATCGATGTATGAAAAGGTTTAACTTAAATCCTCTTGCTATGTTGAAGTTCATTATATGAGTAAATTCATGTTTTGACAACCCAGCACGGGAATTGAACCCATGACCTCAGTGTTATTAGCACCACGCTCTGACCAGCTGAGCTAACCAGCCACACAGAATTTTAAGTTTCCATGGATTTAAGATAAACGTACATGATTTTACCACTGAAGGTTTGAAAAAAAGCCCTCATATTCTAATGTTTTTCACAATCACCTTGCATAGAGGTATATTTTCCATCTTTCTTTTATTTTTGAAATGTTGATTTAACTTTAAAACAGTTTGGTATTTTCAAGTATTCATTTTATTTTACAACCTTTTTAATTTTGAAGTGTTTTTATCATTTACCACCCTTTCTCATTTTCAAGTGTTGATTGAACCCACAACCTTGGCATTACGAACAGCACGCTGTGACTAGCTGAGCTACCCGGCCATATGCAAGGTTATGCAAAGTTAAAGGTCAGCAAGGATTCTATGGTGTAGCGGTGTGTCCTCTGAATCCAGGCATCTGAGTGCAAACCTCTGTGGATACTTGATGCGTTGCATCTGACATCTTCAGATTTGGATCCTCCAACTGAAACAAAGCAGAGAAGTTCAGTTTCTGTAGTGTAGTGGTTATCACGTTTGCTTAACACGCAAAAGGTCTCTGGTTCGAAACCAGACAGAAACAGCTTTTGTACGTTGTGCTTTTCACAGGGTGTTTGTGATACAACAAGAGTCTTGTTTTTTCGTGATTGTTCATTTGCCAATCGACTTCACTGCAGGCATCTTTGAAATCGAGGCTACTTTACTCAAAATGCCACTTGGTGGTTCTATGGTGTAATGGTTAGCACTCTGGACTCTGAATCCAGTGATCTGAGTTCAAGTCTCAGTAGAGCCATTTGTCTCTGTTCCTGATATCTTCTATACATTTTTTGATCCCAGGCTTAGTTTATGGACTATAATGTGAAATTAGGCACAAGTTTGACAGTTTGTTCACCAAGTTACTGAGTTTTTATGGATTTAAGAAAAATGTACATGATCTTACCACAATAAAAATTTGAGAAGAGTGCTGGTATCCTAATGTTTCTTAATCAGTATGTGGAATGGTTTAACTTAAGTCCTTTTGAGACTTTAAAGTCCTAATGGTCTGAAACAGTTTATGTTTCAACTGGCAAGTATGGGGATTGAACCCGTGACCTCAGGATTATTAGCTCCTCACTCTGACCAGCTGAGCTAACCAGCCACACAGAATTTTAAGTTTCCATGGATTTAAGAAAAACGTACATGATCTTAACAGCTTTTATATTTGAATTGGCCAGTATGTGGACTGAACCCATGACCTCAGGATTAATAGTACCACACTAATAATAATGATGATAATGATGAGTTTCCACGGATTAAAGAACAACTTACATAATCTTAACACAAGGAATTTGAGAAAAGTGTTTCTATTCTAATATTTTTCAAAATCAACATGCATAATATTTTATTTTCCAGAGATTTTAAAGTGTTGCTTGTTATTTAGAAGTTTTGATTTTATTTGTCACCCTTTTTATATTTTGAAGTGTTGATTTTAATTTTCACCCTTTTTATATTTTATTGTTCACCCTTTTTATATTTTGAAGTGTTGATTTTAGTTTTCACCCTTTTATATTTCAACCTTTTTGTATTTAGAAGTGTTGATTTTAATTTTCACCCTTTTTATATTTTGAAGTGTTGATTGTCTGAAAGACTTTAGATATGAAATGACCCGTACTGGGTTTGAACCCATGACCTCGGCGGTAACAGTCCTACGCTCCAACCTGCTGAGCTGACCTACCTTAAAAATGTTTGAGTTTCCATGGATTTAAGAAGAACTTACATGATTTTACCACATTGAAGATTTGATAAAAGTGCTCATATTCCTGTTTTTCAATGTGTGAAAATGTTTAAGTTAAATCCACTTGTTACTTTGAAGTTGATTATCTGAATCAATTTATGTTTCAACAGACCAGTATGGGAATTGAACCCATGACCTCAGCGATATTAGCACCACGCTCTGACCAGCTGAGCTAACCAGCCACACAGAATTTTGAGTTTGCATGGAATTAAGAAGAACTTACATGATTTTACCACAATGAAGATTTGATAAAAGAGCTCGTATTCCTGTCTTTCAAAATCGATGTATGAAAAGGTTTAACTTAAATCCTCTTGCTATGTTGAAGTTCATTATATGAGTAAATTCATGTTTTGACAACCCAGCACGGGAATTGAACCCATGACCTCAGTGTTATTAGCACCACGCTCTGACCAGCTGAGCTAACCAGCCACACAGAATTTTAAGTTTCCATGGATTTAAGATAAACGTACATGATTTTACCACTGAAGGTTTGAAAAAAAGCCCTCATATTCTAATGTTTTTCACAATCACCTTGCATAGAGGTATATTTTCCATCTTTCTTTTATTTTTGAAATGTTGATTTAACTTTAAAACAGTTTGGTATTTTCAAGTATTCATTTTATTTTACAACCTTTTTAATTTTGAAGTGTTTTTATCATTTACCACCCTTTCTCATTTTCAAGTGTTGATTGAACCCACAACCTTGGCATTACGAACAGCACGCTGTGACTAGCTGAGCTACCCGGCCATATGCAAGGTTATGCAAAGTTAAAGGTCAGCAAGGATTCTATGGTGTAGCGGTGTGTCCTCTGAATCCAGGCATCTGAGTGCAAACCTCTGTGGATACTTGATGCGTTGCATCTGACATCTTCAGATTTGGATCCTCCAACTGAAACAAAGCAGAGAAGTTCAGTTTCTGTAGTGTAGTGGTTATCACGTTTGCTTAACACGCAAAAGGTCTCTGGTTCGAAACCAGACAGAAACAGCTTTTGTACGTTGTGCTTTTCACAGGGTGTTTGTGATACAACAAGAGTCTTGTTTTTTCGTGATTGTTCATTTGCCAATCGACTTCACTGCAGGCATCTTTGAAATCGAGGCTACTTTACTCAAAATGCCACTTGGTGGTTCTATGGTGTAATGGTTAGCACTCTGGACTCTGAATCCAGTGATCTGAGTTCAAGTCTCAGTAGAGCCATTTGTCTCTGTTCCTGATATCTTCTATACATTTTTTGATCCCAGGCTTAGTTTATGGACTATAATGTGAAATTAGGCACAAGTTTGACAGTTTGTTCACCAAGTTACTGAGTTTTTATGGATTTAAGAAAAATGTACATGATCTTACCACAATAAAAATTTGAGAAGAGTGCTGGTATCCTAATGTTTCTTAATCAGTATGTGGAATGGTTTAACTTAAGTCCTTTTGAGACTTTAAAGTCCTAATGGTCTGAAACAGTTTATGTTTCAACTGGCAAGTATGGGGATTGAACCCGTGACCTCAGGATTATTAGCTCCTCACTCTGACCAGCTGAGCTAACCAGCCACACAGAATTTTAAGTTTCCATGGATTTAAGAAAAACGTACATGATCTTAACAGCTTTTATATTTGAATTGGCCAGTATGTGGACTGAACCCATGACCTCAGGATTAATAGTACCACACTAATAATAATGATGATAATGATGAGTTTCCACGGATTAAAGAACAACTTACATAATCTTAACACAAGGAATTTGAGAAAAGTGTTTCTATTCTAATATTTTTCAAAATCAACATGCATAATATTTTATTTTCCAGAGATTTTAAAGTGTTGCTTGTTATTTAGAAGTTTTGATTTTATTTGTCACCCTTTTTATATTTTGAAGTGTTGATTTTAATTTTCACCCTTTTTATATTTTATTGTTCACCCTTTTTATATTTTGAAGTGTTGATTTTAGTTTTCACCCTTTTATATTTCAACCTTTTTGTATTTAGAAGTGTTGATTTTAATTTTCACCCTTTTTATATTTTGAAGTGTTGATTGTCTGAAAGACTTTAGATATGAAATGACCCGTACTGGGTTTGAACCCATGACCTCGGCGGTAACAGTCCTACGCTCCAACCTGCTGAGCTGACCTACCTTAAAAATGTTTGAGTTTCCATGGATTTAAGAAGAACTTACATGATTTTACCACATTGAAGATTTGATAAAAGTGCTCATATTCCTGTTTTTCAATGTGTGAAAATGTTTAAGTTAAATCCACTTGTTACTTTGAAGTTGATTATCTGAATCAATTTATGTTTCAACAGACCAGTATGGGAATTGAACCCATGACCTCAGCGATATTAGCACCACGCTCTGACCAGCTGAGCTAACCAGCCACACAGAATTTTGAGTTTGCATGGAATTAAGAAGAACTTACATGATTTTACCACAATGAAGATTTGATAAAAGAGCTCGTATTCCTGTCTTTCAAAATCGATGTATGAAAAGGTTTAACTTAAATCCTCTTGCTATGTTGAAGTTCATTATATGAGTAAATTCATGTTTTGACAACCCAGCACGGGAATTGAACCCATGACCTCAGCGTTATTAGCACCACGCTCTGACCAGCTGAGCTAACCAGCCACACAGAATTTTAAGTTTCCATGGATTTAAGATAAACGTACATGATTTTACCACTGAAGGTTTGAAAAAAAGCCCTCATATTCTAATGTTTTTCACAATCACCTTGCATAGAGGTATATTTTCCATCTTTCTTTTATTTTTGAAATGTTGATTTAACTTTAAAACAGTTTGGTATTTTCAAGTATTCATTTTATTTTACAACCTTTTTAATTTTGAAGTGTTTTTATCATTTACCACCCTTTCTCATTTTCAAGTGTTGATTGAACCCACAACCTTGGCATTACGAACAGCACGCTGTGACTAGCTGAGCTACCCGGCCATATGCAAGGTTATGCAAAGTTAAAGGTCAGCAAGGATTCTATGGTGTAGCGGTGTGTCCTCTGAATCCAGGCATCTGAGTGCAAACCTCTGTGGATACTTGATGCGTTGCATCTGACATCTTCAGATTTGGATCCTCCAACTGAAACAAAGCAGAGAAGTTCAGTTTCTGTAGTGTAGTGGTTATCACGTTTGCTTAACATGCAAAAGGTCTCTGGTTCGAAACCAGACAGAAACAGCTTTTGTACGTTGTGCTTTTCACAGGGTGTTTGTGATACAAGAGTCTTGTTTTTTCGTGATTGTTCATTTGCCAATCGACTTCACTGCAGGCATCTTTGAAATCGAGGCTACTTTACTCAAAATGCCACTTGGTGGTTCTATGGTGTAATGGTTAGCACTCTGGACTCTGAATCCAGTGATCTGAGTTCAAGTCTCAGTAGAACCATTTGTCTCTGTTCCTGATATCTTCTATACATTTTTTGATCCCAGGCTTAGTTTATGGACTATAATGTGAAATTAGGCACAAGTTTGACAGTTTGTTCACCAAGTTACTGAGTTTTTATGGATTTAAGAAAAATGTACATGATCTTACCACAATAAAAATTTGAGAAGAGTGCTGGTATCCTAATGTTTCTTAATCAGTATGTGGAATGGTTTAACTTAAGTCCTTTTGAGACTTTAAAGCCCTAATGGTCTGAAACAGTTTATGTTTCAACTGGCAAGTATGGGGATTGAACCCGTGACCTCAGGATTATTAGCTCCTCACTCTGACCAGCTGAGCTAACCAGCCACACAGAATTTTAAGTTTCCATGGATTTAAGAAAAACGTACATGATCTTAACAGCTTTTATATTTGAATTGGCCAGTATGTGGACTGAACCCATGACCTCAGGATTAATAGTACCACACTAATAATAATGATGATAATGATGAGTTTCCACGGATTAAAGAACAACTTACATAATCTTAACACAAGGAATTTGAGAAAAGTGTTTCTATTCTAATATTTTTCAAAATCAACATGCATAATATTTTATTTTCCAGAGATTTTAAAGTGTTGCTTGTTATTTAGAAGTTTTGATTTTATTTGTCACCCTTTTTATATTTTGAAGTGTTGATTTTAATTTTCACCCTTTTTATATTTTATTGTTCACCCTTTTTATATTTTGAAGTGTTGATTTTAGTTTTCACCCTTTTATATTTCAACCTTTTTGTATTTAGAAGTGTTGATTTTAATTTTCACCCTTTTTATATTTTGAAGTGTTGATTGTCTGAAAGACTTTAGATATGAAATGACCCGTACTGGGTTTGAACCCATGACCTCGGCGGTAACAGTCCTACGCTCCAACCTGCTGAGCTGACCTACCTTAAAAATGTTTGAGTTTCCATGGATTTAAGAAGAACTTACATGATTTTACCACATTGAAGATTTGATAAAAGTGCTCATATTCCTGTTTTTCAATGTGTGAAAATGTTTAAGTTAAATCCACTTGTTACTTTGAAGTTGATTATCTGAATCAATTTATGTTTCAACAGACCAGTATGGGAATTGAACCCATGACCTCAGCGATATTAGCACCACGCTCTGACCAGCTGAGCTAACCAGCCACACAGAATTTTGAGTTTGCATGGAATTAAGAAGAACTTACATGATTTTACCACAATGAAGATTTGATAAAAGAGCTCGTATTCCTGTCTTTCAAAATCGATGTATGAAAAGGTTTAACTTAAATCCTCTTGCTATGTTGAAGTTCATTATATGAGTAAATTCATGTTTTGACAACCCAGCACGGGAATTGAACCCATGACCTCAGCGTTATTAGCACCACGCTCTGACCAGCTGAGCTAACCAGCCACACAGAATTTTAAGTTTCCATGGATTTAAGATAAACGTACATGATTTTACCACTGAAGGTTTGAAAAAAAGCCCTCATATTCTAATGTTTTTCACAATCACCTTGCATAGAGGTATATTTTCCATCTTTCTTTTATTTTTGAAATGTTGATTTAACTTTAAAACAGTTTGGTATTTTCAAGTATTCATTTTATTTTACAACCTTTTTAATTTTGAAGTGTTTTTATCATTTACCACCCTTTCTCATTTTCAAGTGTTGATTGAACCCACAACCTTGGCATTACGAACAGCACGCTGTGACTAGCTGAGCTACCCGGCCATATGCAAGGTTATGCAAAGTTAAAGGTCAGCAAGGATTCTATGGTGTAGCGGTGTGTCCTCTGAATCCAGGCATCTGAGTGCAAACCTCTGTGGATACTTGATGCGTTGCATCTGACATCTTCAGATTTGGATCCTCCAACTGAAACAAAGCAGAGAAGTTCAGTTTCTGTAGTGTAGTGGTTATCACGTTTGCTTAACATGCAAAAGGTCTCTGGTTCGAAACCAGACAGAAACAGCTTTTGTACGTTGTGCTTTTCACAGGGTGTTTGTGATACAAGAGTCTTGTTTTTTCGTGATTGTTCATTTGCCAATCGACTTCACTGCAGGCATCTTTGAAATCGAGGCTACTTTACTCAAAATGCCACTTGGTGGTTCTATGGTGTAATGGTTAGCACTCTGGACTCTGAATCCAGTGATCTGAGTTCAAGTCTCAGTAGAACCATTTGTCTCTGTTCCTGATATCTTCTATACATTTTTTGATCCCAGGCTTAGTTTATGGACTATAATGTGAAATTAGGCACAAGTTTGACAGTTTGTTCACCAAGTTACTGAGTTTTTATGGATTTAAGAAAAATGTACATGATCTTACCACAATAAAAATTTGAGAAGAGTGCTGGTATCCTAATGTTTCTTAATCAGTATGTGGAATGGTTTAACTTAAGTCCTTTTGAGACTTTAAAGTCCTAATGGTCTTAAACAGTTTATGTTTCAACTGGCAAGTATGGGGATTGAACCCGTGACCTCAGGATTATTAGCTCCTCACTCTGACCAGCTGAGCTAACCAGCCACACAGAATTTTAAGTTTCCATGGATTTAAGAAAAACGTACATGATCTTAACAGCTTTTATATTTGAATTGGCCAGTATGTGGACTGAACCCATGACCTCAGGATTAATAGTACCACACTAATAATAATGATAATGATGAGTTTCCACGGATTAAAGAACAACTTACATAATCTTAACACAAGGAATTTGAGAAAAGTGTTTCTATTCTAATATTTTTCAAAATCAACATGCATAATATTCTATTTTCCAGAGATTTTAAAGTGTTGCTTGTTATTTAGAAGTTTTGATTTTATTTGTCACCCTTTTTATATTTTGAAGTGTTGATTTTAATTTTCACCCTTTTTATATTTTATTGTTCACCCTTTTTATATTTTGAAGTGTTGATTTTAGTTTTCACCCTTTTATATTTCAACCTTTTTGTATTTAGAAGTGTTGATTTTAATTTTCACCCTTTTTATATTTTGAAGTGTTGATTGTCTGAAAGACTTTAGATATGAAATGACCCGTACTGGGTTTGAACCCATGACCTCGGCGGTAACAGTCCTACGCTCCAACCTGCTGAGCTGACCTACCTTAAAAATGTTTGAGTTTCCATGGATTTAAGAAGAACTTACATGATTTTACCACATTGAAGATTTGATAAAAGTGCTCATATTCCTGTTTTTCAATGTGTGAAAATGTTTAAGTTAAATCCACTTGTTACTTTGAAGTTGATTATCTGAATCAATTTATGCTTCAACAGACCAGTATGGGAATTGAACCCATGACCTCAGCGATATTAGCACCACGCTCTGACCAGCTGAGCTAACCAGCCACACAGAATTTTGAGTTTGCATGGAATTAAGAAGAACTTACATGATTTTACCACAATGAAGATTTGATAAAAGAGCTCGTATTCCTGTCTTTCAAAATCGATGTATGAAAAGGTTTAACTTAAATCCTCTTGCTATGTTGAAGTTCATTATATGAGTAAATTCATGTTTTGACAACCCAGCACGGGAATTGAACCCATGACCTCAGTGTTATTAGCACCACGCTCTGACCAGCTGAGCTAACCAGCCACACAGAATTTTAAGTTTCCATGGATTTAAGATAAACGTACATGATTTTACCACTGAAGGTTTGAAAAAAAGCCCTCATATTCTAATGTTTTTCACAATCACCTTGCATAGAGGTATATTTTCCATCTTTCTTTTATTTTTGAAATGTTGATTTAACTTTAAAACAGTTTGGTATTTTCAAGTATTCATTTTATTTTACAACCTTTTTAATTTTGAAGTGTTTTTATCATTTACCACCCTTTCTCATTTTCAAGTGTTGATTGAACCCACAACCTTGGCATTACGAACAGCACGCTGTGACTAGCTGAGCTACCCGGCCATATGCAAGGTTATGCAAAGTTAAAGGTCAGCAAGGATTCTATGGTGTAGCGGTGTGTCCTCTGAATCCAGGCATCTGAGTGCAAACCTCTGTGGATACTTGATGCGTTGCATCTGACATCTTCAGATTTGGATCCTCCAACTGAAACAAAGCAGAGAAGTTCAGTTTCTGTAGTGTAGTGGTTATCACGTTTGCTTAACACGCAAAAGGTCTCTGGTTCGAAACCAGACAGAAACAGCTTTTGTACGTTGTGCTTTTCACAGGGTGTTTGTGATACAACAAGAGTCTTGTTTTTTCGTGATTGTTCATTTGCCAATCGACTTCACTGCAGGCATCTTTGAAATCGAGGCTACTTTACTCAAAATGCCACTTGGTGGTTCTATGGTGTAATGGTTAGCACTCTGGACTCTGAATCCAGTGATCTGAGTTCAAGTCTCAGTAGAGCCATTTGTCTCTGTTCCTGATATCTTCTATACATTTTTTGATCCCAGGCTTAGTTTATGGACTATAATGTGAAATTAGGCACAAGTTTGACAGTTTGTTCACCAAGTTACTGAGTTTTTATGGATTTAAGAAAAATGTACATGATCTTACCACAATAAAAATTTGAGAAGAGTGCTGGTATCCTAATGTTTCTTAATCAGTATGTGGAATGGTTTAACTTAAGTCCTTTTGAGACTTTAAAGTCCTAATGGTCTGAAACAGTTTATGTTTCAACTGGCAAGTATGGGGATTGAACCCGTGACCTCAGGATTATTAGCTCCTCACTCTGACCAGCTGAGCTAACCAGCCACACAGAATTTTAAGTTTCCATGGATTTAAGAAAAACGTACATGATCTTAACAGCTTTTATATTTGAATTGGCCAGTATGTGGACTGAACCCATGACCTCAGGATTAATAGTACCACACTAATAATAATGATGATAATGATGAGTTTCCACGGATTAAAGAACAACTTACATAATCTTAACACAAGGAATTTGAGAAAAGTGTTTCTATTCTAATATTTTTCAAAATCAACATGCATAATATTTTATTTTCCAGAGATTTTAAAGTGTTGCTTGTTATTTAGAAGTTTTGATTTTATTTGTCACCCTTTTTATATTTTGAAGTGTTGATTTTAATTTTCACCCTTTTTATATTTTATTGTTCACCCTTTTTATATTTTGAAGTGTTGATTTTAGTTTTCACCCTTTTATATTTCAACCTTTTTGTATTTAGAAGTGTTGATTTTAATTTTCACCCTTTTTATATTTTGAAGTGTTGATTGTCTGAAAGACTTTAGATATGAAATGACCCGTACTGGGTTTGAACCCATGACCTCGGCGGTAACAGTCCTACGCTCCAACCTGCTGAGCTGACCTACCTTAAAAATGTTTGAGTTTCCATGGATTTAAGAAGAACTTACATGATTTTACCACATTGAAGATTTGATAAAAGTGCTCATATTCCTGTTTTTCAATGTGTGAAAATGTTTAAGTTAAATCCACTTGTTACTTTGAAGTTGATTATCTGAATCAATTTATGTTTCAACAGACCAGTATGGGAATTGAACCCATGACCTCAGCGATATTAGCACCACGCTCTGACCAGCTGAGCTAACCAGCCACACAGAATTTTGAGTTTGCATGGAATTAAGAAGAACTTACATGATTTTACCACAATGAAGATTTGATAAAAGAGCTCGTATTCCTGTCTTTCAAAATCGATGTATGAAAAGGTTTAACTTAAATCCTCTTGCTATGTTGAAGTTCATTATATGAGTAAATTCATGTTTTGACAACCCAGCACGGGAATTGAACCCATGACCTCAGCGTTATTAGCACCACGCTCTGACCAGCTGAGCTAACCAGCCACACAGAATTTTAAGTTTCCATGGATTTAAGATAAACGTACATGATTTTACCACTGAAGGTTTGAAAAAAAGCCCTCATATTCTAATGTTTTTCACAATCACCTTGCATAGAGGTATATTTTCCATCTTTCTTTTATTTTTGAAATGTTGATTTAACTTTAAAACAGTTTGGTATTTTCAAGTATTCATTTTATTTTACAACCTTTTTAATTTTGAAGTGTTTTTATCATTTACCACCCTTTCTCATTTTCAAGTGTTGATTGAACCCACAACCTTGGCATTACGAACAGCACGCTGTGACTAGCTGAGCTACCCGGCCATATGCAAGGTTATGCAAAGTTAAAGGTCAGCAAGGATTCTATGGTGTAGCGGTGTGTCCTCTGAATCCAGGCATCTGAGTGCAAACCTCTGTGGATACTTGATGCGTTGCATCTGACATCTTCAGATTTGGATCCTCCAACTGAAACAAAGCAGAGAAGTTCAGTTTCTGTAGTGTAGTGGTTATCACGTTTGCTTAACACGCAAAAGGTCTCTGGTTCGAAACCAGACAGAAACAGCTTTTGTACGTTGTGCTTTTCACAGGGTGTTTGTGATACAACAAGAGTCTTGTTTTTTCGTGATTGTTCATTTGCCAATCGACTTCACTGCAGGCATCTTTGAAATCGAGGCTACTTTACTCAAAATGCCACTTGGTGGTTCTATGGTGTAATGGTTAGCACTCTGGACTCTGAATCCAGTGATCTGAGTTCAAGTCTCAGTAGAACCATTTGTCTCTGTTCCTGATATCTTCTATACATTTTTTGATCCCAGGCTTAGTTTATGGACTATAATGTGAAATTAGGCACAAGTTTGACAGTTTGTTCACCAAGTTACTGAGTTTTTATGGATTTAAGAAAAATGTACATGATCTTACCACAATAAAAATTTGAGAAGAGTGCTGGTATCCTAATGTTTCTTAATCAGTATGTGGAATGGTTTAACTTAAGTCCTTTTGAGACTTTAAAGTCCTAATGGTCTTAAACAGTTTATGTTTCAACTGGCAAGTATGGGGATTGAACCTGTGACCTCAGGATTATTAGCTCCTCACTCTGACCAGCTGAGCTAACCAGCCACACAGAATTTTAAGTTTCCATGGATTTAAGAAAAACGTACATGATCTTAACAGCTTTTATATTTGAATTGGCCAGTATGTGGACTGAACCCATGACCTCAGGATTAATAGTACCACACTAATAATAATGATGATAATGATGAGTTTCCACGGATTAAAGAACAACTTACATAATCTTAACACAAGGAATTTGAGAAAAGTGTTTCTATTCTAATATTTTTCAAAATCAACATGCATAATATTTTATTTTCCAGAGATTTTAAAGTGTTGCTTGTTATTTAGAAGTTTTGATTTTATTTGTCACCCTTTTTATATTTTGAAGTGTTGATTTTAATTTTCACGCTTTTTATATTTTATTGTTCACCCTTTTTATATTTTGAAGTGTTGATTTTAGTTTTCACCCTTTTATATTTTATTTTTCAACCTTTTTGTATTTAGAAGTGTTGATTTTAATTTTCACCCTTTTTATATTTTGAAGTGTTGATTGTCTGAAAGACTTTAGATATGAAATGACCTGTACTGGGTTTGAACCCATGACCTCGGCGGTAACAGTCCTACGCTCCAACCTGCTGAGCTGACCTACCTTAAAAATGTTTGAGTTTCCATGGATTTAAGAAGAACTTACATGATTTTACCACATTGAAGATTTGATAAAAGTGCTCATATTCCTGTTTTTCAATGTGTGAAAATGTTTAAGTTAAATCCACTTGTTACTTTGAAGTTGATTATCTGAATCAATTTATGTTTCAACAGACCAGTATGGGAATTGAAACCATGACCTCAGCGATATTAGCACCATGCTCTGACCAGCTGAGCTAACCAGCCACACAGAATTTTGAGTTTGCATGGAATTAAGAAGAACTTACATGATTTTACCACAATGAAGATTTGATAAAAGAGCTCGTATTCCTGTCTTTCAAAATCGATGTATGAAAAGGTTTAACTTAAATCCTCTTGCTATGTTGAAGTTCATTATATGAGTAAATTCATGTTTTGACAACCCAGCACGGGAATTGAACCCATGACCTCAGCGTTATTAGCACCACGCTCTGACCAGCTGAGCTAACCAGCCACACAGAATTTTAAGTTTCCATGGATTTAAGATAAACGTACATGATTTTACCACTGAAGGTTTGAAAAAAAGCCCTCATATTCTAATGTTTTTCACAATCACCTTGCATAGAGGTATATTTTCCATCTTTCTTTTATTTTTGAAATGTTGATTTAACTTTAAAACAGTTTGGTATTTTCAAGTATTCATTTTATTTTACAACCTTTTTAATTTTGAAGTGTTTTTATCATTTACCACCCTTTCTCATTTTCAAGTGTTGATTGAACCCACAACCTTGGCATTACGAACAGCACGCTGTGACTAGCTGAGCTACCCGGCCATATGCAAGGTTATGCAAAGTTAAAGGTCAGCAAGGATTCTATGGTGTAGCGGTGTGTCCTCTGAATCCAGGCATCTGAGTGCAAACCTCTGTGGATACTTGATGCGTTGCATCTGACATCTTCAGATTTGGATCCTCCAACTGAAACAAAGCAGAGAAGTTCAGTTTCTGTAGTGTAGTGGTTATCACGTTTGCTTAACACGCAAAAGGTCTCTGGTTCGAAACCAGACAGAAACAGCTTTTGTACGTTGTGCTTTTCACAGGGTGTTTGTGATACAACAAGAGTCTTGTTTTTTCGTGATTGTTCATTTGCCAATCGACTTCACTGCAGGCATCTTTGAAATCGAGGCTACTTTACTCAAAATGCCACTTGGTGGTTCTATGGTGTAATGGTTAGCACTCTGGACTCTGAATCCAGTGATCTGAGTTCAAGTCTCAGTAGAACCATTTGTCTCTGTTCCTGATATCTTCTATACATTTTTTGATCCCAGGCTTAGTTTATGGACTATAATGTGAAATTAGGCACAAGTTTGACAGTTTGTTCACCAAGTTACTGAGTTTTTATGGATTTAAGAAAAATGTACATGATCTTACCACAATAAAAATTTGAGAAGAGTGCTGGTATCCTAATGTTTCTTAATCAGTATGTGGAATGGTTTAACTTAAGTCCTTTTGAGACTTTAAAGTCCTAATGGTCTTAAACAGTTTATGTTTCAACTGGCAAGTATGGGGATTGAACCTGTGACCTCAGGATTATTAGCTCCTCACTCTGACCAGCTGAGCTAACCAGCCACACAGAATTTTAAGTTTCCATGGATTTAAGAAAAACGTACATGATCTTAACAGCTTTTATATTTGAATTGGCCAGTATGTGGACTGAACCCATGACCTCAGGATTAATAGTACCACACTAATAATAATGATGATAATGATGAGTTTCCACGGATTAAAGAACAACTTACATAATCTTAACACAAGGAATTTGAGAAAAGTGTTTCTATTCTAATATTTTTCAAAATCAACATGCATAATATTTTATTTTCCAGAGATTTTAAAGTGTTGCTTGTTATTTAGAAGTTTTGATTTTATTTGTCACCCTTTTTATATTTTGAAGTGTTGATTTTAATTTTCACCCTTTTTATATTTTATTGTTCACCCTTTTTATATTTTGAAGTGTTGATTTTAGTTTTCACCCTTTTATATTTTATTTTTCAACCTTTTTGTATTTAGAAGTGTTGATTTTAATTTTCACCCTTTTTATATTTTGAAGTGTTGATTGTCTGAAAGACTTTAGATATGAAATGACCTGTACTGGGTTTGAACCCATGACCTCGGCGGTAACAGTCCTACGCTCCAACCTGCTGAGCTGACCTACCTTAAAAATGTTTGAGTTTCCATGGATTTAAGAAGAACTTACATGATTTTACCACATTGAAGATTTGATAAAAGTGCTCATATTCCTGTTTTTCAATGTGTGAAAATGTTTAAGTTAAATCCACTTGTTACTTTGAAGTTGATTATCTGAATCAATTTATGTTTCAACAGACCAGTATGGGAATTGAAACCATGACCTCAGCGATATTAGCACCATGCTCTGACCAGCTGAGCTAACCAGCCACACAGAATTTTGAGTTTGCATGGAATTAAGAAGAACTTACATGATTTTACCACAATGAAGATTTGATAAAAGAGCTCGTATTCCTGTCTTTCAAAATCGATGTATGAAAAGGTTTAACTTAAATCCTCTTGCTATGTTGAAGTTCATTATATGAGTAAATTTATGTTTTGACAACCCAGCACGGGAATTGAACCCATGACCTCAGCGTTATTAGCACCATGCTCTGACCAGCTGAGCTAACCAGCCACACAGAATTTTAAGTTTCCATGGATTTAAGATAAACGTACATGATTTTACCACTGAAGGTTTGAAAAAAAGCCCTCATATTCTAATGTTTTTCACAATCACCTTGCATAGAGGTATATTTTCCATCTTTCTTTTATTTTTGAAATGTTGATTTAACTTTAAAACAGTTTGGTATTTTCAAGTATTCATTTTATTTTACAACCTTTTTAATTTTGAAGTGTTTTTATCATTTACCACCCTTTCTCATTTTCAAGTGTTGATTGAACCCACAACCTTGGCATTACGAACAGCACGCTGTGACTAGCTGAGCTACCCGGCCATATGCAAGGTTATGCAAAGTTAAAGGTCAGCAAGGATTCTATGGTGTAGCGGTGTGTCCTCTGAATCCAGGCATCTGAGTGCAAACCTCTGTGGATACTTGATGCGTTGCATCTGACATCTTCAGATTTGGATCCTCCAACTGAAACAAAGCAGAGAAGTTCAGTTTCTGTAGTGTAGTGGTTCTCACGTTTGCTTAACACGCAAAAGGTCTCTGGTTCGAAACCAGACAGAAACAGCTTTTGTACGTTGTGCTTTTCACAGGGTGTTTGTGATACAACAAGAGTCTTGTTTTTTCGTGATTGTTCATTTGCCAATCGACTTCACTGCAGGCATCTTTGAAATCGAGGCTACTTTACTCAAAATGCCACTTGGTGGTTCTATGGTGTAATGGTTAGCACTCTGGACTCTGAATCCAGTGATCTGAGTTCAAGTCTCAGTAGAGCCATTTGTCTCTGTTCCTGATATCTTCTATACATTTTTTGATCCCAGGCTTAGTTTATGGACTATAATGTGAAATTAGGCACAAGTTTGACAGTTTGTTCACCAAGTTACTGAGTTTTTATGGATTTAAGAAAAATGTACATGATCTTACCACAATAAAAATTTGAGAAGAGTGCTGGTATCCTAATGTTTCTTAATCAGTATGTGGAATGGTTTAACTTAAGTCCTTTTGAGACTTTAAAGTCCTAATGGTCTGAAACAGTTTATGTTTCAACTGGCAAGTATGGGGATTGAACCCGTGACCTCAGGATTATTAGCTCCTCACTCTGACCAGCTGAGCTAACCAGCCACACAGAATTTTAAGTTTCCATGGATTTAAGAAAAACGTACATGATCTTAACAGCTTTTATATTTGAATTGGCCAGTATGTGGACTGAACCCATGACCTCAGGATTAATAGTACCACACTAATAATAATGATGATAATGATGAGTTTCCACGGATTAAAGAACAACTTACATAATCTTAACACAAGGAATTTGAGAAAAGTGTTTCTATTCTAATATTTTTCAAAATCAACATGCATAATATTTTATTTTCCAGAGATTTTAAAGTGTTGCTTGTTATTTAGAAGTTTTGATTTTATTTGTCACCCTTTTTATATTTTGAAGTGTTGATTTTAATTTTCACCCTTTTTATATTTTATTGTTCACCCTTTTTATATTTTGAAGTGTTGATTTTAGTTTTCACCCTTTTATATTTCAACCTTTTTGTATTTAGAAGTGTTGATTTTAATTTTCACCCTTTTTATATTTTGAAGTGTTGATTGTCTGAAAGACTTTAGATATGAAATGACCCGTACTGGGTTTGAACCCATGACCTCGGCGGTAACAGTCCTACGCTCCAACCTGCTGAGCTGACCTACCTTAAAAATGTTTGAGTTTCCATGGATTTAAGAAGAACTTACATGATTTTACCACATTGAAGATTTGATAAAAGTGCTCATATTCCTGTTTTTCAATGTGTGAAAATGTTTAAGTTAAATCCACTTGTTACTTTGAAGTTGATTATCTGAATCAATTTATGTTTCAACAGACCAGTATGGGAATTGAACCCATGACCTCAGCGATATTAGCACCACGCTCTGACCAGCTGAGCTAACCAGCCACACAGAATTTTGAGTTTGCATGGAATTAAGAAGAACTTACATGATTTTACCACAATGAAGATTTGATAAAAGAGCTCGTATTCCTGTCTTTCAAAATCGATGTATGAAAAGGTTTAACTTAAATCCTCTTGCTATGTTGAAGTTCATTATATGAGTAAATTCATGTTTTGACAACCCAGCACGGGAATTGAACCCATGACCTCAGCGTTATTAGCACCACGCTCTGACCAGCTGAGCTAACCAGCCACACAGAATTTTAAGTTTCCATGGATTTAAGATAAACGTACATGATTTTACCACTGAAGGTTTGAAAAAAAGCCCTCATATTCTAATGTTTTTCACAATCACCTTGCATAGAGGTATATTTTCCATCTTTCTTTTATTTTTGAAATGTTGATTTAACTTTAAAACAGTTTGGTATTTTCAAGTATTCATTTTATTTTACAACCTTTTTAATTTTGAAGTGTTTTTATCATTTACCACCCTTTCTCATTTTCAAGTGTTGATTGAACCCACAACCTTGGCATTACAAACAGCACGCTGTGACTAGCTGAGCTACCCGGCCATATGCAAGGTTATGCAAAGTTAAAGGTCAGCAAGGATTCTATGGTGTAGCGGTGTGTCCTCTGAATCCAGGCATCTGAGTGCAAACCTCTGTGGATACTTGATGCGTTGCATCTGACATCTTCAGATTTGGATCCTCCAACTGAAACAAAGCAGAGAAGTTCAGTTTCTGTAGTGTAGTGGTTATCACGTTTGCTTAACACGCAAAAGGTCTCTGGTTCGAAACCAGACAGAAACAGCTTTTGTACGTTGTGCTTTTCACAGGGTGTTTGTGATACAAGAGTCTTGTTTTTTCGTGATTGTTCATTTGCCAATCGACTTCACTGCAGGCATCTTTGAAATCGAGGCTACTTTACTCAAAATGCCACTTGGTGGTTCTATGGTGTAATGGTTAGCACTCTGGACTCTGAATCCAGTGATCTGAGTTCAAGTCTCAGTAGAACCATTTGTCTCTGTTCCTGATATCTTCTATACATTTTTTGATCCCAGGCTTAGTTTATGGACTATAATGTGAAATTAGGCACAAGTTTGACAGTTTGTTCACCAAGTTACTGAGTTTTTATGGATTTAAGAAAAATGTACATGATCTTACCACAATAAAAATTTGAGAAGAGTGCTGGTATCCTAATGTTTCTTAATCAGTATGTGGAATGGTTTAACTTAAGTCCTTTTGAGACTTTAAAGTCCTAATGGTCTTAAACAGTTTATGTTTCAACTGGCAAGTATGGGGATTGAACCCGTGACCTCAGGATTATTAGCTCCTCACTCTGACCAGCTGAGCTAACCAGCCACACAGAATTTTAAGTTTCCATGGATTTAAGAAAAACGTACATGATCTTAACAGCTTTTATATTTGAATTGGCCAGTATGTGGACTGAACCCATGACCTCAGGATTAATAGTACCACACTAATAATAATGATAATGATGAGTTTCCACGGATTAAAGAACAACTTACATAATCTTAACACAAGGAATTTGAGAAAAGTGTTTCTATTCTAATATTTTTCAAAATCAACATGCATAATATTCTATTTTCCAGAGATTTTAAAGTGTTGCTTGTTATTTAGAAGTTTTGATTTTATTTGTCACCCTTTTTATATTTTGAAGTGTTGATTTTAATTTTCACCCTTTTTATATTTTATTGTTCACCCTTTTTATATTTTGAAGTGTTGATTTTAGTTTTCACCCTTTTATATTTCAACCTTTTTGTATTTAGAAGTGTTGATTTTAATTTTCACCCTTTTTATATTTTGAAGTGTTGATTGTCTGAAAGACTTTAGATATGAAATGACCCGTACTGGGTTTGAACCCATGACCTCGGCGGTAACAGTCCTACGCTCCAACCTGCTGAGCTGACCTACCTTAAAAATGTTTGAGTTTCCATGGATTTAAGAAGAACTTACATGATTTTACCACATTGAAGATTTGATAAAAGTGCTCATATTCCTGTTTTTCAATGTGTGAAAATGTTTAAGTTAAATCCACTTGTTACTTTGAAGTTGATTATCTGAATCAATTTATGTTTCAACAGACCAGTATGGGAATTGAACCCATGACCTCAGCGATATTAGCACCACGCTCTGACCAGCTGAGCTAACCAGCCACACAGAATTTTGAGTTTGCATGGAATTAAGAAGAACTTACATGATTTTACCACAATGAAGATTTGATAAAAGAGCTCGTATTCCTGTCTTTCAAAATCGATGTATGAAAAGGTTTAACTTAAATCCTCTTGCTATGTTGAAGTTCATTATATGAGTAAATTCATGTTTTGACAACCCAGCACGGGAATTGAACCCATGACCTCAGCGTTATTAGCACCACGCTCTGACCAGCTGAGCTAACCAGCCACACAGAATTTTAAGTTTCCATGGATTTAAGATAAACGTACATGATTTTACCACTGAAGGTTTGAAAAAAAGCCCTCATATTCTAATGTTTTTCACAATCACCTTGCATAGAGGTATATTTTCCATCTTTCTTTTATTTTTGAAATGTTGATTTAACTTTAAAACAGTTTGGTATTTTCAAGTATTCATTTTATTTTACAACCTTTTTAATTTTGAAGTGTTTTTATCATTTACCACCCTTTCTCATTTTCAAGTGTTGATTGAACCCACAACCTTGGCATTACGAACAGCACGCTGTGACTAGCTGAGCTACCCGGCCATATGCAAGGTTATGCAAAGTTAAAGGTCAGCAAGGATTCTATGGTGTAGCGGTGTGTCCTCTGAATCCAGGCATCTGAGTGCAAACCTCTGTGGATACTTGATGCGTTGCATCTGACATCTTCAGATTTGGATCCTCCAACTGAAACAAAGCAGAGAAGTTCAGTTTCTGTAGTGTAGTGGTTCTCACGTTTGCTTAACACGCAAAAGGTCTCTGGTTCGAAACCAGACAGAAACAGCTTTTGTACGTTGTGCTTTTCACAGGGTGTTTGTGATACAACAAGAGTCTTGTTTTTTCGTGATTGTTCATTTGCCAATCGACTTCACTGCAGGCATCTTTGAAATCGAGGCTACTTTACTCAAAATGCCACTTGGTGGTTCTATGGTGTAATGGTTAGCACTCTGGACTCTGAATCCAGTGATCTGAGTTCAGGTCTCAGTAGAACCATTTGTCTCTGTTCCTGATATCTTCTATACATTTTTTGATCCCAGGCTTAGTTTATGGACTATAATGTGAAATTAGGCACAAGTTTGACAGTTTGTTCACCAAGTTACTGAGTTTTTATGGATTTAAGAAAAATGTACATGATCTTACCACAATAAAAATTTGAGAAGAGTGCTGGTATCCTAATGTTTCTTAATCAGTATGTGGAATGGTTTAACTTAAGTCCTTTTGAGACTTTAAAGTCCTAATGGTCTTAAACAGTTTATGTTTCAACTGGCAAGTATGGGGATTGAACCCGTGACCTCAGGATTATTAGCTCCTCACTCTGACCAGCTGAGCTAACCAGCCACACAGAATTTTAAGTTTCCATGGATTTAAGAAAAACGTACATGATCTTAACAGCTTTTATATTTGAATTGGCCAGTATGTGGACTGAACCCATGACCTCAGGATTAATAGTACCACACTAATAATAATGATGATAATGATGAGTTTCCACGGATTAAAGAACAACTTACATAATCTTAACACAAGGAATTTGAGAAAAGTGTTTCTATTCTAATATTTTTCAAAATCAACATGCATAATATTTTATTTTCCAGAGATTTTAAAGTGTTGCTTGTTATTTAGAAGTTTTGATTTTATTTGTCACCCTTTTTATATTTTGAAGTGTTGATTTTAATTTTCACCCTTTTTATATTTTATTGTTCACCCTTTTTATATTTTGAAGTGTTGATTTTAGTTTTCACCCTTTTATATTTCAACCTTTTTGTATTTAGAAGTGTTGATTTTAATTTTCACCCTTTTTATATTTTGAAGTGTTGATTGTCTGAAAGACTTTAGATATGAAATGACCCGTACTGGGTTTGAACCCATGACCTCGGCGGTAACAGTCCTACGCTCCAACCTGCTGAGCTGACCTACCTTAAAAATGTTTGAGTTTCCATGGATTTAAGAAGAACTTACATGATTTTACCACATTGAAGATTTGATAAAAGTGCTCATATTCCTGTTTTTCAATGTGTGAAAATGTTTAAGTTAAATCCACTTGTTACTTTGAAGTTGATTATCTGAATCAATTTATGCTTCAACAGACCAGTATGGGAATTGAACCCATGACCTCAGCGATATTAGCACCACGCTCTGACCAGCTGAGCTAACCAGCCACACAGAATTTTGAGTTTGCATGGAATTAAGAAGAACTTACATGATTTTACCACAATGAAGATTTGATAAAAGAGCTCGTATTCCTGTCTTTCAAAATCGATGTATGAAAAGGTTTAACTTAAATCCTCTTGCTATGTTGAAGTTCATTATATGAGTAAATTCATGTTTTGACAACCCAGCACGGGAATTGAACCCATGACCTCAGTGTTATTAGCACCACGCTCTGACCAGCTGAGCTAACCAGCCACACAGAATTTTAAGTTTCCATGGATTTAAGATAAACGTACATGATTTTACCACTGAATGTTTGAAAAAAAGCCCTCATATTCTAATGTTTTTCACAATCACCTTGCATAGAGGTATATTTTCCATCTTTCTTTTATTTTTGAAATGTTGATTTAACTTTAAAACAGTTTGGTATTTTCAAGTATTCATTTTATTTTACAACCTTTTTAATTTTGAAGTGTTTTTATCATTTACCACCCTTTCTCATTTTCAAGTGTTGATTGAACCCACAACCTTGGCATTACAAACAGCACGCTGTGACTAGCTGAGCTACCCGGCCATATGCAAGGTTATGCAAAGTTAAAGGTCAGCAAGGATTCTATGGTGTAGCGGTGTGTCCTCTGAATCCAGGCATCTGAGTGCAAACCTCTGTGGATACTTGATGCGTTGCATCTGACATCTTCAGATTTGGATCCTCCAACTGAAACAAAGCAGAGAAGTTCAGTTTCTGTAGTGTAGTGGTTATCACGTTTGCTTAACACGCAAAAGGTCTCTGGTTCGAAACCAGACAGAAACAGCTTTTGTACGTTGTGCTTTTCACAGGGTGTTTGTGATACAACAAGAGTCTTGTTTTTTCGTGATTGTTCATTTGCCAATCGACTTCACTGCAGGCATCTTTGAAATCGAGGCTACTTTACTCAAAATGCCACTTGGTGGTTCTATGGTGTAATGGTTAGCACTCTGGACTCTGAATCCAGTGATCTGAGTTCAAGTCTCAGTAGAGCCATTTGTCTCTGTTCCTGATATCTTCTATACATTTTTTGATCCCAGGCTTAGTTTATGGACTATAATGTGAAATTAGGCACAAGTTTGACAGTTTGTTCACCAAGTTACTGAGTTTTTATGGATTTAAGAAAAATGTACATGATCTTACCACAATAAAAATTTGAGAAGAGTGCTGGTATCCTAATGTTTCTTAATCAGTATGTGGAATGGTTTAACTTAAGTCCTTTTGAGACTTTAAAGTCCTAATGGTCTGAAACAGTTTATGTTTCAACTGGCAAGTATGGGGATTGAACCCGTGACCTCAGGATTATTAGCTCCTCACTCTGACCAGCTGAGCTAACCAGCCACACAGAATTTTAAGTTTCCATGGATTTAAGAAAAACGTACATGATCTTAACAGCTTTTATATTTGAATTGGCCAGTATGTGGACTGAACCCATGACCTCAGGATTAATAGTACCACACTAATAATAATGATGATAATGATGAGTTTCCACGGATTAAAGAACAACTTACATAATCTTAACACAAGGAATTTGAGAAAAGTGTTTCTATTCTAATATTTTTCAAAATCAACATGCATAATATTTTATTTTCCAGAGATTTTAAAGTGTTGCTTGTTATTTAGAAGTTTTGATTTTATTTGTCACCCTTTTTATATTTTGAAGTGTTGATTTTAATTTTCACCCTTTTTATATTTTATTGTTCACCCTTTTTATATTTTGAAGTGTTGATTTTAGTTTTCACCCTTTTATATTTTATTTTTCAACCTTTTTGTATTTAGAAGTGTTGATTTTAATTTTCACCCTTTTTATATTTTGAAGTGTTGATTGTCTGAAAGACTTTAGATATGAAATGACCCGTACTGGGTTTGAACCCATGACCTCGGCGGTAACAGTCCTACGCTCCAACCTGCTGAGCTGACCTACCTTAAAAATGTTTGAGTTTCCATGGATTTAAGAAGAACTTACATGATTTTACCACATTGAAGATTTGATAAAAGTGCTCATATTCCTGTTTTTCAATGTGTGAAAATGTTTAAGTTAAATCCACTTGTTACTTTGAAGTTGATTATCTGAATCAATTTATGCTTCTACAGACCAGTATGGGAATTGAACCCATGACCTCAGCGATATTAGCACCACGCTCTGACCAGCTGAGCTAACCAGCCACACAGAATTTTGAGTTTGCATGGAATTAAGAAGAACTTACATGATTTTACCACAATGAAGATTTGATAAAAGAGCTCGTATTCCTGTCTTTCAAAATCGATGTATGAAAAGGTTTAACTTAAATCCTCTTGCTATGTTGAAGTTCATTATATGAGTAAATTCATGTTTTGACAACCCAGCATGGGAATTGAACCCATGACCTCAGCGTTATTAGCACCACGCTCTGACCAGCTGAGCTAACCAGCCACACAGAATTTTAAGTTTCCATGGATTTAAGATAAACGTACATGATTTTACCACTGAAGGTTTGAAAAAAAGCCCTCATATTCTAATGTTTTTCACAATCACCTTGCATAGAGGTATATTTTCCATCTTTCTTTTATTTTTGAAATGTTGATTTAACTTTAAAACAGTTTGGTATTTTCAAGTATTCATTTTATTTTACAACCTTTTTAATTTTGAAGTGTTTTTATCATTTACCACCCTTTCTCATTTTCAAGTGTTGATTGAACCCACAACCTTGGCATTACGAACAGCACGCTGTGACTAGCTGAGCTACCCGGCCATATGCAAGGTTATGCAAAGTTAAAGGTCAGCAAGGATTCTATGGTGTAGCGGTGTGTCCTCTGAATCCAGGCATCTGAGTGCAAACCTCTGTGGATACTTGATGCGTTGCATCTGACATCTTCAGATTTGGATCCTCCAACTGAAACAAAGCAGAGAAGTTCAGTTTCTGTAGTGTAGTGGTTATCACGTTTGCTTAACACGCAAAAGGTCTCTGGTTCGAAACCAGACAGAAACAGCTTTTGTACGTTGTGCTTTTCACAGGGTGTTTGTGATACAACAAGAGTCTTGTTTTTTCGTGATTGTTCATTTGCCAATCGACTTCACTGCAGGCATCTTTGAAATCGAGGCTACTTTACTCAAAATGCCACTTGGTGGTTCTATGGTGTAATGGTTAGCACTCTGGACTCTGAATCCAGTGATCTGAGTTCAAGTCTCAGTAGAACCATTTGTCTCTGTTCCTGATATCTTCTATACATTTTTTGATCCCAGGCTTAGTTTATGGACTATAATGTGAAATTAGGCACAAGTTTGACAGTTTGTTCACCAAGTTACTGAGTTTTTATGGATTTAAGAAAAATGTACATGATCTTACCACAATAAAAATTTGAGAAGAGTGCTGGTATCCTAATGTTTCTTAATCAGTATGTGGAATGGTTTAACTTAAGTCCTTTTGAGACTTTAAAGTCCTAATGGTCTTAAACAGTTTATGTTTCAACTGGCAAGTATGGGGATTGAACCCGTGACCTCAGGATTATTAGCTCCTCACTCTGACCAGCTGAGCTAACCAGCCACACAGAATTTTAAGTTTCCATGGATTTAAGAAAAACGTACATGATCTTAACAGCTTTTATATTTGAATTGGCCAGTATGTGGACTGAACCCATGACCTCAGGATTAATAGTACCACACTAATAATAATGATGATAATGATGAGTTTCCACGGATTAAAGAACAACTTACATAATCTTAACACAAGGAATTTGAGAAAAGTGTTTCTATTCTAATATTTTTCAAAATCAACATGCATAATATTTTATTTTCCAGAGATTTTAAAGTGTTGCTTGTTATTTAGAAGTTTTGATTTTATTTGTCACCCTTTTTATATTTTGAAGTGTTGATTTTAATTTTCACCCTTTTTATATTTTATTGTTCACCCTTTTTATATTTTGAAGTGTTGATTTTAGTTTTCACCCTTTTATATTTCAACCCTTTTGTATTTAGAAGTGTTGATTTTAATTTTCACCCTTTTTATATTTTGAAGTGTTGATTGTCTGAAAGACTTTAGATATGAAATGACCCGTACTGGGTTTGAACCCATGACCTCGGCGGTAACAGTCCTACGCTCCAACCTGCTGAGCTGACCTACCTTAAAAATGTTTGAGTTTCCATGGATTTAAGAAGAACTTACATGATTTTACCACATTGAAGATTTGATAAAAGTGCTCATATTCCTGTTTTTCAATGTGTGAAAATGTTTAAGTTAAATCCACTTGTTACTTTGAAGTTGATTATCTGAATCAATTTATGTTTCAACAGACCAGTATGGGAATTGAACCCATGACCTCAGCGATATTAGCACCACGCTCTGACCAGCTGAGCTAACCAGCCACACAGAATTTTGAGTTTGCATGGAATTAAGAAGAACTTACATGATTTTACCACAATGAAGATTTGATAAAAGAGCTCGTATTCCTGTCTTTCAAAATCGATGTATGAAAAGGTTTAACTTAAATCCTCTTGCTATGTTGAAGTTCATTATATGAGTAAATTCATGTTTTGACAACCCAGCACGGGAATTGAACCCATGACCTCAGCGTTATTAGCACCACGCTCTGACCAGCTGAGCTAACCAGCCACACAGAATTTTAAGTTTCCATGGATTTAAGATAAACGTACATGATTTTACCACTGAAGGTTTGAAAAAAAGCCCTCATATTCTAATGTTTTTCACAATCACCTTGCATAGAGGTATATTTTCCATCTTTCTTTTATTTTTGAAATGTTGATTTAACTTTAAAACAGTTTGGTATTTTCAAGTATTCATTTTATTTTACAACCTTTTTAATTTTGAAGTGTTTTTATCATTTACCACCCTTTCTCATTTTCAAGTGTTGATTGAACCCACAACCTTGGCATTACGAACAGCACGCTGTGACTAGCTGAGCTACCCGGCCATATGCAAGGTTATGCAAAGTTAAAGGTCAGCAAGGATTCTATGGTGTAGCGGTGTGTCCTCTGAATCCAGGCATCTGAGTGCAAACCTCTGTGGATACTTGATGCGTTGCATCTGACATCTTCAGATTTGGATCCTCCAACTGAAACAAAGCAGAGAAGTTCAGTTTCTGTAGTGTAGTGGTTATCACGTTTGCTTAACACGCAAAAGGTCTCTGGTTCGAAACCAGACAGAAACAGCTTTTGTACGTTGTGCTTTTCACAGGGTGTTTGTGATACAACAAGAGTCTTGTTTTTTCGTGATTGTTCATTTGCCAATCGACTTCACTGCAGGCATCTTTGAAATCGAGGCTACTTTACTCAAAATGCCACTTGGTGGTTCTATGGTGTAATGGTTAGCACTCTGGACTCTGAATCCAGTGATCTGAGTTCAAGTCTCAGTAGAACCATTTGTCTCTGTTCCTGATATCTTCTATACATTTTTTGATCCCAGGCTTAGTTTATGGACTATAATGTGAAATTAGGCACAAGTTTGACAGTTTGTTCACCAAGTTACTGAGTTTTTATGGATTTAAGAAAAATGTACATGATCTTACCACAATAAAAATTTGAGAAGAGTGCTGGTATCCTAATGTTTCTTAATCAGTATGTGGAATGGTTTAACTTAAGTCCTTTTGAGACTTTAAAGTCCTAATGGTCTTAAACAGTTTATGTTTCAACTGGCAAGTATGGGGATTGAACCTGTGACCTCAGGATTATTAGCTCCTCACTCTGACCAGCTGAGCTAACCAGCCACACAGAATTTTAAGTTTCCATGGATTTAAGAAAAACGTACATGATCTTAACAGCTTTTATATTTGAATTGGCCAGTATGTGGACTGAACCCATGACCTCAGGATTAATAGTACCACACTAATAATAATGATGATAATGATGAGTTTCCACGGATTAAAGAACAACTTACATAATCTTAACACAAGGAATTTGAGAAAAGTGTTTCTATTCTAATATTTTTCAAAATCAACATGCATAATATTTTATTTTCCAGAGATTTTAAAGTGTTGCTAGTTATTTAGAAGTTTTGATTTTATTTGTCACCCTTTTTATATTTTGAAGTGTTGATTTTAATTTTCACCCTTTTTATATTTTATTGTTCACCCTTTTTATATTTTGAAGTGTTGATTTTAGTTTTCACCCTTTTATATTTTATTTTTCAACCTTTTTGTATTTAGAAGTGTTGATTTTAATTTTCACCCTTTTTATATTTTGAAGTGTTGATTGTCTGAAAGACTTTAGATATGAAATGACCTGTACTGGGTTTGAACCCATGACCTCGGCGGTAACAGTCCTACGCTCCAACCTGCTGAGCTGACCTACCTTAAAAATGTTTGAGTTTCCATGGATTTAAGAAGAACTTACATGATTTTACCACATTGAAGATTTGATAAAAGTGCTCATATTCCTGTTTTTCAATGTGTGAAAATGTTTAAGTTAAATCCACTTGTTACTTTGAAGTTGATTATCTGAATCAATTTATGTTTCAACAGACCAGTATGGGAATTGAACCCATGACCTCAGCGATATTAGCACCATGCTCTGACCAGCTGAGCTAACCAGCCACACAGAATTTTGAGTTTGCATGGAATTAAGAAGAACTTACATGATTTTACCACAATGAAGATTTGATAAAAGAGCTCGTATTCCTGTCTTTCAAAATCGATGTATGAAAAGGTTTAACTTAAATCCTCTTGCTATGTTGAAGTTCATTATATGAGTAAATTCATGTTTTGACAACCCAGCACGGGAATTGAACCCATGACCTCAGCGTTATTAGCACCACGCTCTGACCAGCTGAGCTAACCAGCCACACAGAATTTTAAGTTTCCATGGATTTAAGATAAACGTACATGATTTTACCACTGAAGGTTTGAAAAAAAGCCCTCATATTCTAATGTTTTTCACAATCACCTTGCATAGAGGTATATTTTCCATCTTTCTTTTATTTTTGAAATGTTGATTTAACTTTAAAACAGTTTGGTATTTTCAAGTATTCATTTTATTTTACAACCTTTTTAATTTTGAAGTGTTTTTATCATTTACCACCCTTTCTCATTTTCAAGTGTTGATTGAACCCACAACCTTGGCATTACGAACAGCACGCTGTGACTAGCTGAGCTACCCGGCCATATGCAAGGTTATGCAAAGTTAAAGGTCAGCAAGGATTCTATGGTGTAGCGGTGTGTCCTCTGAATCCAGGCATCTGAGTGCAAACCTCTGTGGATACTTGATGCGTTGCATCTGACATCTTCAGATTTGGATCCTCCAACTGAAACAAAGCAGAGAAGTTCAGTTTCTGTAGTGTAGTGGTTATCACGTTTGCTTAACACGCAAAAGGTCTCTGGTTCGAAACCAGACAGAAACAGCTTTTGTACGTTGTGCTTTTCACAGGGTGTTTGTGATACAACAAGAGTCTTGTTTTTTCGTGATTGTTCATTTGCCAATCGACTTCACTGCAGGCATCTTTGAAATCGAGGCTACTTTACTCAAAATGCCACTTGGTGGTTCTATGGTGTAATGGTTAGCACTCTGGACTCTGAATCCAGTGATCTGAGTTCAAGTCTCAGTAGAACCATTTGTCTCTGTTCCTGATATCTTCTATACATTTTTTGATCCCAGGCTTAGTTTATGGACTATAATGTGAAATTAGGCACAAGTTTGACAGTTTGTTCACCAAGTTACTGAGTTTTTATGGATTTAAGAAAAATGTACATGATCTTACCACAATAAAAATTTGAGAAGAGTGCTGGTATCCTAATGTTTCTTAATCAGTATGTGGAATGGTTTAACTTAAGTCCTTTTGAGACTTTAAAGTCCTAATGGTCTTAAACAGTTTATGTTTCAACTGGCAAGTATGGGGATTGAACCCGTGACCTCAGGATTATTAGCTCCTCACTCTGACCAGCTGAGCTAACCAGCCACACAGAATTTTAAGTTTCCATGGATTTAAGAAAAACGTACATGATCTTAACAGCTTTTATATTTGAATTGGCCAGTATGTGGACTGAACCCATGACCTCAGGATTAATAGTACCACACTAATAATAATGATGATAATGATGAGTTTCCACGGATTAAAGAACAACTTACATAATCTTAACACAAGGAATTTGAGAAAAGTGTTTCTATTCTAATATTTTTCAAAATCAACATGCATAATATTTTATTTTCCAGAGATTTTAAAGTGTTGCTTGTTATTTAGAAGTTTTGATTTTATTTGTCACCCTTTTTATATTTTGAAGTGTTGATTTTAATTTTCACCCTTTTTATATTTTATTGTTCACCCTTTTTATATTTTGAAGTGTTGATTTTAGTTTTCACCCTTTTATATTTCAACCCTTTTGTATTTAGAAGTGTTGATTTTAATTTTCACCCTTTTTATATTTTGAAGTGTTGATTGTCTGAAAGACTTTAGATATGAAATGACCCGTACTGGGTTTGAACCCATGACCTCGGCGGTAACAGTCCTACGCTCCAACCTGCTGAGCTGACCTACCTTAAAAATGTTTGAGTTTCCATGGATTTAAGAAGAACTTACATGATTTTACCACATTGAAGATTTGATAAAAGTGCTCATATTCCTGTTTTTCAATGTGTGAAAATGTTTAAGTTAAATCCACTTGTTACTTTGAAGTTGATTATCTGAATCAATTTATGTTTCAACAGACCAGTATGGGAATTGAACCCATGACCTCAGCGATATTAGCACCACGCTCTGACCAGCTGAGCTAACCAGCCACACAGAATTTTGAGTTTGCATGGAATTAAGAAGAACTTACATGATTTTACCACAATGAAGATTTGATAAAAGAGCTCGTATTCCTGTCTTTCAAAATCGATGTATGAAAAGGTTTAACTTAAATCCTCTTGCTATGTTGAAGTTCATTATATGAGTAAATTCATGTTTTGACAACCCAGCACGGGAATTGAACCCATGACCTCAGCGTTATTAGCACCACGCTCTGACCAGCTGAGCTAACCAGCCACACAGAATTTTAAGTTTCCATGGATTTAAGATAAACGTACATGATTTTACCACTGAAGGTTTGAAAAAAAGCCCTCATATTCTAATGTTTTTCACAATCACCTTGCATAGAGGTATATTTTCCATCTTTCTTTTATTTTTGAAATGTTGATTTAACTTTAAAACAGTTTGGTATTTTCAAGTATTCATTTTATTTTACAACCTTTTTAATTTTGAAGTGTTTTTATCATTTACCACCCTTTCTCATTTTCAAGTGTTGATTGAACCCACAACCTTGGCATTACGAACAGCACGCTGTGACTAGCTGAGCTACCCGGCCATATGCAAGGTTATGCAAAGTTAAAGGTCAGCAAGGATTCTATGGTGTAGCGGTGTGTCCTCTGAATCCAGGCATCTGAGTGCAAACCTCTGTGGATACTTGATGCGTTGCATCTGACATCTTCAGATTTGGATCCTCCAACTGAAACAAAGCAGAGAAGTTCAGTTTCTGTAGTGTAGTGGTTATCACGTTTGCTTAACACGCAAAAGGTCTCTGGTTCGAAACCAGACAGAAACAGCTTTTGTACGTTGTGCTTTTCACAGGGTGTTTGTGATACAACAAGAGTCTTGTTTTTTCGTGATTGTTCATTTGCCAATCGACTTCACTGCAGGCATCTTTGAAATCGAGGCTACTTTACTCAAAATGCCACTTGGTGGTTCTATGGTGTAATGGTTAGCACTCTGGACTCTGAATCCAGTGATCTGAGTTCAAGTCTCAGTAGAACCATTTGTCTCTGTTCCTGATATCTTCTATACATTTTTTGATCCCAGGCTTAGTTTATGGACTATAATGTGAAATTAGGCACAAGTTTGACAGTTTGTTCACCAAGTTACTGAGTTTTTATGGATTTAAGAAAAATGTACATGATCTTACCACAATAAAAATTTGAGAAGAGTGCTGGTATCCTAATGTTTCTTAATCAGTATGTGGAATGGTTTAACTTAAGTCCTTTTGAGACTTTAAAGTCCTAATGGTCTTAAACAGTTTATGTTTCAACTGGCAAGTATGGGGATTGAACCTGTGACCTCAGGATTATTAGCTCCTCACTCTGACCAGCTGAGCTAACCAGCCACACAGAATTTTAAGTTTCCATGGATTTAAGAAAAACGTACATGATCTTAACAGCTTTTATATTTGAATTGGCCAGTATGTGGACTGAACCCATGACCTCAGGATTAATAGTACCACACTAATAATAATGATGATAATGATGAGTTTCCACGGATTAAAGAACAACTTACATAATCTTAACACAAGGAATTTGAGAAAAGTGTTTCTATTCTAATATTTTTCAAAATCAACATGCATAATATTTTATTTTCCAGAGATTTTAAAGTGTTGCTAGTTATTTAGAAGTTTTGATTTTATTTGTCACCCTTTTTATATTTTGAAGTGTTGATTTTAATTTTCACCCTTTTTATATTTTATTGTTCACCCTTTTTATATTTTGAAGTGTTGATTTTAGTTTTCACCCTTTTATATTTTATTTTTCAACCTTTTTGTATTTAGAAGTGTTGATTTTAATTTTCACCCTTTTTATATTTTGAAGTGTTGATTGTCTGAAAGACTTTAGATATGAAATGACCTGTACTGGGTTTGAACCCATGACCTCGGCGGTAACAGTCCTACGCTCCAACCTGCTGAGCTGACCTACCTTAAAAATGTTTGAGTTTCCATGGATTTAAGAAGAACTTACATGATTTTACCACATTGAAGATTTGATAAAAGTGCTCATATTCCTGTTTTTCAATGTGTGAAAATGTTTAAGTTAAATCCACTTGTTACTTTGAAGTTGATTATCTGAATCAATTTATGTTTCAACAGACCAGTATGGGAATTGAACCCATGACCTCAGCGATATTAGCACCATGCTCTGACCAGCTGAGCTAACCAGCCACACAGAATTTTGAGTTTGCATGGAATTAAGAAGAACTTACATGATTTTACCACAATGAAGATTTGATAAAAGAGCTCGTATTCCTGTCTTTCAAAATCGATGTATGAAAAGGTTTAACTTAAATCCTCTTGCTATGTTGAAGTTCATTATATGAGTAAATTCATGTTTTGACAACCCAGCACGGGAATTGAACCCATGACCTCAGCGTTATTAGCACCACGCTCTGACCAGCTGAGCTAACCAGCCACACAGAATTTTAAGTTTCCATGGATTTAAGATAAACGTACATGATTTTACCACTGAAGGTTTGAAAAAAAGCCCTCATATTCTAATGTTTTTCACAATCACCTTGCATAGAGGTATATTTTCCATCTTTCTTTTATTTTTGAAATGTTGATTTAACTTTAAAACAGTTTGGTATTTTCAAGTATTCATTTTATTTTACAACCTTTTTAATTTTGAAGTGTTTTTATCATTTACCACCCTTTCTCATTTTCAAGTGTTGATTGAACCCACAACCTTGGCATTACGAACAGCACGCTGTGACTAGCTGAGCTACCCGGCCATATGCAAGGTTATGCAAAGTTAAAGGTCAGCAAGGATTCTATGGTGTAGCGGTGTGTCCTCTGAATCCAGGCATCTGAGTGCAAACCTCTGTGGATACTTGATGCGTTGCATCTGACATCTTCAGATTTGGATCCTCCAACTGAAACAAAGCAGAGAAGTTCAGTTTCTGTAGTGTAGTGGTTATCACGTTTGCTTAACACGCAAAAGGTCTCTGGTTCGAAACCAGACAGAAACAGCTTTTGTACGTTGTGCTTTTCACAGGGTGTTTGTGATACAACAAGAGTCTTGTTTTTTCGTGATTGTTCATTTGCCAATCGACTTCACTGCAGGCATCTTTGAAATCGAGGCTACTTTACTCAAAATGCCACTTGGTGGTTCTATGGTGTAATGGTTAGCACTCTGGACTCTGAATCCAGTGATCTGAGTTCAAGTCTCAGTAGAACCATTTGTCTCTGTTCCTGATATCTTCTATACATTTTTTGATCCCAGGCTTAGTTTATGGACTATAATGTGAAATTAGGCACAAGTTTGACAGTTTGTTCACCAAGTTACTGAGTTTTTATGGATTTAAGAAAAATGTACATGATCTTACCACAATAAAAATTTGAGAAGAGTGCTGGTATCCTAATGTTTCTTAATCAGTATGTGGAATGGTTTAACTTAAGTCCTTTTGAGACTTTAAAGTCCTAATGGTCTGAAACAGTTTATGTTTCAACTGGCAAGTATGGGGATTGAACCCGTGACCTCAGGATTATTAGCTCCTCACTCTGACCAGCTGAGCTAACAAGCCACACAGAATTTTAAGTTCCCATGGATTTAAGAAAAACGTACATGATCTTAACAGCTTTTATATTTGAATTGGCCAGTATGTGGACTGAACCCATGACCTCAGGATTAATAGTACCACACTAATAATAATGATGATAATGATGAGTTTCCACGGATTAAAGAACAACTTACATAATCTTAACACAAGGAATTTGAGAAAAGTGTTTCTATTCTAATATTTTTCAAAATCAACATGCATAATATTTTATTTTCCAGAGATTTTAAAGTGTTGCTTGTTATTTAGAAGTTTTGATTTTATTTGTCACCCTTTTTATATTTTGAAGTGTTGATTTTAATTTTCACCCTTTTTATATTTTATTGTTCACCCTTTTTATATTTTGAAGTGTTGATTTTAGTTTTCACCCTTTTATATTTCAACCTTTTTGTATTTAGAAGTGTTGATTTTAATTTTCACCCTTTTTATATTTTGAAGTGTTGATTGTCTGAAAGACTTTAGATATGAAATGACCTGTACTGGGTTTGAACCCATGACCTCGGCGGTAACAGTCCTACGCTCCAACCTGCTGAGCTGACCTACCTTAAAAATGTTTGAGTTTCCATGGATTTAAGAAGAACTTACATGATTTTACCACATTGAAGATTTGATAAAAGTGCTCATATTCCTGTTTTTCAATGTGTGAAAATGTTTAAGTTAAATCCACTTGTTACTTTGAAGTTGATTATCTGAATCAATTTATGTTTCAACAGACCAGTATGGGAATTGAACCCATGACCTCAGCGATATTAGCACCACGCTCTGACCAGCTGAGCTAACCAGCCACACAGAATTTTGAGTTTGCATGGAATTAAGAAGAACTTACATGATTTTACCACAATGAAGATTTGATAAAAGAGCTCGTATTCCTGTCTTTCAAAATCGATGTATGAAAAGGTTTAACTTAAATCCTCTTGCTATGTTGAAGTTCATTATATGAGTAAATTCATGTTTTGACAACCCAGCACGGGAATTGAACCCATGACCTCAGCGTTATTAGCACCACGCTCTGACCAGCTGAGCTAACCAGCCACACAGAATTTTAAGTTTCCATGGATTTAAGATAAACGTATATGATTTTACCACTGAAGGTTTGAAAAAAATGCCCTCATATTCTAATGTTTTTCACAATCACCTTGCATAGAGGTATATTTTCCATCTTTCTTTTATTTTTGAAATGTTGATTTAACTTTAAAACAGTTTGGTATTTTCAAGTATTCATTTTATTTTACAACCTTTTTAATTTTGAAGTGTTTTTATCATTTACCACCCTTTCTCATTTTCAAGTGTTGATTGAACCCACAACCTTGGCATTACAAACAGCACGCTGTGACTAGCTGAGCTACCCGGCCATATGCAAGGTTATGCAAAGTTAAAGGTCAGCAAGGATTCTATGGTGTAGCGGTGTGTCCTCTGAATCCAGGCATCTGAGTGCAAACCTCTGTGGATACTTGATGCGTTGCATCTGACATCTTCAGATTTGGATCCTCCAACTGAAACAAAGCAGAGAAGTTCAGTTTCTGTAGTGTAGTGGTTATCACGTTTGCTTAACACGCAAAAGGTCTCTGGTTCGAAACCAGACAGAAACAGCTTTTGTACGTTGTGCTTTTCACAGGGTGTTTGTGATACAACAAGAGTCCATCCATCCATTGACCTCCAGTCTGACCTTCATGTTTTATCTGTCCTCCTCTAAATGATTTTTTTCCTCATCCTGAATCTCCTTGAAAATATTTCAAGGTTTTGTTTCTTCGTCTTGCTTCCTGAATCTCGACAGTTAATCTGGAATATTCTGGTAAATCTCCCTACCCGGATGAACCAGTATTCTCAGTCTGATTCTTGACATAATTCCCACCCTGATGCCGTTGACCTGGCCTTACCTTTTCTCCTGCTGAACATCCAGGTTATCCCGTCTTCATTAGCGCTTTACAAACTTGAAACTGACTCCTTTTTTCCTCTAAACATCATTAACTTTTTAATTATTTGCTCCTTAAAGATCATTTTATGTCCTTTGTCTCGTGTTTTATGTCCAAAAATCCTCATTTCCAGGCAGGACAGAAAAGCCCTTGTGGATTTAAAATTAATTAAAATAAAATTTTCTGGATAATAGCAAAAGCTTCAATTTATTTTCCTTTCATATTTTCATTCAAAGGTTTCATCTGCTGCACCTGTAACGTTCTGCCCACCTTGAACTGTTGCTAATCGATGTTGGGCCATAAAGCCCGTCTGCGGCGGAGCGCCGTGTCTTATTTATGAAACTGGATGTGGAGCGGAGACCGGGCCGCTGGAATAACTCCCAGTTAATGAAGCAGATGGTATTTCCACAGCAACACCTGGGAAGTCCAGCCGCTCCGGAGGCGGGAATTAATCCCACTTAGAGTCTGAAAAAAGATTCATCCGCACCTCGTCCCGGTTGTAATAAACACTGTTTGCACCGAACTGAACTGAATGGGTTAAGTTCAGAAAGCTTCCTGTAATCCAGCTCAAAGGTGAACCCACAGATTAGGATTAAAACCATCAAAAAATGATTAAATTCTGACTAATAACTTTGATTTACAAGTTTTTTTCAGAGATCCTATTTTCTTCTCAGATTTTTATTTTTTTCACAGATTTCTCTTTTTCTCAGATTGGAATCTTTTCAGAATTCCAACTTCTCTCTGATTTCCGACTTTTTTCTCAGATTTCCAACTTTTTTTTTCTTGTATTTGATTGGAATCAGATTGGAATTTAATCAGAATTCAAAATTTTTTCCTCAATGACCTTTTGTCTCAGATTTCGGATTTTTTTTTTTTTTTTTACTTTTTTCTCAAATTTTTTACTTTTTTTCATTCTCAGATGTGTCTTAATTATATTCAAAATATTCAAAAAACTGTTTCTGAATTTATATACCTGAATTTTAAATTTCGAAACTTCTGAGATTAAAGTCAGAATTCAGTTTAAAAACAATCGACATGAACTTCCCTCATTAGGAGCAGAGACATTTTTTTTAGTGGCCCTAATCCTCTCCCGTACATATCAGTCTGGGACTAAACCAAAAAACTGTCCAACTCCATGTGTAGGTCCTTTTATAAGGTAATATGGACTCCTGCAGTGCAGAGTGAAGGCTCGGTTGGAACCTTGTTAGCAAGGAAAACACTGGAACATGATGGGATTCAGCAGGAATGTGAGGAAAACCTCAAACTGGGCTCCAATTACTGCATTCTGTCCTGTACAATAATAAGTAATTATGACTAAAACGAGCCCCGCTGATGGCACGCGGGTCATAAAGGAGCCGCTGTTGGGAAATGAGAAACACGCCGAGCAAAACTCACCTTCCTCTGAGTCACGTTGGTCCAGCTGAGACACATTTAGAGATGCAAACAACCCAAAGATTTCTAGCTGACCTAGTCAAAGATTCACCTTCTAAAAAACACAACAGGACAATGACGGACGGACGGACGGACGGACGTTCCTAAAGTCAGCATGAATCTACTTATTTGTTGTTTTCATATAAAATATTTCCCTTCTCTTCCTCTCCCAACAGGAAAGGCGGCCATCTTTGACCTCTTCTCCCTCCCCTCGCCTCTTCCTCCTCCCTCCCCAGCTGACCCTCCCCTCTCATTGGTATTTGAGCGATGTAAGCTCCTGCCTGGCACATTTCATGGCTAATCAATGCGATCACCGCCGCAAACAGCCAATCAATCGTCCAGATCGCCGCATCATCCGGTCCGCCCGCCACCATGAGCGATGGCGACACCTGTAATTGGATTCACTCCGCCAAACAACGGAGGAAAACCGCTGGTTCAGAAAAAAATGAGACAATTACACCCAACAGTAATGCCCTGCGTTCAGACCGACTCATATTTATTCTGAGAGGCAAAGCGGAGCAGAACGTTCAGCAGGCGCTGCTCAGATGTGTTTTATTGAATTTGTCAGGCTGTTTCCTTCTCAGAGACCCGATCTTTTCCTCTATCTCTTGTATCCATCACACACACACACACACACACACACACACCTACACACACACACACACACACACACAAACAAAATGAAAATGATGGGTTTCTCCCAGCACCCTGGGCCCCGCTCGACCCCTGCACCAGATTAAATCTGACACTCATGACCAGCTCTGACAGCGGGGGAAAATGCTGCGGGCCGGGCCGGGATCTGGAGCGGGCTGAAGTGTTAGTTTGGAGTGACGGACTAATTAGGGCTTTCCTGCATCTAGCTTTATTTTCATATTTACTCCAGGAGCCAAGCAGCATTCCCAGACCTGTTCGGGAGAAGGTAGGTATTCCTGGACCGGAGGAAGACAAAGATGAGGCTGAAAACTGGGATAAAAGCCACAACTACGCCCTCTGCTGGTGAAAACGGGCACCGCATGAGCATCATGCAGGAATCAGGTTCAGTAATTTAGATGTTTATGGTGTAAAACTGAGAAAAATAAACTATGAGTGCTGCACAATCAAAATATATCAGTAATAATTTGAGTTATTTATTTCTAAAAAGGAAAAAATGGGGTTCATTTATCAAAGAGGACATATTTTCACCATGTTGTTCATTTAATTATAAATGACCATTTCAACATGAAGAATATTTAGATACAAACTATATAGCTATGTAGCTATCAGATACATATTTAGCTGACAGCTGCATATTCAGTTAGCAAACTACATACTTAGCTCCAACATTTAGATAAGTATATTGTATTTAGCTTCAAACTAGATATTTCAAGCCAGCACTGAGCTAAATATTTAGTTAATTATCAAAATAAATATTTAGCTCCAAATTAAATAGTTAGCTGTAGTTAGCTAGCTTCAAACTAAATATTTGAAGCTAGCTAAATATTTAGTCATTTAGATGTCATGTCCTTTTCACTCTGTTCGGTCCGGTTGGGTCTGTTCGCTTTCATGAGAAATCTGAAAGCTGCTAAAATGTAACACCACTCCATTTTTGCTTGGTGCAGCGCCCCTACAGGCGAGGAGGGGAACAGGTTTTTTTTATTTAGTTTGGATCAGCTTACACTGCAGCGTGAAAGCGAACCGCAGCAGCTACAAATGTAACAAATGTTGCAACTTTGATCCCAAATTGAACCAAATCTGCCAAACTATCAGGTGTGAAAACACATTAAACTTCAGACTTCTCCTGCAGAGCCAAAACCATCAACCAGATCTTATTCTCTTCTGAACTGAGACTCTGAAATGAAAATATTTTACTAAGCGAGCCGATAAATTTATGGAGCGGCTTTCTCTGCGCTGCAGTAAATCATTCAACATTGTTATTAACATAAAACATTATGGGATAAATCCCTGCAGCTGTAATAAAGCAAACAGCTGTTAGCGGCCAAAAGTCCGCGGCCCTTTTAGAAGACGAATGGGATGAAATCACACGAATGGAAAACATCCCTCAGGTCAAAGCGCATGAATACCCACAAGCCTTAGCATGTACAACACGTTACTTTATCACGAGTCGTATTTCCTGCGGCATAGTTTGGGACCGATTTGTCCCCAGGGATAATAATTACAGCCTCTAAAGTTTAGCTTTTTTTGTTCCTCTGGTGATTTCCTGCCCCATGAAATTAGGCCTGGCTGCGTCCATTCATCATCCCATTACCTCCGACTGCTGCCTCTATATATAGAGCCGCTGTGGAAGGAGAGCAGAGAGGAAGGTGGCAGCAGCAGCAACATCAACATCGCCAGCAATCACACAATCACAACGCGTGATTACGGCTCGTTAGCCGAAGCAGAGAGCTTTCCAAGAAGCAGCCTTGACCTTTGTGTTGCATTAAAACAAACATCTCAGAGGAAGATGGCATCATTTGCTGTCTTAGATTTCCGGTAGCTGCATCTCACCAACCTGCTTTTTATTTATTTATTTCCAACATTTAAATTGGTTTTTCTGATGGAAGCTTTTCCTTGTTTATACCCAACATAAACTCTGATATGAAATTAAAACACAATAAGTGAATTAGCTGCAATATTATTTTATTCTCTCGTTCAAAACAAGAAAATCAACATTTTACACGTTGATTTTTCTTAAAAAACTATTTACAAAAAAATAAAACCAAACTTTAATACCAAAGTGAAAACTGATTTCTACAAAATAATGACAATGACAAAAAATATTTAACAAAGTGATTGCATAAGTATGACAGAATACTAAGAAAAATTATATAAAAAAAGTAAAATTATGAGAATAATATCTTAATACTACAAGAATAAAGTAAAAAATTACAAAAGTAAACTTGGAATAATATGACATTACAGTCATATTTTGAGAATATTGTAATACTACGACTTCATTCTTGTGCAGCTTTATTTTTGTAACATTATGACTCAATTCTTGTAATATTTTTTATTTCTTAGTCCGACCCCTTCGTTGTACATAAATATTCACTTCTTTAAACTGTAGCTAACCTCTCTAAAAAATACACATTTTGGCCAAATGATCTGGAGCTCCATTTAGGTTGCTAGGTAACGGGCGGAACTCTGCTGGCGTTGCCAGGTAACAGCGCAGCGCTATCAACTGCAAATTAATAATTGGAAAGTTTTTGAAATGGGTCATTTTTCAGACACTGAAAACTTGACCTTATTGCCAAAAACAGTGTTTTTTTAAGTGTTGAAGTTGATTTTAGGAGCAATTTAGACTCAAATGGAAGCATGAGTGTGGGAATTTTTCCCTTCTTTTTGCCTAATTTTTGATTTCCTAAAAATAATATTTATGCAGTCCCTTATTTTATGTTAACTATTTTTTATTTTATTGCCATTATTTTTTAAAAATTACGTTTTACTTTGAATCATATGGTCTACTTTTCTATTTTCTTGTCTGAAAAGCCAAATTTTTGTAGTTTATGATTGATTTTAAACGCAGTAAAACATCCAAAGGGGGTGAAAACTTTTTATAGGAGCTTTGAGCTCCTTTTCTTCCAGGAAATATGTTCAGAGAGCAACAATTAAGATAAAGGTTAAACGTGTTAGACTAACAGTGACCCATGCTGGTAGCGCAGAATATGATGGGGACATGTTTGACTTTTATGGGGAAGAAGAAACAAGCGGCACCACTTGTCCTGCTGTTTATTTGACAGACCCGTCAGTCGGACAGGAACCTTTTAACCGACCCATAAACACACTGCGCCTGTGGTTTAAACAAAGTCTGAGCTCCAACACTTCGTTTCTACGTGAGAACAAGCCTCTCTTTTAGTCCTACAGCAGCAGGGGGCGAGGTTTATTTTGAAAGGATCAAGTAGGAACACATCTATGAAAAGAGTTTGACCTCTGACCTTACGCTGAGTTTAGATTAAAAAGGTGGCGGCGGGTCAGACCCAAAAGGCCGTCGGCGCTGTGGCGTTATGTCGGTGGGAAAACGATGAAGCGGTGAGGGGTCACGGCGGGGTCACGGGGCCAAATGACATATTTCTGCCTCCAACATGTCGGATCTGAACGTGTCAGTCAGAAACTTTACGCTTTAACGTAAACACGACGGAAACGTTTACAGGAGACGTCAACGGAGCAACGCAACGTCAGCAATAAACCGGCAGACGTGTTGCTGTGTGGAAACATGGCTGATCGCCGTGGAGACGAAGCTACAGAATGTAACTCATCTCACTGGGCTGCAGCAATGTTTCAGTGCTAAGATGTTCTATGGAGCTAAACTGGGGCCAAAAAGTTTGGTCTAAAATTATATATATTGAAACTGAAGAAATAATTTTGAGACAAAAAAGGATTTAAAACTCAAAAAACGATAGTGAAACTGAAAAATAACTTAGAAATAAAAAATAATTTATATATATTTGAAACTGATGAAAAATGTGAGATCTGAAAATAAAGATCTGAAACTAAAAGAAATATTCTGAAACTTAAAAAATATTTGAAACTAAAAATAATTCTGAAAAGAATAAATATTTGAAACCAAAAAAATCATACTTCAACCAGGAAAATAATTTTTAAATCAAAAGAAAAGGGAAACTGAAAAACAATTCTGAATTTGAAAAAAGATTTGAAATTGAAAAATTATTGTAAAAACAGTTATAAACTAAAATAAATACTTGAAACTGGGAAACAATTTTTAAAATGAAAAATAAAATTGAAACAAAAATAAGTTTGAAATTGAAAAAAAACAAGAAACTGAAAGAGTATTTTTAAACTGAATTTTTTGGAATTTTATTTGTAAAAAAAAGTAATTAAATGTGTTAACATTTTTATTATATTAAATATTACGTAATAATCCAGTTGAAATGAACGCGTCAAATTTCAGGTCCTAATTAACTGATACACGAGGGTCGGGTTGGTCCATATTTGAGAACCAATTATTTAAAGAGATTTTTCTACAATCTGCTCAGTGACATGTGGCTTTGTGACCAAATGTTTCATTTTTAATGAGGATCAAAAAGTCATCTCACTTTGACAGCGGTGACAACCAACACCAGTCTAAGGCCCACAAATGGCCCCTGCACCACACTTTGGACACCCCTGCACTCTGACGAGCATTCTTTGAAAATATGCAGATTTCCTAATGAAATAAAAGCCGAAATCCAGAGTAATTTTGACAGATTGTTTAATCTGAGGAGACAGTGGGGAGGTTTTCCTGCGTTGTGTGGGTTTCAAACAGTTTTACGACGATTAACAAGCAGTTAGCTTCCACCTCCAGCCCCATTGTTCTGAATCTGAACAATTAGAAAGCAACAATGGGGGAGTGGGCGGCTGCAGCTGCATTTTTGACTTTACTGGGCCTCAGATTTGTCCGTTTGACGGCTCAGCCGGGTTTTCACCGCCCACAAACCGAAACGCAGATCAAACAGGATCTAAAGCTGCATCCGAGCAAAACCTGTTGGGAAATATTCAAAGAGAACTCAAATAACAACCAAATCCGATCATTTCACCCCCAAAAAAATCCCATCTGAGGTTCAAAGTTGAAAATCTTTTTCTTTTAAAAGACATTTTCAAGTTTATCTAGAAAATTTTGGAGATTAATCTCAAAATTTGTTGTTATTACGTGTTTCCCACAAGATATTAAACTATAGGGATGTTTTTTTTTTTTTTTCTCATATGTCACCAGACGGGCTCCGTTCGTTTTGAACTTCAAGAGTAAAATATTTGTGAGAAAAAAACTCAAGAAATTTTTGAGAAAAAGTTCTAGATTTTTTTTTCTAGAACATATTTCAAGATTTTTTTTTAGAAGAAATTTCTAGACAAAGTGGATTTTTTTTTTCCTGTTTTGAAACTTAGAAAATTTTTGAAATTCAACTTTTGAAATTCAGAAATTTTCAAATCTTTTCCCTAGAATTTTTCAGACATTATTCTCTAAATTTCTGAGATTTTTCTTGCAAAATGTTGCCTACTCCCTTGGTTTTTCTAGAAATTTTCTGACTTTTTAAACTTTGAAACGTTTAAGTTTTTTTCTAGGAATTTTGAGATTCCTCTCAGAATTCCTGATTCTTTTTTTTCTAGCAAATTTCTGACATCTCATACTCAGAAATAGCCATGTTTTTTCTAGAAAATTTTCGAGGTTAACCTCAGAGTTCAGAGCTTTTTCTAGCAAATTTTAGAATTTTGAAACTCAGAAGTTTCCATGTTTTTTTTCAAGAAAATTTCTGAGATTAATCTCACAATTTCTTGTTTTGTTTTCAAGCAAATTTCTGACTTTTGAAACCGAAATTTTCAGTTTTTTTTCTGAAATGTTCTTTTGTTATTGATCTCAAAATTTCTCATTTTTTGGTGGAAATTGAATCCTTTCTATCTATTTAAAATGGCCGTAACTCACCATCATAGAACCGAGCATCAAGCCTTGCAGTGGCTTCAGTAATTGTGTTGGTGGGAAACTCAGGCAGCAGCAGGCCAACAGGAACCGGGCTGCAGATGGTACTGCCGTGTCTTTCCTCCAATTCAATACACAGAAGCAATAAAGGAGTAAATAAACAGTTCAACCTTCATTAAACCTGAAGATTTGTGGCTGTTATTGGTTTTTTCTGCTGGTGAAGCGGCAGAGTGCAGTGGGAACGTCACGGACTCCGTTTCCCCACGGTGACCGGCCGCCTCCTGCACCGTTAATATCCATTTGAACTCAATCTGGTCCGCTCTGCGTGACGCCACATCAAATACTCAGCCTTCGCTTTTGTTTTGATGTTAACGAGAGCTCAAGCAAGCCCGCTCTGATGTTCTTTACCTCATAAATGTCTCCCTTTTCCTGCTCTCATCGTATTTCCTCGCCGGTATGTGTCTCCTCTCCCTGCCGGGAACTAACTCGAAGCATGTTTGAAAACAAGATGGTGGCCCGGCCGAGCCGGCGGTTGATCGTTACAGGGGATCAACGGAGTCAGCTGATGGAAAGGTATGTTTTCACTTAAGGCTAGTCAAAATAAAAATGATGAAAGACATTTCACAATAAAATAAAATATGTTTATAAAACATTCATAAAGGAAAAGTAGTGAAAAGTTGGAATACCAAATACCTTGTAAGTGCACATATGCATCAGCCTGATGCTGTTACTCCTGCTCAGCTTTTTACTTTTCCAACTTTTTTTATATTTACCACTTTTGAACCAGCTTGTGAACAAATAACAAATAATATAAGTATATTCTGTTTTATTCTAAAACTAATGATGTTCCAGTTATTATTCAAAATCAATTAGTCTGGGGGATTCGGTTCAATCGGAGACCAAAGTTGCAACATTTGTTATTTTTCGGCTGTTGTGGTTCACTTTCACACTGGATTGAGTCAAACAATCCAAGCCCTTTGAAAAACTTGTTCCCTTCCTCACCTTTTGGGGGCGCTGCACTAAGAACTACAGAAGAAAACAACATGAAAACTTCTGAAGACACTGAGCGCAACTTCCTTTTTCACAAAATGTAAACAAAAATGCAGTGGCGATTGCAGGATTTCTCTTTTGTCTTTGGCTAAAGACCACTAGCTAACTCTCCTGCTAGCACTAGACTAGCATGTTTGTTTTGGTTGTATTTACCCAGAATCCCTGGCGCTGTAGTCCACTTCCTGCTTTTGGATCAGTACCAAAGTTTTTGGCATTAAGTTTATGTTTCTTAGTGTCTGGAAAATAGAGGGCTACAAAAATCTTCCGTTACCTAGCAACCCCAGCAGAGTTCCGACTGTTACCTAGCAACACAAGCTGAGCTCCAGTGCATTTGGTCCACTGGTTTTGTTGCTTCACAATAGCTACTAGAAAAGACAAGTGTTTTGTTGTTGACTTACTATAATTAAACTACTTGCTGCTTTCTTGTTGGTTGTGCAGGAGACTCCACTTCTGCTTTTCTAACATGTGTAGTTGCATAACTGCACATCCAAATAAGCAGCATTTTTTTTTTGGATTTAAAGTGACAAGAGGTGCTGAAGTCAAAATGTAAAGAATAAAGTTCCTTCTCCTTCAATACTTCCTAATGATTCAAACAAACAAACAAACAAAATACCTTCTGGTCAGAAGAGGAAATAAAAACAAATCTGCGTCACGTAGGAATGAATCTGAGCAGATCGAGGATCCTTATCACAACCTGCTAAAGATGACAGCTAATGAGTTTAAAATCCAATCAGGTGTAAGCGTTGATGATCATGGCGGCGGTGATCGCTCAGCAATCATCATCATCGCCGCCGCAGTGATGAGGACAACAAAACCCAGAATGTGATTACAGCGAATGGGAGAGACGGAGGCGGCGGACGTTGGAATTGGAAAATATGAAGGTACTTTGTATTGATATACGCGGCGAGATTTAATTTACTTCCAAATGAAACATTACTCGTTCTCCAACCTTACCAGAGAAATGAACATTAAGGTTCCTTAGGAAATTACAGATTAGCGTCTGATTGGTGTTTTTACACGTCGGTTCTCAACACTCATAATGTTCCTGTTGGTAGGAATAAAAAATATCATAATGGAGGAAAGTTTGAACCTCTGAAAGGTGAGAAAGTTACAAAAACCCATCATGAACATGTTCGAACTAGAGTTTCGTCTCTTGGGGTCAGAATGACGTCCTGCTATCGTCTGAACTTTTCACCTTTGACCTTAGTGGGGTTGATTTTCACAGATTTTAGTTCTCATTGATTTTTAAGCTATTTCTTTAACTAAACCTGTTTTATTTTTCTACAGATCGTTTCCCTGCTTAAGTTCAACAAATCTGGGCGGGATTTGTGTCAAAAACACACAAACATGAAGGAGTTTATCTGGGAATCAGAGCCTGGAGGAAAACCAAAGAGCTTTTTATTTATTTTTTCCCAAAGTGTTCCTGGCTCTGCGTTTCTGTTTTCTGGGAGAAGCAAAATCATTCACACTTGTTAAACTTGTAACACTTTATGACATTACAACTACAAAACCCATGTCAGTGTGTCGTTTTGGGCTTTAAAGAAATTCATAAATGTAAATTTGAAGGAAGATACAAAATGTTTTGCATAAGAGTCCAAGTAATGTGGTGCAATCACATTTCATGTTTAGATTTTGCTCCTCAGAATTGAGACCAATAGTTTCCAGCATCTTCAGGACGTTTGATGTGTTTTTCTACCAGCTTTACACACTATAGAGCTAAATTGGTGCCAAAAAGCTTGCTAAAGAAACATCCCACCCATCCATTCTCTGTACACCCTTGTCCCTTAATGGGGTTGGGAGGAGCTGGTGCCTCTCCAGCTAATGTTCCAGGCGAGAGGCGGAGTCACCTGGACAGGTCGCCAGTCTGTCGCAGGCTAAAGAAACAATAAAACTGAAAAAAGTTTAATACTGAAAAGAAATTGAAACTGTAAAATAATTTTAAAACTGAAAAAAAATAAAGATAATTAAAAAACGGTTTTGAAAGTGAAAATTAATTTTAAACCTTCTGCATTATTTTTTTATTCAAGCTGGAGGAGAATTTTGAAATAAAAAATTAAACTGAAAGATTATTTTGAAATGGAAAAAAAATAAAGTGAAATTTAATTTTAAAACTGAAAAAAATAATTGAAACTGAAAAATTATTTTGAAACAAATACGTTTTTAAAATTTAAAAATAATTTTGAAACTGAAATAGCTAAACAGAAAGGTCAGTTTAAAACTGAGGTAATCATTTTAAACCTGAAAAATAATTTTGTAATAAAAAACATTACAGAAATAATTTTAAGACTAAAAAATAATTTGAAAGTGAAGAATAGTTCAAAACTACAAAACAAACTTTATGGCCCCATTTTAGTTCCATATAGGTGTTTTAGTAATGTAACGCTGCATAATAAAGTCATAATTTTGAAGTTTGAATCCAGATTTCCACTGAATCTGAAGCATCGTCTTGGTCTTCTGAACATTTCTGGTTCCCCTGTTGAAATGAACAGCTTGTGTTATAGATCTATAGAAATAAAACATTTAAAGGACAAAAGTTTGAAATCCCAAAAGGAAATTTTTTTAAAGTAATGAAATCTGAAGCTGTCCATATCCAGGAGTAATTCTCTCACCATGTTCAGATTTTGACATTGTGATCATTCTGAAACCAGACCTCAGCATTTATAAATATTAAAGTTTATGGCCTGGATTTCACTTTGGATTAAATTAGTAATCCTGAAGCATCTCCTTCGATACAACAATCAACTTTACTACATGAGTTCAGATCCAGGTGGTTCAACTCATTTTACTTCATTTAGTTGAAGCTTTAATAACGAGATTTAACCCAAGATTTGCTGCATAGTTTGACTTGGTTTCATTTAAGAATTAATCTCATTTTTTAATCCAAACTGGGCTCAGATTAAGCAACTAGATGATGATTTATTCTAACATTTGTTTTTGTTTTTTCTCTCTGAACTGAAATTCTGATTTATATCAACTGTTGGGCCAAAAGTCTGAAAACAAACCTGAGTGAATAAAAACTCAAGTTTACCATGAATTTATGGCAGATATTAAATATGAAGCCTGGAAAAGATGATGGATGGATGGATGGATGGATGGATGGATGGATGGATGGATGGATGGATGGATGGATGGATGGATGGATGGATGGATGGATGGATGGATGGATGGATGGATGGATGGATGGATGGATGGATGGATGGATGCTTTGAAACCATTAATCCCAAGTAACTTCACAACTTTTCCTGTTTTAAATGTTTTTATTTTGCTATTTCAGGTTAAAAACATGAACAATAATCATTTGTTCCCATAATATATTTGTTACATGAAATTCTCACAAAATGAAATAAAACAAAAAATAACTTCAAGTTTGGATCAGAAACGGCTCATTTGTACAAACAATAAAGCTTAAAACAAAAGAAAACTCATTATTTTCATCTGTCCAGATGCTGAAATCAAAAACGTTCATGAATAATAAATCCTTGTTTTTACATATTTTGATTTTTGTCTAAAGTAGAAAACACAGAAAGACATGAAGAACACAGATGATCAGATTATCTCCAGTTTCCTGACTTTAAATGATCAGATCCAAAAATGATTTATTTGTTCTTCATCACTGAGATCTTCATCGGTTGGATTTTTATTGGTTCATCAAAAGTGAAGAAGAATGGAACCATCTTGGCAGTGAAGGTGTGTGTGAAGGTGTGTATGTGTGTGTTAGTATCCAGGTCAGAGAAGGACAGCTTTCCTCTGTCCCAGTCCAAATTCACTCTGATCCTCTGGAGATTCTTCTGGACTGGGAGACGAGTGGAAGGAACTGATGGACAAGATGCTGAGTATCCCAAGAAATTAAACTCTACAACCAACAATCCAGACTTTATGACTCCTTTCCTCCTAACAGATTCTTCCAACACACCAAGTTTCCAGGATGAACTGTTTCTAACATCAACATCCCAGCTGTGGTTCCCTGAGTTAAAACCTTCAGAACTCAGAACAGAATCCCAGTAACTAAATCTCTCTGGATTATCAGGAAGCTGCTGTTTCTCTCCATAAATCGAACCAGTCAGATCTTCAGACAGATTGAGCCATGGACCAGCCGTGTTTGGGTCCAGAACCAGAGGAGTGTAGGTCACCATGGTCTCCATGTTGCTCCAGATGTTGAAGGCCAGGTTGCCCAGATGTTTGGCCTGGTCTATCAGAGCTCCTGAGGGCAGCTGTGGATCCTCCAGCAGGGGGCAGCGCTGGACTCTTTCCACTGCAGCCTTGTAGTTGTGCAGGAATGAGACGTCTGCAGCTCTCAGCTCCTCCTCTGTGGCTCTGACTGTGTCTGAAAGAGCTGCTATCTCTCTGCTCAGAGCCTCCATCTTCTCCTTCATCATCCCTCTCTTCTGCTCCTCTTCCTCCCTCAGTGCAGCCAGCCTGGCCTCCTCTTCCTCTGATAGAAACTGATGAAGCTGCTTAAACTGCTCCCTAATCTGCCTCTCTGTGTGTCGGGCCTGGACCTCCAGGTGTTCTGCTGTCTGATCAAACTCCTCCTGAACTTTCTTCCTGAGCTCCAGCTTCTCCTTTAAAGGCTCCAGAGTTTCCTGAACTTTCTTCCTGTGTTGCTGAGCAGCTTCATCGATGGCTCTGAATCTGTGCTTGGTGTGTAAATCTGAATCTCTGCAGACGAGACACACTGGCTGCTGATGGTCCAGACAGAAGAGTTTGAGTTTCTCAGAGTGCAGAGAGCAGAGACCCTCTGAAGCATTTTGGTTTCTCTGCTGTAACAAAGACTCACACAGATTCTTCAGAACCAGACTTAAAGGTGGTTCATCTCTAGAAGATCTCCTCTTACAAATTGGACACTCTCTTCCTGGTTTCTCTCTCCACCAGTTCTGCAGACATTCCTTACAGAAACTGTGGCTACATGACAGAATAACTGGATCCTTAAATATTTCCTGACAGACTGAACAGTAGAGATCCTCCTCTAACTTGGAAGCCATTTTGTCTCAGAGTGAAGCTGAAATCACAGCAGACAGAATGTTAAACCAGGAAGTCACTTTCTCTCCTGTAGAAACTTTATGAACTTACTTTTACTGTGATTTCCTTGTTTTTCCTCCAGCAGCAGTCTGTGTTCCAGTGTCTGCTTCCTCAGTTTTCTCTCTGCTCGCCTTCAGTCTGTCCTGAGTCGGTAGTTTGGTGGAAGGAAGGAGACACAGGTGATCCTGGGTGTTTTCTCGATAAGTTTTTTTTCTCTCTGAACTATTTCCTGGGTTTTTTTCCCCAAGGATTCCTGTTTGAATTCCAGTCTTGAGGCAAAGATGTGGCGCCCTCTGGAGGATTTCCTGTGAATCTGCAGTTTTAGATAAAACACTACAGTACTGGAGATGAAGGTGATTATTGGTGTGAAGGGAAAATTTTCCTTCTAGCAAAGATTTTGGTTCAGAATAAAAAATGTGTTGATGCAAATTTGAATGATTTCCTGTCATTTTTATAATGTGACTAAAAACTGAGATGGTGTAAATGCAGAAAATACTTTAAATGTAAACCAAAATAATATTAAGAAATTCAGAAAATTAAAATAAAAGCCATGAAAGTATCAAAAATACCCTCTATTAACACTCCTCCATTGTTGATGCCGTGTCAAACTTTCTTCAGTGATTTAAGTTGTCTCAAATATTTAGAAACAGGTTTTATTGAACCTCAAAGCATCGATTTGTTCTTGGATGGTTCAGAGTCTCTGAATGTCATCATAATGTAGATCTGAGTATCATCTGCATAGCTATGGCAGCTAATCTTATTTCTTGTTATAACCTGAGCTAACAGGAGCTTGAAGGTGTTAAATTAGAGGAACCCCAACATGGAGCCCTGAGGGACCCCACATGTGATTTTTATCAGCTCTGATAAAAACGACACAAAGAAATCCCTGTTGATGTGATATTTCATTGTAAAATGGTTGGTTACAGGTACAAACTCTTCATAAACATGTTGGATCTGATTGTTTCAGGTTTTTATACATTTCTAAGTTTTGGTTCTGAAGCCTCGCTGAGTTCGTTTCACCATCCAGCCGTTTGATGATGTTGCTAAATTCAGCGATGCAGGAAGTTTCAGGTTATCCGACACATGAAGCTGAGCGCTAAACAATGAAGAGATCAGCTGATTTTATCACCGTCTGTCCAAGGTGGGATCATCATGTCAGCCACAGAATCCACACCTGATTAATTTTGCAAGAACAAAAAAATTATTTCTGCAACTTTCACTGTTTCATATGATTGGCGGCCATATTGGACTGAAGGGAAACATTCAAAGTTTGAATTTTTGACCTCAAAATGAAACTTTAAGGTGTTTTAAAACTTTAGAATTAATTTTGATTTGTTTGTTTTGAGATAATTTATAAATCTGATATTTAATTAAGAATAAAAATTTCACCAGAAGGCGAAGATGTGAAGGGAGGAAGTCAGCTTGGTTTTGGTTCTGACTTGATTTAATGTTCTCATGTCCGCTGCAATAATTCATGATCCCTGCAGCTGTAAATGCGACTGCAGAGCAACATCCCTCACTCCAAATGAAGCTCTGACTCTCAGCGCAGTAATGACGGATCAGCGCTGGATAATTCATCCCAAGGCTCTAAAATATGCAATTACTCTGCAGCCGCTCCGGATCCATCGATCACCGCGATCCGCTCGCAAACGTGACGCTTCTGTCAACGCCGGAGTCAAGAAACAGACAGGTGGACGTCTGGTTCCGATCTACTGGTCTTCAAAATCCAATGTAAAGTAGCAAATGTAAAATACGGAGGGAGGAAAGTGTCGTAATGTTGCTGTTTTACGTCTTCTTAGGTTTTGTTTGGATTTAGGTCTGGACTTTCCAACATCTGAATTATAAAAATTTCAAATGATTACAATGGATTTTGAAGTGTCTGTGGAGGACTAATCCTGCCAAAAATGGCAATAAATATAGAAATGAAAGGTCTGATAAAGTAATTAAAGTGACAAATGTTGCAAAAAGTAAGAAATGTCCCAATTAATTTAATTATACAGTGTAGCAAAATTATTATTTTAAACAATATTAACATTATCATTATTAATTTTCCATTTTATTTTAAAAACTTATTGTTTTATTAGTTTTATTTATTCCCCATTTTTAATATTCTGACTTTTGAAAAATATTTTTGTCTTGTTTTATTTTGTATTTATTCATTTATTTTTATTTATTGACTCTTTTCTTTAAACATATATTAATTTATTTCTCCTCTAAATTTCTTTTTTCGCAATTTTTAATCATTATTTTCTTCAGTTGGGTTCCTTTTTTCTTTCAAAGAAAAAAGAAACTGATGAAAAAATAAAAAAAATTAAAATGGCTAAAGGAGAAAACAGGAAGGGAGAAAATACACAGAGGAAATATTGACATAAAACTTGAGTAATTTTAAAAAACATTAACAGCAAAGCTGTTCAGAAGCAGCTGGTTAGGATTTCCTGCGGTCTTTGAACGCATCAGAGTCTCAGCAGCTCATCAGTAAAAACACATCAGCGTTTATTTACTCCTGCAAAGCCACTCAGCAGAAGAAGCGTTAGTGTCCATTACTGAGTTGTTCAGCAATAATATCTCTGCTGCAATTATGAGTGTCATTCAAAGTCGGCTTTTAGCATAATGGAGTCATCAGAAATTAGCATAAAGGCTAATTTGTTTGATTGTGCGTGAATTTGGGGAATTAGTGTCTAAATGATGACGGCTGTGAGGTGCTGGGTGTTCATAATGCGTCCATCATGGCGGCAAATCACCGACATGCTGAGAAAATCTGGTGAGTTTCATCTCCGACATTCATGGTTTATTAAGTCGCTCCTTCCTGCGGCCCGGTTCTGGTTCCGAACCGGGAGAAACATCCCAATGGGTCACAAACATTTAACCACTGATGGTGAAAAAGAAAATAACGCTGTGGATAACAAAGAGATTTCAAGTTGACGGCTGGTGAATGATATAAGCTGAATGTCTTCCGCAGGTGCTCTTGTATGGAACTAAATTGGGGCCATAAAATTTGTGCAATGAAAGTGGAAAAAAAATGAAACTGAAAAAAATACTTTGAAACTCAAAAAAGCTTTAAAACAGAGAACACAATTAAAACTGAAAATAAAGATTTGAAACTGAAACAAAAAGTTTTCAAACAGAAAAAATGTAAACTGAACTTTAGGGCCTCTGTCACTTTTAAATATTATGGTTTTCAGGGAAACAGTGATCACAAAAATCCAGAAAGAAAACTTGATTGCAGAATAAGTTCAGCAAGAGAAATTATGGCATGGTTCAGATCAACTGAACAGGAAACACATTATAAACTAAAACATAGGGTCTATGGAAGATTGATGCTGCCAAAATTATCAATATATATATAAAAAAATAAGTGTTTTGATAAAGTGATTATAGTAACAAAAAAAATGCATCCAAAGTATAAGTTTGTTTGTATAAGTTTGGAAAAAAAATATTTCCAATTTTGGCAAGATCAGCCCTCCATAGATTTGTGTAAAACACACTGAAGCCAATACGAGATGTAGAAAAGCTTTATTAGTTTATACAGTATGTAAAATCATCACCCAAATATCCATATCGATCAATCAGTTTTATAAATAACAAAAATGTCCCATCATCTCACAGCCAATCAGAAACATCCCCTGTAGTGATGTCATCAACCTGAGCTTGAACCCGATCAACAGGAATAAACTGACTGAATGCTTCCTGCAATCCAAATGACATTAGAACCAAGAAAAAGATTTTAAAAAATAATTATTAATTTACAAACATTCAGGTTAGACTGGCTGGTTATTTGTTCTGAAAAATACTAAATATAATAAAAAAACTCAATAAGAAATCCCTTCAGCATACGGTAAAAATGTGTTTTAATGGCTGGAGGTTTAACTCAGTCAGTTCAGGTTACAGGTTCACATGCTGGGAGGAACGAACACAACAAATAAAACTTCTGGTGCAAAAACAAATCATCTAATGTTCATTTAATGTCTAAAAGTCAAATATATACAAAGAAGGAATTAGTTTGGTTCTGTAAATGTTTGGGTTTTTAAGTTGAATTTTTAGGAGAAAATCCATTAATTTTTACTTCTCTACACATATATGGAGAACTGATCCTGACAAAATTGAAAATATTCAAATACAGTAATTAAAGTGCCAAATATTGTAAAACAAGAAGAGAGAAAATGCAAAGAGGAAATATTGGAGGACGTAGGTAAAAGAAACATTTAAAAATACCCAATAAATACAGCATATGAAAAAATTATGCAAAAAAGGAAACGCATTGGAAGTAAATTATAAAATTAATAATAGCGATAATTTATGGCACATTGTGTCAAATACGTTTGGACAACTTTTATTTTTTGGAGACCATATTAGGGGATTTAATGATCTTATAAAACCATTTATTTAATTATGTATTTATTTCCAGTTTTGGCATGATCAGTCTTCCATAAGGCTGAATGTGGAAGTTGAATAATCAAATCCATGATTAAAAGTTCAAAGTAATGACATTCCTCTCTGTGCTGGATGTGATCCTGTGACCAGAACTGAGTGAGTCCAGAGTTGGCACCATGAGTTTTGAAGCAGTTTTTCCTCCGTAGTTCCAGGCAAAACAGAACAAACATTCATTAACAGCCCCAGCTGAAACTGGGAGGACTTCACCCTTAGTGAGGCAGCTTGGAGGAAAAGCCCAACGATCTGGTCCTGAAGTCAGAGTTTTCCACAGACGAGTTTGTGCAGAAGTCCGTCACAGTTTTGGATGTTTTTGTGCAACATGGCGGCGGCGGCGTTGCTACCTGGAGGCGTCTGGGATGAGTTTCTTAAACCAGCGACCCACGGCGACGTCGACCCTGAGCACCAAGGTGACTCCGATCAGCAGGAAGCAGCAGCTCACCACGAAGCCAGACGCCTCAAACAGCAGCCTGGGAAACAAAACAGACTTTAGAGGCAAATTACTTCCTAATGAGGCAGATTTTAGCTCCAAACATGTTAAAACCATGAAAAACTTCAAGATCAACAGGATTTCAGGATTTCATCCAGATACTTACTTGGGTGCAAAAACCTTCCACACCATCAGGTGTCTCCTGAGAATAGCAGCAGCACAGACGGAAGAAAACACCTGAGAAAAAACAGAAACTATTTAAAACAAATCTGCACAGAAAGACGTACGGAAGAGGATTAGTGCCACTGAAAGAATAAAAAAATAATAACTGACTTAAATCATCGCAGAAGATTAAAATCAGAATTCCAGGAAAAGTCAAAATTTGTAGAAGAAAAGTAAAAATTCTGAAAATTCAGATTAAATTGAATATTCTGAGACTAAAGTGAGAATATTGGGGGAAAAATAAGAATTCTGAGAAAAATAGTCAAAATTCGGATAAAAAAAAACAAGATTTAAGATTAAAGTGAATATTCTGAGACTAAAGTCAAAATTGAGAGGAAAAACCTGAATTTTTTACCAAGAAAAAATTGTCAAAATTCAGAAGGAAAAAATAAAAATCCCAAAATCTAAATTTACAGAAAAAAGAGATAAAAGTCAGATTTTTTTCCCAGCCTGCTGGTTTCCTCTGACCTGAGCTCCCAGAATAAAGAGGTATCGCGTTGACAGCTGCAGCAGCGCGGCGCTGAACTGATGCGGTTTCTCTCTGAGGCGCATTTCCATCACGACGTCTTCGCCTTCCTCGCCGTGACCTTTCACCCCCCTGCTGCCCCTGACCTCCCGCACCAGAGGCCAGAACAGCAGCAGAGGGCAACCCACTGGAGACAAGAACATCAGTTTCCTCATTTTAACGCCACAATGTGTCAGATATTTAGAAAAACAGGAGAATAAATAATATTTCCATTGTTACACTGTATTTGTTCTTTTTAACTTTGTTCTTATTTTTTCTTGGTTTTTAACATAAAACCAACTAAAAATCATGTAAATTTGTACACATGATGTAGAAAACGTGTAAAATCGACTCTTAACCTGCGAACAAGATGTTTGAGGCGAACGTGTTGAGAGAGACCAGGCAGGCGGGCAGGAAGGTGCCGCTGTGTCCATCTGGAAACCCCACGAAGGCGGCGCCCCACTGGATGGACGGGAAGGTGGGCAGGTGACCAGTGGAGTGGAAGAACTGGGAGGCGGCCAGCGACCAGAGAGCCACTGGAGTCCAGGCGACGCTGAAAACGCCTGGATGGGAGGAAAGACAACCATCACAACGCGGGAACCCAAAACCGCCTGGTGATGTTCAGAGTTTCAGGAACATCACCTGTGCTGGCTGCAGGCGACGCGCGCAGGTTGGCGGCGGCGGCGTGGATGTGCAGCAGCGCCGCCATCTCCAGCAGCAGCAGCAGGAAGGCCAGCGCCAGGCCCTCTGGGTGCAGCAGCAGCAGCCCGACTCCCAGCAGGCCGCAGTGCAGCAGCAGGGGGGCGGAGTACACCGTGCCCAGGCCGTACGCCTCCACGGCGGGCCGCCCGTCCTCCTCGCCGCCGCCCAGCTCCCCGTCCTCCAGCGAGCGCCGCATGCGCTGGTAGATCTGCGGGATCAGGTGGTGCAGCTCGGCCTGCGGGCTGATGCCGGTGCTGGCTCGGTAGCGCGGCGGCAGGGCGGGGCTTCTGGCCGAGGCGGCGGCCCGCGTCTTCAGGAACACGGTGAGCGGGTCGGCCCAGATCAGGGCGAGGCCGAGGCCCAGCAGGGCGAAGGCGGCTCTGGGCAGGGCGAGCTGCGCCACGCGGATCAGCTCCGCCAGCTTCCTGAAGCCGCCCTCCGGCGCGGCGCCGACGGCCCAATGCAGGCCCGCGCAGACGCACAGCAGCGGCAGGACCCAGCGCGCGGCGAACGCCGTCCCGCCCGACGAGTTCAGGTTGCCGTAGTGACACAGCCAGAGCCGCAGCAGGTAGGCGGAGACGCCCAGAGAGCCGACGGACAGGATGTAGTAGAGGTTCTTCAGCTGGCTGTCCTGCAGGCGGGACAGCGGCGAGAGGAACGGCGACGGCGAGCAGCCGCCCTGCTCCTCCCTGCAGCCGTGGAACGACAGCGAGACGCAGGCGCACAGCACCAGGACGCCCAGGCAGCCAATCAGAGAGCTGCTCTCCTTCCTCACGGCGGCCGGGCTCAGCGCCGGCGAGGGCAGCAGCCCCGCCGACTTCAGGGGGTCAGAGGTCAGAGGGACAAGATGGCCGTCCCAGTTGAGGCGCACGGGAACGTAGAGCGCCAGAGAGAGCAGCAGAAAGGTCACGACCCTTCCTTCGTAGATGACGTAGCTGTCGGAGAGCAGCGAGGCGCAGCGGAGGAGCGGCACGGCGAGGGACGGCGCCAGCAGGCGGCGCGCCGACAGCTTCCACGCTTTGGCGCCGTTCTTTGAAACGGCCGGCCGGTTCAGTCGCCACGCCCTCCAGAGGAAGAGCGCCTCCGAGGCCAAGGCGCCGGCCGCCAGACACCACGCCGCCTCCACGTAACCACGGGCAACCAGCTGAGCAGCGGCGACAGCCACCCCGACGGTTAGCGCCGCGGCAACCGGACCCTTCAGTCCCGCACGCTTCTCCTCCGTCAGCATGGCGGAGAGCTCCGACATCACGAAACACGCCAAGCAGGCGAACGTGAGGACGGCCAGGCCGGCCGCCATCTTGGCCGGGTTGAATCTGGCCCACGTGGCTCGGCAGGTGTCCCTGACGGAGGTCAGGTAGGCCTGCAGGGAGGAGGCCAGGCGAGGCGACGGCGGCCGCCCGGCGCCGACCGAACCGAGGTAATCAGAGGAGAGGAGGGAGAAGGAGGCCTTCAGCTCAGAGAGACGCTCTGGAGGGATGTCACTGGACAGAGACGAGTAGGTGTCCAGGAAACGGTTGACCTGCAGGAGGAAAGGAGGAGAGAGGGAAGAGAGAGAGGAGAGAGGGAAGAGAGAGAGGAGGCAGAGAAAGGAGGGATCAAATTCTATAAAAAACTCCTATTAATCTTTTCTTCCTGGTTATTAATCAGTTAATCTAAAAGTAATAAAAATAAATCAACATGTTGTACCGACAATGTATTGATGTTAAGTTGAGCAGCTTGATTTGATCTTGATTTCCTTATTTAAAGTGGATTTTTTATTTATCTGCATTTTTAAGTAATGTACATTTAAGCAGTTAAATGAAAAATCTGCAGAATGTGACAGTGTATTGTTAGTTTCAGCCGTAAAGCCTGAGGAGGTCAGTACCTGTTTAGTGTTGATCCACAGCGCCTCCAGCTGGCTGAGAGGCCTCACTGCGCCCTGTGTTTGCTCATGTGGGGGGAACAGAGGCAGCAGGACCTGACCCACGCTGCTGAACGGGATCGGGGTTCCCAGTAACAGGGCCAGAGTGGGAACCAGGTCAGTCTGTGGGACAACGTCCGGCTCATCCTGTGGAAAAACAGAAACATTTCTCATCTTTCTGTGGTTTACAGCCAGCTCTACGGAAGACCTATCCTGACAAAATTAGAAACAAATGCAGAAATAAATAAATGCCTGGATAAAATAATTAATGTGCCAAATATTAAATAAAAAGAAGTTTCAACTTATTTGAACATACAGCGTGACATAAATTAACATTTATAATTTTCTTTATTATTTAATAGATTTGTCATATCCTATTTTTTGTTCCATTTTCAATTTTTTATATAAAATATTTCTTTGCACTTTGTTTAACCATTCATTGATGTATTTTCTCCTGTAATATTTCCTTGTTGAACACTTTGCATTTAAGATAAAAACACATTTATCTGTAAATGTTTCAGCCCAGATGATGTTTTACCTCAGTCGGCGGTCCAGGAAAGATGGCGGACGGGCTGTAGAGGAAGAGCGCAGCGTCCGTCTCCTTCTGGCTGTCCCCTCCGTGGTCTCCGGTGTCGGTCATGCCATGGTCGCCCATCACCACCAGCAGGGTGTCGTCCTGCAGACGCTCCATCACCGACCTGGAAGGAAAACCAAATATGGTCAAAACCCTGCAGCTTCGTCTACTTCAGCGTCCGTGTGCGTTCCTCTGACCGACCTGATGACGCCGTCCATCTGGGTGAGCTTGTCGGCCATGGCCGGGTGGTCGGGTCCGAACCGGTGTCCACAGTGATCCACTCCCAGGAAATGGGCCAGCAGAACGTCCCAGTCGTCCCCCATCACTGCAGAAACCAGCAGAAACAAGCATGGAGGGTAATGCAGCAGACAGGAGGAAGGAAGATGAAGTTGGCTTCTGATTGATTCATCCTCAATAAAAGTAACAAGTATCCGTCCAAGACATTACTCAAGTAAGAGTTAAAAAGCACAGCGCAGCACAAACACTCCTAAAAGTAAATCTTTTCAACTTTAGTGTTATGGAGCTGATATAAGTGAAGAGTTAAAATGGCCGCTCTGGGAGTTTATACATACTGGTGGTGTAGAGGTGCTGCAGGATGCCGTTGTCCACAGTGTGCAGGTCTTTGACGTTGAAGGACGGGAACGGCAGAGAGCGGTAGAACTTTTTAGGGAAGAGGTTTTCCCAGGTATCGTCGCCCATAAACACGACACGTTTACCTGCAGATAAACCCAAAATTATTAATAACGTTACAGAACAATGGCTGGGATAGACTGAGAGAAAGAAGGGAAACATGTTGTTCTATTAAACTACAGAGATCATTTAGGTAGGAAGAAAGGAAGAATAAAGAAAAGACAAAATAAAAAGAAAATAGAAAAAAATACAGAACGGAAAATGAAGAGAAACAGAAAAAAAGGAATTAGAGGATGGAATAAACAAAAAATAAAGACAAATACAAAGAAAGCAAAGAAAAAAGACAGAGAACGAGAGAAAAAGTAAAAAGAAGAGATGAATTCAGACAGAAAGAAAAGACAGAAAAATAAAAAAAGACAAAAATGAGAATACAGAAAAGAGGGAGAAGAAAAAAATAAAAAAGGAGAAAATCAAGAAAGAAATAAAGAAAAAGGCAGAAACAAGAAAAGATAAAAAATTAAATTAAACTAAGGAAAAAATAAGCATATATTTAGTTCAGTTACATTTAACCAACAGCCTCCCTGTTTCTGCTGAATACTAGAAACCCCTCAGCATGATGCTGCCACCACCACGTCTTATAGTGCTAGAATTGATCACAACATCTAACTCAGAGTCAATCATCCCATCAAAGACATTAAAAGTTGTGGTCATGACGTCACAGATCCCCACCAGCTCACCCATCTGCCCCAGCTGGTGGATAAGGTTGTCCTCCAAGATGGCGCTGGAGGCAAAGTTATTGCCAACGTCCACAAAGGTCGGCAGGGAGCCCGTGGTGAAGCCCTTGATCCTCTGCATGGTGGTGGTGGGAGGGTCGGCTCTGAACGGGTACAGCCGGCCCTGCGCGGGCCTGGCCGACACCGTCTCCTCCAGCACGGGCAGCTTGTTCTCATAAGGTCGCGGCGCGGTCTTGGTGGGGTCAAACCGGGCGAAGTCGATCTTCAGGGCGTCGATGATGAGGACGACGACCCTGCGGAACCGGGGGGGACCCCGGCAGAAGTCCGCCGACTCCGCTCCGGGCTGCAGGACGTCCTCGCAGGCGCTGGTCCGGTTCACCTCCAGCCTCACCAGCAGGAAGCCGCCCACGAAGAGGTAGATGCCCACGAAGTAGGCCGCGCACAGCCACAGGAGCAGGGAGAGAACCGTGAGCCCCTTCATCCTGAAGCGGAACCAACAGAGGAATTCAATAAGTTGAGGTTGAAACCGGCTAACATCACCGGCTAGCTGCGGCTGATCCGTCCCGTTTCATTCACTCCTGACCTTGTATCGGCTGGGATTTCACCTCTGTGCGGCTGGAGGCGGCCGTGAAGCTGTGTGTGTGTAAACACCACAGAGGTCCAGGTGTCTCAGGTAACCACGGAGCAGACGGGAGCCTCCCTCACCTTCATTGGGACGGATACATTCACATTCCAAGCAGGTGGACCCGGCGGAAGTTGACGGCGGACTGGTTTTACTGTTACCAACCATCGAGATGTGTCCTGCTAGCCCCGCACTGAGACTGTCAGGAGAATTCAACTCTTAAGTTACAGTAGATAAATAACAAAGAAACACAAAATTGCCCAATTTAAGGAGTATAATACTTCTTAGAATTTAAATGTTGATTTTTTAAAATGCAGGTCTGAAATAGTTCGTCGTGCCTGTGAGACAACGTCCCGGGTTAAACGGTTGAGGATAGCAGGATGTGGCGATGTGTCACTCTGTCAACATTTCGCCAAAAACTCAATGAGATAAATAAATACAGATTAAAATAAAATTGAGTGGGAAACTGGTGCAAATTAATCACATTTTATAATAAGTAATTATAGGAAATTAAATTTAGCTAATCAAGTTGTTTAAATTACCGCATAAAGTTTGATTTCAAAGGGTAACATATTTATTTTCAGAGGCAGGTACTTACTTAAAAATAGTACTAAAGAAAAATTACTGCAGCATATTTTTTATTTTTATTAATAAAAAAATATGCTAAAGCCATTCAAGAAACAACTCAAGTAGGAGTAAAAACGTATTTGGTATAAAGACTAAAATATTGAGTAACAGGTCGTAATATTTAAAATAGAAAGTTACAAGTTAATTATGTTAATTACAACATTAGAAACATAATTTTACAGCTATTAGCTAAATATTTATCAAACTAAATATTGAGCTAGCTAACTAAACATGCAGTTGGGAGCTAAATGGAGTTATAATTTAGATTGCTGTTAGTACAAAATAAAATATTTTTCTTTCAAGAACATTTTGCATGTTTAGTTCAATAGTAAGCAAATAAAAATAAAAAACCGCACAAGAAATGTATTTTTAAGTTTTATTTTTGACATAAGTGCATGTTGTGGCCCTCAAGAACTTTCAACTTGATGGCAAAGTTTCCAATCTTCAAACTGGGAAAGACAAGAGAACATGCCACTCAGTGAAGGCAGATTCACGTTGATCTCCAGAACTTTCCCATAATCGACCATCAGAATTATTTATTTTCCCTCTGTAGAGTCAGGATGACGACAAGGAAGGTAAAAAAATCTGTTACTGCAATAAAACATTAAATTTATTCAAAGGTTTTTTATGCATCTTTATTAAGGTGGTCAATAATTGTGTACGGCGCTTATAAAGAAAAACAAATGGCTGAAAACATGAGTATTTCTGCATTTACATGAGACAACATTTCTGTCCTGGAGGCTGAAGCCGGCTGAACATAAACAGTCTGTGAGGATCGACTAACTGGAGATCTGATCCGGAGATCCGACAGAAACCAGACGACTGGGTTCGGTTTTCCTCCCAGTCCCGTCGGGTCGGAGGGAACTGTTCGGTCAGCAGAGCCGCCTCCACTGGATCTGCTTCATCGCTTCCTGGGTCAAACATCCCGACTTCCTTCACTGAGTCCTCTGCTCCTCTGCTGACGCCAAACCGTCAGGAAGCTCCGCCTTCTCCTCCACCGCCGCCGCCGCCGATGATCCTGCAGGAGTCGTCTTCGCCAGCTGGCTGTAGATGGTCATCGCCTGAACACAGCAAACGAAATGAGTCGGTAACCGTTAGCAACCAGACGGATGCTGCAGGCGGCGGTGGATACGGACCTGAGTGACCATCCCAGTGACGTCCCCGGTGTTGGACGGCAGCAGGACGGTGTTGGTCTGCTTGGCCAGGTTGGAGAACGCCGAGACGTACTGCTCAGCCACGCTGAGGGAGGCCGCCGCGTTGCCGTTCTGAGAAAACAAAAAGGAACATACAGCAGCGTTCAGACACCTCAACCACAGGACGGTCAGGTTTTCAGACTTTACCGGCAATATTCTGATAAAAAGACTTTATTTTCACTTCATTTGTTAATATTCTGAGAAAATTCAAAGATTAAAATACAATTTATGAGACTAAAGTCAAAATTCTGAGAAGTGACAGGAAGAAACACTTTGACTCACTTGCTCTGTTAGCGCCTCAGACAGCAGACGGATAGCTTTAGCTTTAGCCTCAGCTATGGCTAACACGGCCTGGGCTTCACCTGCAGGAAACAAACACCAGCTTAAGATAACATGAAGGTTTCATCCAGTAAACAGACGGTGACCAAACCCACCGGCTGCCTTATTGATCTGCTCTGCCTTCTCTCCCTCTGAGGCCAGAATCTGAGCTTGTTTCCGACCCTCAGCCACGTTGATGGCCGACTCCCTCGTCCCTTCAGACTCCAGGACCGTGGCTCTCTTCTTACGCTCAGCCTCCACCTTCACAAAGTTAATGACATCAACTGGTGTTTCTGTGATGGTTGTACTGGTACAACTCAAAAAAAATTGATGTTCTATTGCTTAAAGGTGTAACATTTCACAGAAAGTAACAAGTTAAAATCAAACAACTGGGAAATGCAAACTTTACACCCCAAAAAATCTGATCTGTGCCACATACTTTCATATTAGGACTAAAGGAGACAGAAAAAAGGAGCTAATTTCTACTAAAAACTTTTCTAGAAAACATTTTTGACTTTTCAAACTCAAACTATTCAAAGTTTTTTTATAGAACATTTCTGAGCGTAATAAAAGTAAAAAAAAAAATAGAATTTTGGAATCTTTCTGATTTTCAAAAGTGAAACTTCTTTTTACTTTTGAAACACAGACATATACTTGTTTTTCTAGAGCATTTCTGAGATTAATCTCTTGGAATTCCTCACTTCAAATCAGGACAATCTGCTGCTGGCCACGCCCCCAAAGAGGATGCTAAGTCAACAACTAAACAATTGTGATTTCCAGGAACCACAGTACAGAGGTAAAACCATCTCACCAAACCAGCTGGAGCTCAGCTTGGGTTGCTAGGTAACAGCTGGAACTGTGCTGTGGGGTTGCTAGGTAACGGTCAGAACTGTGCTGTGGGGTTGCTAGGTAACGGGCAGGACTGTGCTGTGGGGTTGCTAGGTAACGGGCAGGACTGTGCTGTGAGGTTGCTAGGTAACGGGCAGGACTGTGCTGTGAGGTTGCTAGGAAACGGGCAGGACTGTGCTGTGAGGTTGCTAGGAAACGGGCAGGACTGTGCTGTGAGGTTGCTAGGAAACGGGCAGGACTGTGCTGTGAGGTTGCTAGGTAACGGTGCAGTGCCAGTTGAATGTGACTTAACATTCAGAAGGTTTTTGAAACGACTCATGAAATAGAAACTCAAATGGAAGAATAAAAACATCCACAGTGTGTCCATGACTCCCACCTGCATCTGCATGGACTCTTTGACCCGCGGCGGGACGCTGATGTCTTTGATTTCGTAGCGCAGGCAGCGGATCCCCCACTCGTCCGACGCCTGGTTGATGGAGTGGACGATGTTGGAGTTCAGCGACTCTCGCTCCTTTTGGATCAAACGGACGGACGGTGATTAAAACTCTCCACAGGGAAACACCCAGAGGGACGAGAGACGCTGCTGGGATTTACCCGGAAAACCTTGTCCAGGGTCAGCTTCCCCAGCTCGGAGCGCATGGTGGTCTGGGCGAGCTGCGTGACGGCGTACTCCGGGTCCTCCACGCCGTAGCTGGCCTGAAAGCAGCGCGCCGTCACTTTAAGATCACCTTAAAACGGCCGCTAACAGCCTGCAGCCGTACCTTAAATGGGTCCAGGATCCGCAGGTAGAGCACACCGTCGATCTGCAGCGTGACGTTATCTAGGAGGGTGAGAAATGTGGTTAGATGCTTTTATTTTGAAATGATGGGAGCGTAAACTTGGTTAGAAGCTTTTATTTTGAAGTGATGCTCACCCAGAGAGACGGCGGATTGCTCCGGGACGTCGATCACGATCTCCTTCAGGCTCTGGACGTAGCGCACTCTGTCCAGCACCGGGATGAGGAAGTTCAGACCCTGCAGGGAAAAACAGAGAGAGAGGAGGTAAAGCACATGGAGAGATGGGTCAAAGGTCACGATCTGTAGAGATTTACAGAGACCTGGTAAATGATTCAGTCAGAAAACTAAAAAATATTCTGATAGTTTGTGGTTAAACTTTTCAGAATCAATCTTCATCTAAGTTTATTTTAAATGAACAACAGATTCACAGAAAGAGAGAAGGAAAAAGGAAGAGAAGAAGGAATGAAGGAAGAAGGAAAAGAACAGATGAAGGAAGAGATGGATAGAAGGGAAGGAAGAAAAAAAGCTGGAATATTATTGCATCTTCATCCAGACCAGTAAAATTAATAAAGTCTAACAGGGTCCAGTTGGGAGCGTTTCCATGGTTACGGGCGGTTCTTACGGGTTCCAGGATGCGGTGGTACCGGCCCATCCTCTCCACCACCCAGGCCTCCTGCTGGGGAACGAACAGAACCACCGTGTTCATGGGCAGACTGGAGGCCCAGCGCTGCTGGACCGGACCGAACCGCTGGCTCTGCTGCAGGCGGAAAGACACACACACACACACACACACACATTGAGTAAAGTACAACAGATTACTGTAATTATAACATGTTAAATAATTTCTATGATTATCAGTTAATCTCCAGTCCGTCTGTCAACAAAATTGGTAATTTTTTCTGTAAATGGTCATATAATCCTATATTTTCTTTTTCTGTTTTAATTCTCCTCTTTGTTGTTGCTCTCTTGTTCTGGTTGCCATGGCTACGACTCCATTAACCAAAACGTGTCCTTTTTGTTCGTTCCCACACTTTGCCATTTCTCCCCTTCCTAAAGGCATTTCGTGAACATTAAAAACAGAAATAAATAAATCATACACGTCTGATACAAAGCATTATTTAGCAACATGATCTACTCCAGTAATCTGCTATATTATGAATCCATATTAAAGTATAGGAAATAATATGAAATCAGGTACGAAGTGCTTCACGGAGCCAGCAGCGCCATGTTTTCAGGTTGTTTGGCAAAGAAATGTGTGTAAACTTCATATTTGAGGCAAATCGTCTCTATTAGGAAAATGCTAATTACTTTGGTGATCCTAATTGACCATCTGCTCTCAGCTGTGTATGGACGCTCCTGCGTTACAAGTAAGGAAATTACGTCAGACAATTTGGACAAACAGGCAAACTTCTCAAAGCAGCAACACAATAAAAACTATTTTCAAATGTATTAGTGGTAAATAAAATAAAAACCGCTTGTAATAAAATCAAATTTCGACTCTAAAAATAAATAAAAATCAACCAATATTTTACGTTTACACTAGCTTGTTCCAGACCCACAGGTGTAGAGTAACATTTGGTTTAATTTTAACTGACGTCTACACGCTGAATGACGTCTGGTGGCACGAGCTAACAAGCCGAAGAGAACCGACACTGACCTGCAAAATGGCGCCGCCTCTCCGACACAGCGTCCGTAGCATTCTGCTTATTTATGAAATGTAGTTCTTTGTTGTTACTTTGACAGCTCCAGCTTTGTGATCCGGTCTGCAAACCAGCTCACGGCTCATGTGGATGACCCTCTTCTAGGAGGAAATGAAAGTTACATCAGTGGTGCAGTACTGAAAAAGTCCGTCTACGCTGGAAACAGAAACCGGGCGAGAGTAGTTCCGCTTTTATAAATAATGGAATAGGTTTTATATTGTGCGAGGAAAGTGCGTTTTAGTATTTCTTTTTGGTCATTTTCAATTTTAAATTAATGTATAAAGAAAACATCTGCTAAACATATGTTTTTTTAATTTTCTTTAAAATATATGTAACAAAATCAAGTAATAAAATAATAGTAGCTCTAACACGCAAATTGTCTGATTGTTACTGTAAAAAATATATAATTAAAAATATTATTGCTATTTCCCTGTGTGTTGCATCACGCACCACTATTAATTTATAATTTTGAAAATATATTTTCTCAATTTGGTTTAATACAAATGTAATGATAGAATAGTCTCACTAGGCGGTGCTGTTTGTTAATTGTTAATTAAATCTTAATTCAATAAGCCCCTTGTTTTCCTTCCCTGTCTGCTACTAAATAAAACTTAATGTTTAATGTTTCAGATCAGTTTGGGATTCCATCATCCTTTATTTATTTTATCTAAACGCCCCAACTACAAGAGATTTTTTAAATATTTTTTTTCTTTCTCTAGATGTATGTGTTTGTGTACTTTTTTAAAGTTTACTTCTCTGGGTGTCAGATCAGGACTTTGTGATGGTCATTCAGAAACGTCCTTATTTTTCTCTAAGCCATTTTTTTTTAATTTAGCAGACCAATTTGTCCCAAAACTTTAACTTCCTCAGTATTGCTTCAGTATTTCCACATAATATTCTCTTCTTATGATGGAATCCATGTTGTGAAGCGCACCAGTTCTTCTTCCTGCAGCAAAACAGTCCCACATCATGATGCTACCACTACTGCACTTCACAGTAAGGGGATGCTACTCTGCTTTTCTCCTGGTGTCAACGTCCTATTTTTTTCATTTTCTGCCTCTTTTGACAAATTTTCTTAAGTTTTTTATTGTCCCATGGTGTCACACAAGGAAGTAGGTGTTCAATAAAATATTTCCCCAGTTGTTTCTCCATTTAGCTCATTTCAGATTCCAAAATAGTTTATTTTATAGTATTTTATAGCATGTAAACTCTTCAATTACACTCTGATGTTTAGTGAATAATATAACTGTCAATTCTAACTGACCTGCAACAGGAAAGGTTCATTTTGATTTTATGTTTAAAAATATTTGTGTAAAACATACAACTAAGTATGACAAAAATATATAAATAATACAGTAATATTTATTTTTCTCTAAATAAATATTTAGAGAAGTTCTAGTATGTAGAACTGGACCAAAAGCAAATTAATAAAAAAAATTAATTATAATTTGGGTTATTTCATTGTTAGGTCAGGAAAGCGTCACCTGTTCCCTCCTCCCTCTCTCTCTTCACCGATTGGTGGAAAGCCTAAAAACGCCCCGCCCTCCAGCTGCAGCGCTCCCTCTGATTGGTCCGCTGTGACGCCAGTAACAGGTGTCCTCTCCTCCTCCTTTTAGGCGCTCAGTCGGGCTTTTCCATCCGAGTGGAAAGCTGGGATGAGAGTTTTAATAATGGCGTGGACACAGCGGGGAGCAGCTGCTCTTTACTCCCCGTCCGGTGCCGGCCAGAAACCTGCGAGCGTCGAAAAACGGATTTTACTGGAGCTTTGAGAGCATTTTTACGGATTTTATTATGTTACCTCACTGAAAGTAAATCTCCGCTGAGAGCCTCAAACTGTGAAACTACCTGCTGCTTGTCGCTGGAAGCGCTTTGTCATGTCGTTACTGTGTGTCAGAGGTAGGTCTTTGCTTTTTACATCGACTTTAAGTGAGTTTCGTGTAACTGATGGCGGAAAATCATCGTCCCTCATAGAGTAACTTCAGAATTAAGTGTATCAAGCACAAAAAGTGCTACAATCCTATAAATCTATTATTTGTTTAATACATATTTGTTTTAATAAGTGCAATACACAAATAATATTGCATCTTAAAGTATTTAAGGATCAATTTGTATTTCCTTTGAAATATGGCATGCCAAAAGTGCCTTAGTTTCACAAATAATAACTGCCACAAATGTATTGAATCAATCAAATAATCAAAAGCCAAAATTAAGAATAAGAATTTGATTTCATGACATTATCAAATGATGTAATCTTAGTAGTTATTTTATCTGTATTATGATCAAATATGGAGTGCCAAAAGTGCCTCAGTTTAACAAAAATAATATTTAAGTCAAAATTAAGAATAAGAATTTGATTTTGTGATATTATAAAGTCGTGTAATTTTAATAGTTATTTTTACATATACTGTGATGTTTTTATGGAGTTCCAGAATTGCCTCAATTTAACTAAAAATAATATTTAGGTAACATAGTAGTTTAAATATGCCCCAAATGTATTAAATTGCAATCAAATATTTAAAAGTGAAAATGAAGACTAAACTTTGGGTTTCATTACATTGTAAAATCATTTATAATTTCAGTAGTTATTTTATTCACATTTGTGATTGCTACAATATAACAAATTAAGAAATAATTAAGTAATAGTTTGGGATTAATGGGAAATAAATACATTTGATAAAAATTGTATAAGTAAACTAGCATCTGATTGGTTAATCTGCTCATCAAGTTGACTTTAGATCAATTATAATTACATGAGTTGTGTTGGCTTTGACAGGTAAAGCCTAATTTATTTAAATATTTTTTATTGCAGTTAAAAGTTAATTATTATGGTGCTGTGGTGGCGCAGGGGCTTGGCACAACCCATGTATTGAGGCCTTAGTCCTCATGCCGGTTGTTGCAGGTTTGATTCCCGGCCTGGTGCATTTGCCGCATGTCTTCCCCGTCCCTCATTACCCTCTTTCCTGTCAAAGGCAACTA